>NW_028261390.1:15524363-15870196 GCF_051295495.1 Thamnophis sirtalis
AGAGAGTGTGTTTTCATTTGTCTCCAATTTAATCTCCCCTTTCCTGTATCTGTGCAATGATGCAACGAATATAAAAGCAATAGCACTTGTCACTTTACAGTGCTTTTACAGCCCTCTCTAACAGTTTTACAGAGTCAGCATTTTGCCCCCAACAATCTAGGTCCTCATTTTACTCACCTCAGAAGGATAGAAGGCTGAGTCAACCTTGAGTCTGGGGAGATTTGAACTACCAAATTGCAGGCAGCAGAAGTCGCCCGCAATATTGAACTCCACTGTGCCACCATGGCTCATTTAAAATAATGATATTTTATCAGTTGCAGGCGCCAGACAGTTTGCAGTGGACAAAGCAAAATAAAAGGCAATCTCTGGGATATTTGATTTTAAAATTTAAATTTAAACACAAATTACTTGTGTGTCTAATCCAACTTGGACAAAGAGCCGAGGTGGCGCAGTGGTTAAATGCAGCACTGCAGGCTACTTCAGCTGACTGCAGTTCTACAGTTCGGCTGTTCAAATCTCACCGGCTCAGGGTTGACTCAGCCTTCCATCCTTCCGAGGTGGGTAAAATGAGGACCCAGATTGTTGTTGGGGGCAATATGCTGACTCTGTAAACCGCTTAGAGAGGGTTGAAAGCCCTATGAAGCGGTATATAAGTCTAACTGCTATTGCTATTGCTAAATAGTGTACTTTTCTTTTCTTTTCTCATTTCAGTATAAAATACTCTTTTAAAAGTGCCCCTCTGAGCCTCTATGTATGTGTATGTTACCTTGTTACTTATTTCCTGACATAGGGCTATGGAAACATGACTTTTCTGGACTATTGCTGTAAATCAAACTTCCATCTAATCTAAGCTACTGTGGCTCCAGAGGGACAAACCACTTCTTGAAAAATCAGCTTATGTTCCATAGCCCTTTTAAAGTAACCTACACTCCCCAGTTTGGGTTGGGAATGTAAAAGTTGAAGCCAGCAAAAAATCTTTTCTACTCATTCTCTGTAACCCAACAAGAATATCAGTGAAGCTACCATATTTTTCGGAGTATAAGACGCACCAAGATTTTGAAGAGGCAAATTTTTTTAAAAAAGTTTTTTGCACTCTGCAGACCTCCCAAAAATGGCCCGTTTTTGCAAAAAACGGGCCCATGGGGTTTTTTTTCAAACAAAGGGCATGAATAGCCTTTAGGAGGCTTGTAAAGTACTCCGGGAGGTGCCCCCCCCAAATAAAACGGGCCCATTTTTTGTCAAAAAAGGGCATGCATAGCCTTTAAGAGGCTTATAGAGTCTCGTGAGGGGCAAAATTGAGCAAAAAGCGGCCCATTTTTTGCTCATTTCTGCCCTCCCTGGCTCCCAGGAGCACTCTGGAAGCCTCCTAAAGGCTATGCACGGCCATTTTGGTGAAGGAGGCAGGGTTTTGGGAGACCAAAAATGCTGTATTCAGTGTGTAAGATGCACCCAGATTTTCAGCCTCTTTTTTGAGAGAAAAAGATGCATCTTATACTCTGAAAAATATGGTAAGTTTCCTAACTCAAGAGCTCCAATGGATCAGGAGATTATTGTGTTTTGGAAATTTTATGGAGATCTGCCACTCATTTTTTGCTATTTCATTGCCTTTTAAAAATTCTTCCTTTTAAAAAAAAATTTATTCATAAACATTTTGAATATAGTGTATTGTATATCATATACAAAAGAAAAATAAAGAAAAGATAAAAAGAAATATTAAGACATATATTGGTAACAATAGTAGTAATGTAACAAAATAATTTTGGCTACATTTCTGTTTATATTGGCTTATTTATAATTATGTTAATTATATTGGCATATTTATAATTATAAACCATCTTTATATTAAATTCATACATTTGGATAATCTTTCTACATCTAATTTCTACCTCTTCTCTCTAACCACTCATAAAATCTATTCCATATCAAGTAATATTCTATGTCTTCTCTGTCTTCTATTTTTAAAGTCAGTCTGTCCATCTCAGCACAATCTAACCATTCTTCCTATGATACATACATTATCAGGAGGCGCCTACTTTTTATCTTCATCATTGTCAAGCATATGAGATCATGAAATAGCTGCCTTTTATCACTAGAAGGAAAATCGAAAATGCTTTCAGTTGATCAGAATCTACTATCTGTTAGAGGTGTCCACTTTAACAAGCACAAAATGATGACCCAGTGGTGTGTTACAAATGGTCTTGAGCCAATTTTCCTTCAAAGATTAAGTATCTCAAGCAAGTTTTCCTCAAAGTACTTTGACGTTTTCAATATCTACAATGGTTTAATTAGTGCCATCTTTATTTTAGTGTCATATTTATTTTATGAAAAGCAGCATTAGTAAACAATGTGGTGAAAATAATAACTAATCTCACTTTTTCTGAAATTCTGTGGAAATAACCTTTGCCTGGACCTTCTGAGGGCCCCACAGAAACAAGCTACTTGGTGCTCTAGACAAAAAGCAGTGAAGAATATGTTGCCTTTGGCAGGACTTTGGAGAGCACAATATGGAAGGCTACATGGTCTGAGAAAAATCTCAACAAGATGGCTTTATATCAGGATCTAAAGCCAACTATGGGTGTAGGAAGCTTTGCCAGACCAGATTAATAGCTGCTCTATCTCAGGCTGTTATTACCCTTGGATTTACAGAGGCTTTGACTAAAGCCTTATCTATCTATCTATCTATCTATCTATCTATCTATCTATCTATCTATCTATCTATCTATCTATCTATCTATCTATCTAAAAATGGCTCTGTGTGTATGTTTGTGCGTCCGTGCGTGCATGCATAACTCTGAAATGCCTTGAGCAATTTCAACCAAACTTGGTACACAGATGTCTTACTCTCTGGAAATAAATATTGGGGGGGGGGGTGTATGTGTCGTGTGTGTGTGTGTGTGTGTGTGTGTGTGTGTGTGTGTGTTTCTGTGTGTGTGTGTGTTCCAGCATAACTCTGGAATGCCTGGGCCACTGAAAAGAAAAGGACTGAATTATATCTATAGTGTCAAATCACAATACTTTCAATACTGATAGTGTGCATGTTGGATTCAAGTTCTGTTAAGATACAGCCTGTTGTGTCTTAAAATGGCTTCTACCCAGAGTTGCCATGGTAATGGCTTCACAGTACTCTACAAGGGGGATCCCTCTAATACAGGATTGGGAACATACCCAGGTTACGCCAAGTTATCAGCTAGTAGTTGATAAAATATGTTAGTGATAGAACCATTATCCTCTGAATTTGAGAAAACTGGGGAAGAAGCTTATAACTTAAAGCTCAGATAATAAAGAAAGGTGTGTAGGATCTTTTCCAAATTGGAGTGACCTGTGATATTTAGAATCCTCTGCACAACTTGAGTGGTCACTAGATTCCAGAAATGTAATTCTCTTAATCATTTGCAGAAAATCAAGGGAAAAATCCTAAGGCAAATACATAAGCATATCATGACATAAAAGTTGACTTCAGCTGATACAGGGATGGATGGATGGATGGATGGATGGATGGATGGATGGATGGATGGATGGAAGGAAGGAAGGAAGGAAGGAAGGAAGGAAGGAAGGAAAAGGAACAAGGGATCAATATATTCTCCAAAGCACCTGAAGGCTAGACAAGAAGCAGTGGATGGAAACTAATCAAAGGGAGAATCAAGCTAGAACGAAGGATAAATTTCTTGACAAAACAATTAATCAGTGGAATCAGTTGTCTCCAGAAGTTGTAAATTCTCCAACACTGGAGATTTTTAAGAAGAGATAGGAAAACCGTTTGTCTAAAATGGGCTTCCTGCTCGGGGGTTAGATTAAAAGATCTTCCAACACTATTATTCTGTTATTAGGAAGGAAGGAAGGAAGGAAGGAAGGAAGGAAGGAAGGAAGGAAGGAAGGAAGGAAGGAAGGAAGGAAGGAAATAAATGTGTTTGTGTATGTCTGGTTTCTCATTTATGTCTATAAAAGTTTATAGAATAACTCTTGTTACCGCATCCTAACTTGAGAAACTTTTTCCAGAACTGCTCTTTTCTTTTCTCTGAATTTACCCTTCATTTCTAACTATGGACAGATTGTGTGAGAGCCTTAAGATATGGAATTTTCAATTGAGCTATTTGGTCATTACAGAAATGACCACATTAATGAGCATTCTTTGCAAGTTTCCAAGCACAAAAATTTCTGCAATGTGTACTTCCCCTGGAGCTTAACATCTGTAATGAACATTTGGATGCTCTGAAAAATGAAACATCATAAATCAGCTCAAGAGTTGAAAAGTCGTCTATTTCATGCTTGAGCAAAATGTTAATACCCTAACAGTTTTGGGATCTTTAATGGCTAGCTGTTGTGGAGTAGAAGTTCTCCCTAAGTTCTTCACCTGCCTAGTTTTGTCCTTGGTTTCCTGAAAGTTGAGCATAAGCAGCGAAGGTATACAAGCCTTTTCAAAAGCCTTTTTATAAATCAGAGGAGCAATTAGTGGTCACTTTTAACTTCCTAAATTCAAATTCTGAACTATTAACTGTTAGTATCTAATATCCCAACAAAGGAGGTATGAAGTCTTTTTTTATATGAAGAATATCTTTTCACTCACTCTTTTTCTAAACAGATCTAAGGAAAGCTGTACATAATGCATCAAATTTCAACAGAAGAGGGAAATAAAAAAGGGCACAATAGTTTAGTTCCCTCTGTCTGTCTGTCTGCCTGCCTGCCTGCCTGCCTGCCTGCCTGCCTCTCTCTCTCTCTCTCTCTCTCTCTGATTCTTTCCACCTCTCTCTCTCTTTCTTTCTCTCTTGCTCTTTCTCTCCCCCGCTCTCTCTTCCTGTGTCTCTCTGTCTCTGTGTCTTTCTCTCTCACACTGTGTGTGTGTATGTGCGTGTGTGTAAATATTTTTATTAACTGCAGCATATCAGATCTATTGAACAGGAAAATATCCGCTCTAAATCAAAATGTGTTTATATGTTTGCTGTTCAGTGTTGCAGTAACTCTTATCAGTTGTTTGACTATTTGTATACTATGTGTATAAAGCCAAGTGTGGCAATTTAGTTCCCTAAATTCTGTTCAGGCATTGTATCACATATGTGATTTAAAATATAGCTGGGTGATCGTTGCATGTTTTTCAGAAAGATAAGATTCCTTGGATTAAGTGTTGTTACATTGTCACAAAAACATTCACAGCTCTACTGAAAACAGATCTAACCAATAAATCTGTATTTGGAAGCTAGTTGATCTACTCACACTGGCTACAGCGGGAATGTTGAACCTATGACATTTGTGCCAGAGGTGGTACGCAGAGCCATTTATTAGGGCACGCAAGGCATTGCCCTGTCAGCTCTAGCACTCCTGCGCATGCTGGCCAGTTGACTTCAGCCTTCTTTTAAGGCTGTTATTCACCCTCTGGAGGCTAAAGCTAAAGCCTCCGGAGGACGAAAAACAACTCAAGTTTGGGAACAGACTTCCGGTTTGTGTATTGGACCATTTTTCGCACTCCCGAAGCTTCAGGGAAGCCTCCTGAAGGTTCTGGAGGGCAAAAAACAGGACTTCCAGTTTGCCCATAGGGCCTTTTATTGCCCCGTAGGGCCATTTTTCGCCCTCCGGAGGCTTCAGGAGGCTTCACTTCCGGAGCACGAAAAATGGCCCTATGGGTAAGTCCATTCCTGAACTTCCAGCACTCAGAGTTGTACAAGTTTAAAAAGGAAATGAGAGGAGGAAACTGGGATAAAGAATAGTGAAATTTTATTTTATAATATGAATTTCCTTTGCCCTAAGTGTCATTCTTTTTTTCTCTCTCTCTGTATAGGAGGAACCATTTGTGATGGTGTCAGAAAATGTTCTGGGCAAACCAAAGAAATATCAGGGTTTCTCAATTGATGTCCTGGAATCTTTATCTACTTATCTTGGCTTCACATATGAAATTTATGTTGCACCAGATCAAAAATACGGGCTTCCACTGGAGAATGGGACTTGGAATGGACTGATTGGAGAACTAGTATTAAAGGTAAGGAGATTCCTAACCACTGACTGAGAACATATAGTGGGCAAGTGCTCGCATGTAACTTTAATTGCCTAATTAATTCTAGATAAAGTCCAAATAAAAGGAGATTCAATTAAATATTACTGAAATTAATTGAATTCTGAACGTTTCTGTTTTAGTTCTTCGTAACATTCCAAACTGAACTAAGATATTGTAACTATAATTACCATAATAAACTGGAAATAAAATAGAACAGTAATTAGAGCACATTTAATTTTAAACAGATCAATAAAATGGACAACCCATTATAATCTGTATGGGTGTTGCACTGAGTCAGATTTTTCTTGATAGAGTTCAAAAAAAAATTCTCGGCAGTAATTGGAAATCATTTATTTAATTTAATAAAATAAATAAATCCCAATAATTATCTTTCAATAAGCAGATAAAAAAGCATCTTGAGGAAAACCCAGATTGTTGGGGAAAATATGTTGACTTTGTTAACTGCTTAGAGAGGGCTGTAAAACACTCTAAAACACTATAAACGTCTAAGAGCTCTTGCTATTGGTATGCTAACAGCCTTGGTCTACTGATCCACATGCAGAATTTCCTGCAAATACTAAGGATAGTACCAATCACATGCAGATTTTGGCACATTCACTGCAGCACAACTGCAATACAGTTTTACCTAATATATGCTATTGCCATTCTGTGCAAGCTAATATAGAAAGTACAGTGCAATATAATATCATTGTTGATCACAATCCCACAAACTACGAAGTATACCAATACACATTCAGAATATAATGTACAGGTTTAAACATGTATGTGAGGAGGGCATTACAAATGCAGTGGTTATAGCAATAGCCCTTAGACTTATATACTGCTTCACAGTGCTTTACAGCCCCCTCTAAGAGTCCTCCTATGGTCCCCAACAATCTGGGTCCTTATTTTACCCATCTCGGAAGGATAGAAGGCTGAGTCAACCTTGAGCCTGGTGAGATTCGATCTGCCAAACCTCTGGCAGCCAGAAGGTTCAAGGTTCAAGGTTTATTACACTTGTATGCCGCCCTATTCCTGGAGGGACTCAGGGTGGCTAACAAACCAAAGGGGAAGGGAATAATACAGACAAAAAGCAATAAAAACAGACAAACAAAATATGGAAACAATTTAAAAGCAGTCAACAGCCACACAATTCGAGTGGGGATGGGAACTCATCAGCCCCAGGCCTGTTGGAACAGCCAGGTTTTGACGGCTTTGCAGAAAGCCTGAAGGGTGGTGAGGGTCCAGATCTCCACGGGGAGATCGTTCCAGAAGGCTGGAGCAGCCACAGAGAAGGCCCTCCTCCGGGTGGTCAACAATCGGCATTGGCCGGCGGATGGAATTTGGAGGAGGCCTAGTCTGTGGGATCTGATAGGTCTTTGGGAGGTAATTGGCAGCAGGCGGTCTCTCAAGTACCCAGGTCCAATACCATGAAGGGCTTTATAAGTGATGACTAGCACCTTGAAGCGTATCCAGAGACCAATAGGCAGCCAGTGCAGCTCGCGGAGGATAGGTGTAATGTGGGTGTACCGAGGCGCACCCACAATCGCTCACGCGGCTGCATTCTGGACAAGCTGGAGTCTCCGAATGCTCTTCAAGGGCTGCTCCATGTAGAGCGCATTGCAGTAGTCCAGTCTTGAGATCACAAGGGCATGAGTGACTGTTGCAAGGGTCTCCCAGTTCAGGTAGGGACGCAATTGGTGCATCAGGCGAACCTGGGCAAATGCCTCCCTGGTCACAGCCGACAAATGATGTTCTAAAGTCAGATGTGGGTCCAGGAGGACTCCCAAATTGCGAACCCTGTCTGAGGGGTGTATAATTTCACCCCCCAGCCTGAGAGATGGAATACATGGCCAATTGTTGGGAAGGAAAAACACAAGCCACTCGGTCTTGTCTGGATTGAGTGCAAGCTTGTTTACACCCATCCAGACCCTAACAGCCTCCAGGCACTGACACAGCATGTCAACCGCTTCACTGAGTTGGCATGGGGCGGACAGATACAGCTGTGTATCGTCCGCGTACTGGTGATATTTTATCCTGTGCCGCCAAATGATCTTACCCAGCGGCTTCATGTAGATGTTAAACAGGAGGGGGGACAGGACCGAACCCTGTGGCACCCTATACTTAAGGGGCCTAGGGGTCGACTTCTGCCCTCCAACCAACACCGACTGCGACCTGTCCGAGAGGTAGGAAGTTAACCACTGAAGGAAGGTGCCTCCCACTCCCATCTCTCACAACCGTTGCAGAAGGATACCATGGTCGATGGTATCGAAGGCCGCTGCGAGGTCAAGGAGCACTAGGACGGAGGCATTACCCCCATCCCGGGCTCTCCAGAGATCATCGGTCAGTGTGACCAAAGCAGTTTCCGTGCTGTAGCCAGGCCTGAATCCAGACTGAAAGGAGTCTAGATAATCGGTTTCATCCAAGGACCGCTGGAGCTGAGAGGCCACCACTTTCTCAACAACCTTCCCGACAAAGGGGAGGTTGGAGACTGGACGATAGTTATTTAGAATAGCTGGATCCAAATGGTTTCTTCAGGAGGGGTCTCACCACCGTCGCCTTTAAGGGGGGGAAAGAACCCCTCCCGAAGGGAGGCAGCAACTATCACCTGGATCCAGCCCCGTGTCACCTCCCTGCTATTCGCGACCAGCAAGGTGGGGCACGGGTCCAGTGCACACGTGGAGGCACTCACTGCTCCCATGGCCTTGTCCACTTCCTCGGGGGTAACAAGTTGAAAATCAATACATAGATGCCGCTCAAGACCCACCCCCGGTACCTCGGCTGGCTCTGCACAATTGGAGTCAAGATCTGTCCGAAGCCAAGAAACTTTATCCGCGAGAAATTGGACAAATTCCTCAGCTTTACCTTGTAAAGGGTTTCACGTATCCCTCCCTTTCAGGAGGGAGCGGGTTATCCTGAACAAGGCGGCTGGGCGCGACTCAGCGGATGCAATCAAAGTGGCAATATAGGTGTTTTTAGAAGTCCGAATTGCCAGAAGGTAAGCTCTGATGCAGGCTTTTAACAGTGCTCAGTCTGACTCAGATTTACTGGACCTCCAGCGGCGCTCTAGGCATCTCTTTTGGCATTTCATCTCCCAGAGATCCTCAGTAAACCAAGGAGCCTACAGTGGGGGATTGGCCTCTGAAAATCAAGCCTCAGTAGGAAGTGGTCCGACCATGACAGTGGCAAGATCTCGCGACCCCTCAAACCAAGATCACAACTCCACTGCTCTGAGAGGAATATGAGGTTGAGCGTGTGACCCGCTGAGTGAGTCGGGCCCCGAATTACTTGGGTCAAGCCCATGGCTGTCATGGAAGCCATGAACTCCTGCGCTCCATCGGAGTGCTCACCAAACGAAGGCAAATTGAAGTCCCCCAACCCCATAAGCCTGGGGAACTCAACTGCCAGCTTGGCTACTGACTCGAGGAGTGAGGGGAGAGCTGTTGCAACGCTCTTGGGAGGCAGGTACGTTAACAACAAGCCCACTTGACCTCCAAGGTCCAACTTCACCAGCAAGGACTCACACCCGACAAGCTCCGGAGCAGGGATCCTACGAGGAACTAAAGATTCCCGGATAACAATGGCCACTCCCCCACCCCTTCCTTGGGGTCACGGCTGATGCAGCACCTGAAAACCCTCTGGACACATTTCAGTGGGGGGGGGGACTCCTCCCTCCGGGCCCAGCCAGGTTTCAGTAATACATGCTAGGTCTGCCCTCTCGTCTAAAATTAGGTCCCGGACAAGGGGAGCCTTGTGAACCACAGACCTGGCATTTAGCGACAACAGCCTGAGACCAGGGTCCTGACTACTCACGCCATCTGGCCTTGGAGTGGGACTAATAAGAAGTCAGCAGAAGTTGCCTGTAGTACTGCATTCTAACCACTGTGCAACCATCGCTCATATAATTTGGAAATATAAATCTATATTTCCTAAAAAAAGATGTATCCACTAGTCTTGCCCCACCCCACCCCATAACAATTATAATTTTAAAACGACATACTTCATAGAAATGTTCCAGCAAAAATTCTGAAAACTAGGTTTCCAAGCATTCAGTGCCTTTTAAAAAATGAGGGAATAAAAATGTAATTTCCTGCCGTTACAAGCTTGGGAATTAAATCTGCATAATTCCAGCAGTTTCAGAACAGGCAGAACTAGAAAGTTATTAGGTATGAAACAACATTTGAGTCTTGGGAGAATCTTGAGGAAAATATTGCAGTTTTTATCAAGCTCCTGGCTGGATTCCATCTCGTACTAACCTATTGTTCCATTATGGAAATAGCAATTGTCTGGATTCATACCACAGTGCCTAGTTTGCAGAGATGGGGGGGGGAGAAGATCCTTTGGGCTTAATATGCATACGAGTATTAGTATTTCTTGTTTGTTTCTTGCTTTCAGAATATCCAAAATTGGTTCAAAATGGTGAAAGGCACATTGTCCTTCTAAATCCGGTATCCATAACCTGTTTGCCACCCATGTAATAAGAAACTGCCCTGAAGTCAAGGGAATGTTGCACAAATCAGTATCTCTCTTCTCCACATTCCCTGGGATTTACTTATCAAGAATTCCAGCTCTACTATCTATCTATCTATCTATCTATCTATCTATCTATCTATCTATCTATCTATCTATCTATCTATCTATCTATCTATCTATCATCTTATCTATCTATCTATCTATCTATCTATCTATCTTATCTATCTTCTATCTATCTCTATCTATCTATCTATCTATCTATCATCTCTCTAGCTATTTATATATCTATCTTCTTTCTATCTCTATCTATCTATCTATCTATCTATCTATCTATATCTATCTATCTATCATCTATCTCTATCTATCTATCTCTATCTATCTATCTATCTATCTCTATCTATCTCTATCTATCTCTATCTATCTCTATCTATCTATCTTCTATCTATCTATCTATCTATCTATCTATCTATCTATATCTATCTATCTATCTATCTATCTATCATCTATCTCTATCTATCTATCTATCTATCTATCATCTATCATCTATCATCTATCATCTATCATCTATCATCTATCATCTATCATCTATCATCTATCATCTATCATCTATCATCTATCATCTATCATCTATCATCTATCATCTATCATCTATCATCTATCATCTATCATCTATCATCTATCATCTATCATCTATCATCTATCATCTATCATCTATCTCTATCTATCTCTATCTATCTGTATCTATCTATCTTCTATCTATCTATCTCTATCTATCTATTATCTACCTCTATCTATCTATCTATCTATCTATCTATCTATCTATCTATCTATCTATCTATCTATCTATTTATCTATCATCTATCTCTATCTATCTATCTTCTATCTATCATCTCTCTATCTCTATCTATCTATCTCTATCTCTATCTATCTATCATCTATCTCTATATATCTATCTCTATCTATTTATCTATCTATCTTCTATCTATCTATCTATCTATCTATCTATCTATCTATCTATCTATCTATCCATCTCTTATCTAAACACACACACACACACACACACAGAAACACACACACACACACCGTAGTTAGCTTCCTACAATTCTTCTTACAGTGTGACTCAGTTAGCTTGAAGGATTGGCACAGGTATTTTTTTCTGATAGTGTACAGTAATATGCCTTACTATACACAGGAATAGCCCAAAATTCTATATTTCCTAAAAATGAATGGGCGAGGCACCTTCACATGCTTTGAAATGGAAGTGTTGTTCAGTTGTGTATAACCCACTTGTTCCATAAAGACATGGAGCTCATTCCCATAACATACATTAATAGCACTGAAAGCCAGCAGAACAGAGCAGCCAATTTTCACAGCATTTTGTTCATTATACTGGAAGGATTCTTCTCAGAAGAAGTGGAAATGGTTCTTCTCTTGAAGAAGGTTCAACCCATGATATCTGAAAGGAAGCAGAGAAATAAGGACTGTGAGATAGATCCTAGTTTGTCAGAAAGAACGTAATGAATCAGTAAGGACACTGCTCAATATTCTTGTGAAAAGCACCCATTGACGCGATCCAGTGGGTGAGGACTGTTGAGCACAGTGAATATTGCTATGCCTAAAGGAGCAGTGGGTTTAACATTTTGTTACCACTGGTTCACCACGTGCGCTCCTTCCATGTATGTGCCCAGCCTTCCACGCATGCGCTTTGCTCACGCATGGGCTTTCTGCACATGTTCCCGGTCTTAAAAAATGTGCCTAAATAGGATGGCATAGAGCCGGAATGGGCAGGTAGGTGGGCTCACCCATGATTTCCACTACTGGTTTGGGCGAACCAGTTCGAACCGGCTGAATACCACCTTTGGGCTAAAGTCATTTAGAAGTTGGGTTCAACTTGTTTTGTTTGTAATAATCACTAAGCCTTTTTTTTTTTCCAATCTGGCCATCCTGCATTCTCAATCTAAGCTATTTCATGATGTGGGGATTTCAATTCCCAGAATTCCCCAGCCAGCCATGCTTCCAATATTTGAGGATTTGTCACAGAGAGGTGGGAGTCAATCTATTCTCTGGAGTACCTGAAGGCAGGACAAGAAGTAACAGGTGGAAGATCATTAAAAACAGACCCAACCTAGAAATAAGGAGAAATTTCCTGACAGTGAGAACAATTAACCAGAGGAAAGGCTTGCCTGCAGAGGTTGTGGGTGTTCCATTGCTGGAGGTTTTTAAAAAGAAATTGGACAACCATTTGTCTGAAATGGTTTAGGGTTTCCTACTTGAGCAGGGGGTTGGACTAGAAGACCTCCAAGTTCCCTTCCAATCCGTTATTCTGATGTTCTGAGATTATCTGATGCTAAGTGATCAAATGCGTGCTTCTGCAATCATTAAGCTTATCCCTACAATAAGTAGAAACACAACATCACAGAAAGGAAGCATATCAATCTTCATAAGGATGTTTAATATGTCAGGGCAAGACATAAGCAGGGTAAACCAACCTTAGGCAGAGGAATGTGATTTTAATAGATTGGCACATTTTATAAATAATGCACAGTGTAATGCACAGCTATGAATAATGAAGGTCTATGATCAATTTTGTCTGTGTGATGGCATTTACATTGTGTAGGCATGTGAACATGAATTCATAAAACCATCCTCTTCTAATTAATTCTACCAATAAAATAATATTTCAATCAAATAATTTTATCATCAATGCTGGAAATAAGTTCAAAATATTCCATGATTGTTTCAAATTGGATTGATTCATTCCCTCTCTCTCTCTCTCTCTCTCTCCCTCCCTCCCTCCCTCCCTATCTCCCTCTCTCTCTGTGTATGTGTGTGTGTGTGATATCTGAATCCTAAAAATACTGAAGAAATTTTGCCATCTCTAATAGTGAATATAATCTGAAGAGTGTGTTTAAAACAAAGACTTTGGCAGGATTTCTTGTGTACATTCTGCCCCCCAAGGACACTTTAAAACAAAGTTTGGTAAATTAAAAAAATCTTTTTGTAAAAAAAAAACTTTTACAACCTCAATTGTTTCTGCAGAAGTGGTGATGCTGGGGAGGGGAAAATTGTGTGACATGATGACTTGTCTGACACTGACATGAATGGCACATTTTATCACCTCGGAGGCCTTCTGGAGTCATAAGGCTAACATTGTTTAGACTTAATTCTCTTTAATCTCTTTGATGTGTTCAGACAACTTTAATATGGTACTTATGAGGATAATATTCACCTCTGCTGATTTCATGAATATAATTAGGAATTCAACTCTCAGCACTCTGATTATGGGCTCAGGCAAATTCAGTTAGGTCTTGGGTCTAATCTTTATGTTTTCCATAACTGGGGCAGGTTTAAGTCTCTTAACATTAACAAATGGATGCCATGCTAACTCTTACAGATTCTAGGCCAAGCATTTCATTCCAAAAGAAATCGGACTAGCAAAGCTTAACATATCACTTTCATTGGGGCACCCTACTTTTTATGAACTGACTATCTCTGTGGCATAATGTCTCACCATACATGAATTTTGTGCTTCTACAAACTAATTAACATAGGCAGCAAGCCACAGCCATAACAGGAAGAAGTCACGCTCAGAAGGAGACAAGGTTTTCCAATACGGTCTGCCTAAACTGTGTGCCAGAAAACAAAAGAAGCAAACCAGTGGTGGCATTCAGCCAGTTCAGACCAGTTTGGGCGAACCGGTAACGGTGACCTGCAAGTGGGCCAGCCCACCTGTCCTGATTCTATGTCATCCTATTTAGCCACATTTTCTAAGCCACACATGCAAAGCAAAGTGCATGTGTGGAAGGCTGCACGCATGCGCAAAAGGCACATGCTCACAGTTTTAGTGCACGGCAAACCGGTGGCAAAATTATGTGAAGCCCACCTCTGAAGCAAACATATGTTGCCCTGCCAGAACAAGTTAAAGCACAGTCTTCTAAGATCATCCCCAAGAGAGGTCTATGGAGATTCTCAGTCATCCAGGTCATGGTTGTCTCAAAGATGCTTTTTCAAAAGGCAACTGTACTTTCTTAGTTTTTCCTTGATGATGTTTTGCTTCTCATCCAAGAAGTTTCTTCAGGGGAAGTGTACGACACAACCTATCTCTTCTTTACACAGTCCTTTCAGCTGTTCCAAAAATGGGTCCACACCAGGGGTGATTTCCTGCCAGTTCTAACCTCTTCTATAGAAGAGGTTCCACAAATCTACAGTGCCATTTAGAACTGGTTCCAGCTCCCTCCCCCCGCCCGTCCGCACTTCATCAAGATGAAGAGCAAGAGGAGGAATTCTGGGAGTTGAAGTCCACAAGTCTTAAAGCTGTCAAGTTTGAACACCCCTGGGGTTGTTTTTCTAAAGGGTTAGGGATGCAAAGGTCTTGTAACTTGACAGCTTTAAGACTTGCACACTTCAATGCCAGAGTTCCTGAGCCAACATTTTGGTTGCTAAGCAAGAGCATTGTTAAGTGAATTTCACCACATTTTACAAATTGGCCATGCCCACTCAATCACATGACTGCCAAGCCACTCCCACTTGGTCACATGGCTGGCAAGTCACTCCCACTCAGTCACATGGCCAGCAAGCCACTCCCATCTAGTCACATGGCCAGCAAGCCATTCCCACAAAGCAGGCCACACCTACAGAAGAGGTTCTAAAAAATATTGAAACCCACCACTGGTCCATACCTATTTAAACTAGTCAGGTGACCCTGAGGGCACTAGTCAGGTGATTTCAAGTAGCCTCAATGACTCTCAGAGAGGATGCTAATGGCCAGTTGACTGCAAGGAATATAAATCCTTCCAGTCGCTAACATTCAGTCAGAACTAAAGAAGCTTCTTGGGTGAGAAGTGAAATGTCTTCAAGGAAAAACAAAGAAAGCCCAATTGCCTTTTGAAAAAGCACTTTTGGGATCCTGAAGAGATCCGCTAGGTCTAAGATAAGGGGTCATTCTTAAAAGAAGCCAAGCTCAACAACCAAACATTCCAACCAGGGGTGAAATTCAGCAGGTTCTGACAGGTTCTGGAAAACTGGTAGCGAAAATTCTGAGTAGTTTGGAGAACCAGCAAATACTACCTCTGGCTGGTGCCCAGAGTGGGGTGGGAATGGAGATTTTGCAGTATCCTTCCCTCAGGAGTGGGGAGGGAATGGGGATTTTGCAATATCCTTCCCTCAGGAGTGGGGAGGGAATGGGGATTTTGCAATATCCTTCCCTCAGGAGTGGGGAGGGAATGGAGATTTTGCAATATCCTTCCCTCAGGAGTGGGGAGGGAATGGGGATTTTGCAATATCCTTCCCTCAGGAGTGGGGAGGGAATGGAGATTTTGCAATATCCTTCCCTCAGGAGTGAGGAGGGAATGGGGATTTTGCAATATCCTTCCCTCAGGAGTGGGGTGGGAATGGAGATTTTGCAATATCCTTCCCTCAGGAGTGGGGTGGGAATGGAGATTTTGCAATATCCTTCCCTCAGGAGTGGGGAGGGAATGGAGATTTTGCAATATCCTTCCCTCAGGAGTGGGGAGGGAATGGGGATTTTGCAATATCCTTCCCTCAGGAGTGGGGTGGGAATGGAGATTTTGCAATATCCTTCCCTCAGGAGTGGGGAGGGAATGGAGATTTTGCAATATCCTTCCCTCAGGAGTGAGGAGAGAATGGGGATTTTGCAATATCCTTCCCTCAGGAGTGGGGTGGGAATGGAGATTTTGCAATATCCTTCCCTCAGGAGTGGGGAGGGAATGGAGATTTTGCAATATCCTTCCATCAGGAGTAAGGAGAGAATGGGGATTTTGCAATATCCTTCCCTCAGGAGTGAGGAGAGAATGGGGATTTTGCAAGTATCCTTCCCCTGTCACGCCCACAGAACCGGTAGTAAAAAATTTTGAATTTCACCACTCTCCCGGAACCCATCAGTGAACAGAGGCAAAAACGCAAATGGAGAACTAAGGAAATAGAACTTAAGCTTCAGTTGAAGCAGGATATTTTCCTCATTATTTCAAGACACAGAACACCCATTAATTTGCTTGATACCTGCTCGCTTGTCCTTTTCTTTTTCACCCATCTACCACTTTCTAAATAAAGATGCAGTGGAAATATTATAGCGAAGACATCCTACTGAAATTTGGCAGAATCGGTCTCCTCTAAAATACCTTCCTTGTTATTTATATCCCACTCTACAAATAAAAATAGCTGCATGAATTTTAATGCTTCCTCATTATAACTGATGGGCAATTTCCTTTTCTTTTGCACATCTCCGAGCGGCTGAAGTTTAATTGGTTTGCCCTCAAACCTTGAAGTGCATACTTGAACTGAACTGTATCATCTCCAAGCCTTAGATTTCCTATCTGAATGGTATCAGGGCTGCTTTCTATAGATCTAATAACTAATCCCTGTATATTTTATACATTTCACCTACTGTCATATTCCAAAAACAAATCACAAGCAATTTTTAGAAACTCTCTAGAGGCCCCATCCAAAATTGTGGGGATTAGAGTTAAGGCTCCCATCTGTCATTATTATGCATTCTGGGCTAATTAAATATCCAGCAGACAAGACCCAATGTACCCACCCTAATATGCTTCCAAATTGTTTGGTAAATATTCAGGTTTACCCTGTTGATGCTTGCAGCTTAAAATGCAAAACTCCTGAAATGTAGGTTCATTGTTAGATGACAGTGCTTCCCTCCCCACAACTACAGAAGAGATTATTATAAATTAAGGAAGACTAGAATAGAAATAGACTAGACTAGACTAGACTAGACTAGACTAGACTAGACTAGACTAGACTAGACTAGACTAGAATAGAATAGAATAGAATAGAATAGAATAGAATCAGTGGTGTGTTTCAAAAAAAATTAGAACTTCTTCTGTAGGTGTCACCTGCTTTGTGGGAGTGGCTTGCCAGCCTTGTGACTGTGTGGGAGTGGCTTGCCAGCCATGTGACTTAGTAGGAGTGGCTTGGCAGTCATGTGACTGGATGGGCATGGCCAACTTGTAAAATGTGGTGAAACTCACTTAACAACGCTCTTGCTTAGCAACCAAAATGTTGGCTCAGAAACTCTGGCATTTGAAGCACGCAAGTCTTAAAGCTGTCAAGTTACAAGACCCTGCACCCCTAACCCTTTAGAAAAAAAAACCCAGGGGTGTTTAAACTTGACAGCTTTAAGACTTTAAGGTTTCGATAGGACTCTTAGAGATGGGTGGGATGATTGGTGAGTCAGCCAATTAGTGAGCGGCGGGTGGGGCAAGCATGCTGCGGATGGGCAGAGGGAGGGAGCTGGAACCGGTTCTAAACAGTACTCTAGATTTGTGGAACCTCTTCTATAGAAGAGGTTAGAATGGCAGGAACCCACAACAGAACAGAACAGAACAGAACAGAATAGAATAGAATAACAGAGTTGGAAGGGACCTTGGAGGTCTTCTAGTCCAACCCCCTGCTTAGGCAGGAAATCCTACACCACTTCAGACAAATGGTTATCCAATATCTTCTTTAAAACTTCAAGTGTTAGAGCATTCACAACTTCTGGAGGCAAGCTGTTCCACTGATTAATTGTTCTAACTGTCAGGAAATTTCTCCTCAGTTCTAAGTTGCTTCTCTCCTTGATTAGTTTCCACCCATTGCTTCTTGTCCTACTCTCAGGTGCTTTGGAGAATAGTAATTCTCTTTGGAGAATAGTAATTCTTCACAGGCTGGCCTAGACTGGCTGAGAGACTGTTTGAAGTTACAATAACATTGCAAAAAAAGGAGTTGCCATCAGTCCTCACATTAGAACTGTTGCAGTGTCCCATCATCAAAATTTGGCTGCATGGCAACTGGCCTGTATTTAAAACCGTTTCCAGCATCCTGGGATCATGTGATCGCCACTTACAACCTTCTTAGCTGGCTTCTAACAAGCTAAGTCAATGGGAGAAGCCAGATTCGCTTAAGGATGTCATGATTCACTCAACAAGTACGGTGATTGACTTAACAACCATGGCAAAAAAGTCATAAAATTTAGTATGATTCACTTAAACAATCGTTTGCTTAACAATGGAAATTCTGGTCTCAATTGTAGTAGTAAGTCAAGGACTATATAACAACGTATTTACTCAGCTATAAAAGCAATTTGCTATCTACCCTGTTAACCACCCCTATACAACATAGATTAGCCAACATATAGTCAACTAAGTCCCCTTCCAAATGTTTTGGGACTCAGCCCAAACCAGTGTGGCTTGTGGCCAGGGTCCATGGTCAAGCGATGGTGAGAGTGGTCCAAAATATGTACCAGATTGTCAGCTCTTTGTATATGAAATATTTCTGGTGTTTCATTTATTTTGTATGTCTTCCTCCAAAAGATTTTCTTGGATGTAGATAGATAATGTATTTACCAAGTCCCTCTGATGCACATATTTTCCTTTTCAACAATAATATTAGATTACCAAAAGCAATCTGGTAGCACTTTTTGTAACAAGCAAATTTTATTACAGGGCAGTAAGTTTTGCAAGCTGCAACTAATATCATCAAGGTGCATCAGACTTCTCATACAAATCCCCTTTGTCAAGGTTCCAAATAGCATCCGCCATCAAATAAGAATCCAAGGCTGGAGGTTCTTCAAAATTTAAATTTATTAAAGAAACCATGTTGGCACATCTAGGAAAACCCGAATCTGAAAGTTTCCAGGTTTTCCCCACCCAGTTGAAAGTTCAAGACTTTGCCCCAGCACCCACGTGTCCATCACATGTTCCAATCAGCTACTGTCATGAAAGAAGATTCCTCCCATCCACGTCAGTCCAGGTGCAGGGACAAAATGACCTTGACTCTCCGAGAAGGAATGTTATTATGGCTACATGTCTCCCATGCTCCATGTAGACAATCCCCCCTCCCAATTTCCCACAGTAGAATATGTTTGAGGCCCAATACAAAGATGGCTTCCAAACCTGACAACCTTCTGATTTTGGTCTACTGTAAAGAGCTCTCTTCCTACATAGATTAAATTATGAAAGTATATTCAGGTCCAAAGTTAAGCAGTGATTTGCATGCTGTGAGAAGCGGCTGAAACTAGTCTGTGTGGGACAGATGCATACATAGCTACTTTTGCAAGTATTGAGACAATATGGCATAGTGGTAAAAGGACAAGATTACAAGTAGTCCTCAACTTACAACCAAAATTGAGCCCAACATTTCTGTCTCTAAGTAAAACATTTGCTAAATGAAGTTTGCCCCCATTTTACAACCTTCCTTGCCACGGTTGTTAAGCGAATCACTGAAGTTGTTAAGTTCGTAATGCGTTTGTTAAGTGAATCTCGCCTCCCCATTGAATTTGCTGGTCAGAAGGTCACAAAAGGTGATCATATGATCCCAAGACACTGCAACCTTACATACCCGTATTTTTCTGAGTATAAGATGCACCGGAGTATAGGACGCACCAAGATTTTGAAGAGGCAAATTAAAAAAAGTTTTTGCACTCTGCAGACCTCCCAAATACGGCTCGTTTTTTGTCCCCCCAAAAAAAGGCATACCTAGCCTTTAGGAGGCTTGTAGAGTGCTACTAGGGGCTGGGGGGTGGGGGAACAAGCAAAAGTGGCCTGTTTTTGTCAAAAGGCATGCATAGCCTTTAGGAGGCTTATATAGTGCTCCTGGGGTCTTGGGGGGGGCAAAAACGATCATAAAACAGCCTGTTTTTTGCTCCTGGGGGCTGGGGAGGACTAAAATGAGCATAAAACAGCTTGTTTTTTGCTCATTTTAGCCCTCCCCAGCCCCCAGAAGCATTCTGGAACCTCCTAAAGGCTATGCATGGCCATTTTTGCAAAGGGGGCATGGTTTTGGGAGGCCAAAAATGCTGTATTCAGTGTATAAGACGCACCCAGATTTTCACCCTCTTTTTTGAAGGAAAAAGGTGCATCTTACACTTCAAAAAATACAGTAAGTATGAGTCAGTTGCCAAGCATCCGAATTTTGATCATGTGACCGTGGGGCTGCTGCAATGGTTATTAAGTGTGAAAAATGGTTATGTCCCTTTTTATTCCAGTGCCGTTGTAACTTTGAACGATCACTAAATGAACTGCTATAAGTCAGTACTATCACAATGTAACACAAAGTACTACAATTGTGTTTTATTTTTAAGCATCTCAGAAACATATAATTGGCCAGCATAAAAAAAAAACACAGATAATAATGAATTAGATTACCATTAGTTTATCAAGGACGAGTTCCACTTTTGACCTACACT
Organism: Thamnophis sirtalis; assembly: GCF_051295495.1. Classification (NCBI taxonomy): domain Eukaryota; kingdom Metazoa; phylum Chordata; class Lepidosauria; order Squamata; family Natricidae; genus Thamnophis; species Thamnophis sirtalis. The sequence continues at coordinate 15,545,015 of NW_028261390.1, forward strand.
TCCATTTTTGTTAAGACTCTTGCAAGCTGAGATTTGACTTACATTATAAGAGCTACATGAAAGTCCTATCAAGTGGACTGCTCCATCAGGAGGTTCCTTTAAAAATTCAGTGCTAGGAAGTGCTGAGACATGAAATTATGCAGCCCACACGTTTTGTGGGAAATAGTAGGTTTTCCATGAAGAGCTGCTGAAGGTACCTTGCTGAGAAGGTGTGTCAAATTTCAAAGGTGCCATTGCAAGAGACATAAGGCAGTGGAGTAGTTACATTTCCTACATTAAAATAGAACATTGTTCAACCCAATGCACCTGCATGACATATTCTCCACGAAAGGTAGAATTTTTAGACATTTGCAGAACTCCAAATGAGTTCAGATTATCTTCTTGTTTATTTAATATTAGCTGATAACCAGGCATTGCCCCAGTATTTATTTATCCTAATCCTGTATTGGACAGGAAAAGCCCTGATTTCGGCAACAATTAAATTAGTTGCAAATGTTTTCTCTGTGCCCCCAGCAGCATTAAGGAAAGTGATACCACCTTATTGTTTTGCTAGCCGATCCATGATCATTTGGTATGCTTTTTTCTGATCTTGATTTAGAAGTGGTTTCTTGTCCGCGATATTTGCACTAAGCTGTTCAACATTGTAGTTCTTTTCTGGTATGTAATGTGCATGAAGGACATCATGTCAGTTTTGTAGTGGTGCAGGCAGGCCAAGTTGCAATAATGTATAATAGATCATGGCCATACATTTGTCCTTCCTTGTGGAATACTGTGAAGCCATTATCATGGCAACTTCACTGCTGTACCGTAGAAGCCATTTTACGGCAGTACGATAGAAGTCATTTTAAGGCACAACAGGCTGTATCTTAACAGAATACATACCCCAAGGGGGTGTTAAGGGTGTCTTACCCCCACAGTATTTGTTTCCAGAGAGTAAGTTATCAGTGTACCAAGTTTGGTTGAAATTGCTGGAGGCGTTCCAGGGTTATGCTGGAACACACAGACACACAGACACACACACACACACACACACACACACACACACCACATATATATATGCAGGTCTTTTCCTGTGTAAGATTGAGGCAGTGGTTGGTCAGGTCCAGGATGTGTTGAGGGGGGTTGTGTTTGTTCTGGATAGCTGTCAAGGCTTCTTTTATAGGCACTTGGGTGAAGAGGGATATGACATCGAAACTCACGAATAGGTCGCTGGGTTGTAGGTTTTGTTTCTTTATTGTTTCTATGAAGTGGAGTGAGTTTTGTACGTGTGAGGTGATGGATTCTGCATAGGCTTGGAGTTGTTTGGCAAGGAATTTGACAAGATTCTGTAGAGGTAAGCCTATGGAGCTGACTATGGGTCTGAGTGGTGTTCCTTCTTTGTGTATCTTGGGGAGGCCATAGAGTTTTCGGCATCTGGAATATTTCTCTCTGGGATGATTCTTTGCTGGATATCTTCACTGATGGGAGAGGCTTTTATTTTGGATTTGGTGTTTTTTTCCAGGTGAGGTCTTTGTTTAGAGGTTTGTAAGCGGGGTCTTGGAGTAGGTTGGATAGTTTGACAACATGAATAAACATGATGATACTTCCCACCTACCAGACATCTGGAAACCAGCCCTAATGGCAGTCAGATATTGCAACAAACCCAGATGTCCAATCTGCTCCCACATCGACAGCACCTAGAACTAAGGAGAAATTTCCTGACAGAACAATTGATCATTGGAACAGCTTGCCTCTAGAAGTTGTGAATGCTCCAACACTGGAAGTTTTTAAGAAGGGATTGGAAAATCATTTGTCTGAAATGTTATAGGGTTTCCTCCCTCAACAGGGAGTTGGATTAAAAGACCTCCAAGGTCCCTTCCAACTCTGTTATTTTATGTTCTACAGTATGGCCTAAGTATTGCTTGACACTTTATTGTCTTTATTCTCTTATCCTGTTAGGCCACAACAAGCATACACACAAGGGTTATGTTCAGTTCCAGTCAGTTATTCAGTATTTCTTTCCTTTTTTAAAAAAGTTAAAATTATTCCTTGAAAACTCTATAAAGGTGTGGAGTTTTCAATTTTGGGAGTATGTTTGTGTGCCTGTTTGAGTGTGGTTCTTATAATGCCACATGTTGAAAAAGTAATGTTAAACCTATTAAAGTTGTGACAGCTGCCTCTTGAGAAGCTCTGAACAATAAGCTAGTTAAGGAATATATTAATGGTCCCCTTCATATCTTAAATGGATCTAGAAGGACCAGAAGCAGCATGGCTGAAACATACAAGGCAGGAAGCCATATGGCACAGCTGCTTCATTTCGATATATTATTAAACATCTTTCAGAGAAGGGAAAAGCATATTATTCGGAAGTTATTTTGCAAAGGCAATATCCACAGGACAAATTAAACGAACAGCATTTTATGACTTTCGAACATAACCTTGTAATAAAAGTTCGGCACTATTTCATCAAAGGTAGAAGAAGTGAATTTTCTGACTGACAATTGAGCTCCAATTCCCATGTAGGCAGCTGTGTTATTTTCAAAAATCTCTCTCTGACCATGAGGTAAAAGAACTAAATTCAGCATACATCCTACCTGTATTTTCTGTCAGATCTGTAGGGCTATAGATACAGTGAGGTAGCTTCACTGGAGAAGGAAGTATCCAGGTGAATTGAACCAGGTAAAATGAAGGATTGCAAGTGCAACCCCCAAATTTCAGGCTTGATGCCCAGTGCTTACCTCTTACAACATCACCAGTTAAATTGGAAAGCACAATGTGTCCTGCTATACATTCAGATTCAGCATCACCTTCTAAAGAATTATCAACAGCTCGCAAGGAGCAACTGTGATTAGTTTCTGTCACTGCCAACACATTGTCACCCAGTGAATATCATTTTACCAGAATTTTCTCTCAGTTAACTGTTTTGTTGAATTATTATAAACTACAACTTCTGTCCTCGGTAATAGGATCCAGACACATCTCCTGTCTGTTTCTTTTTATTGCCTTCCATTACTCCAACTTTCAAAGTTTTCTTTCATGGCTCCTCTCCTTCTCTTAAGGTACCTAATAAACCTACATTTTAATCCAGAGCAGGGGTGTCAAACTCAAGGCTTGGGGCCGGATTCGGACAGCGGGGTGCTCGTATCTGGCCCGTGGGGCTACTCTAGAAACAGTGAAGTACCGTCCTGCAGTGCCTCTGCCAGCGAAAGCAGAGCTCGAGAGAGCTGCGCGCGGCCCTCCCGAGCTCTGTTGTTGCTGGCAGAGAGTTGCAGGAGGACATCACAACTGAAAACGGAGCTTGCAAGGGCCACAGGCAGCACTCCCAAGCTACAATCCCAAGGATTGTAGGAGGCTATCACAGCCGAAACGAAGCTTGGGAGCCCGTTTTCATTGGCAGAGTGCTTGAGACATCACCGGCGCCCCCAACATTTATTTATTTATTTATTTATTTATTTATTTATTTATTTATTTATTTATTTATTTATTTATTTATTTATTTATTTATTTATTTATTTATTTGTCTTGTATGCCACCCACTCCCGGAGGACTCCGGGCGGCTCACAAAAGACAAGGGAAAGGGGGGGAAAGAAAAAAAACCAACATTCACAATTTCCATGGAGGCAGATGCTTCTCAGCTCCCCCCAGCCTGCTGGAACAGCCAGGACTTGGTGGCTTTGCGGAAGGCCGGGAGGGTAGTAAGGGTCCAGATCTCAACAGGGAGCTCGTTCCAGAGGGCCGGAGCTGCAACAGAGAAGGCTCTCCCCCGGGGAGTCGCCAGCCGACATTGGCTGGCAGATGGAATCCGGAGGAGACCTAACCATGTCAACATGAGTGACATTAAGCTGGCCATGCCCACCCTAGTCCCCCAAGGTCAAACACAACTCTGATGTGGCCCTCAATGAACTCTAATTTGACACCCCTGGTCTAGAATCCAGAGCAGAGGTATCAAACCCGTGGCTTCTGGGCCGGATGCATCACATGCTGGCTCCGCCCCCACCCAGTTTAGAGAAGGGGGAGAAAGTCCTGATACATCACATGATGTTGCCATGATGATGTTATTTGACACCCTTGATCTAGCGTCTAGTTGCAGAGCCTTATGCTACATCAGGGGAAGCCAATACCTTACAAGTAGATGCCTTTGTTGTCAGCCTATGCATATTTTATTCAGATCCATCTTTCTTCTAAATAAGAGACATTTCTTTATTTCACGGCTCTAACCACAATCCTTGTGAAGTTTTGAGCATAGGAAGATCAAGTCTTTCCAAGTTGCCGTCCTGTCCTACTTCTGTTCTTCTCCACCTGTTTGCATTGACTTGGCATTGCTTGGTGACTTGATCTTAAAAAAAAAAAAAAACCTAAGCAGGAAACTTACTTCCCCACCAGCAAGAGATTCTTTAAGCCTTTCTCCCTTCCAGTCTTCAAAGTGGTGTCATCTGCACAACTGAGGTTCTTGATGTTCCTCCTAGCAATTCTGATTCCAACATCTTTTTTTTTCTACTTCAGCATTTCTCATGGCATACTCTGCATATAAATTAATTAGGGGACTGCAGAAAACATCTCTTGATTCTGAGGGGTTTAGTTGCTTTGGTTATGTTACATCTTAGACATCATACAAATTATTCAACAGGCAGATGACATGGCTCAGTACATCCATGTTTTTAAAGCTACCCACAAATCTTTCTGAAGTTTTTGAGAGGTTTTGCCCATTCCACCATCCACTGGATGTTAGCAATGTTCTCCTTTTGGATCCAGTTTATATATCTAGCCTCTATCTCATTCCATGCCCTGTTGAAATCTGGAGTGTTAGCACCTTGAGAATTTCTTATTAGTACATGAGATAGAAGCAACTGTTTGGTAGTTCAAATATCATTAGCACGGTCTTTTTTGGTATTGGAATACAAATCGATCCTATTCTGTCCCTTGATCATTACTATTTTTCATATCTGCTCACATAGCACATCATCATTTGAAATGCATCATCTTGTAATATTTTTTTAATGCAGCTTTTTTGTTAGCAACATTTTCTAGAATCCATTTTACTTCACTTTCCAGAAGATGGGATATCATACCTGATTAAACTTCCATGCATATCATTAAGATTTAGGTGGGTGTTTTTTAAAGTTCTTCTGAATATTTGCAATGTTGCTCCTTTAGCTATACTTTCCAAAGTAAATTAATTCATTCCATTGCATTTTTTTCCAGTTTATTACAGTCACAGACCAGAGACCAGAACAAATAAAAACACTCATTCAAACAAATGAAAATATACAATTAAAAATTCTAGTATAAAATAATAAATAACAACTAAAATCCATGGTAAAATCCATTCTGCCTATTATACACCATCTAACTATACTAAAATTGCAATACATAAACTGTGTAAGTTTAATAATAAAAGGGAAAGGACTAAGCAGAGCAAACAATTTGCCACATTTGTTATAAAAATATATATTATGGATTAGCCCCATGTTTCCAATGAATCCCCAGTGCTCCTGCACAGAATCTACCCACCTATGCTTAGTGGTGGGCTTCAAAAAATTTCAGCAACAGGTTCTCTGCTCAGTTTATGGGGGGTGGTGGTGGCCATGGGGGGCGTATGGCCTAGTCGGCCTCCTGCACCATGTGGGGGGTCACTTTCTCCAGGCTGCAGAGGCTTTCCTTGAATCTCTGGGAGGACGAAAACAGTCTCCACCTTCCAGGATTCCCTTTTTTCCCCATCCCTGAGCCTCCACACAGGCCCTGCACTTACCTCACATGTAAAATAGGCTGTGTGGAGATTCCTGGGAGGGGCAGGGAGGGGTGGGATGGGGTGGGTGGGGCCAGCCAAGGTTGGGATTTGGAAGTTCTCCAAACCAACCATGACGTTAGCTACGGGTTCTCCTGAACCAAGGCAAACCTGTAGCAATCCACCCCTGCTTGTGCGGTATTTGTGGATTGTTCATCCTTAAGCAGCCACTTTCATTGCATTTCATGGCTGCCTGATTGGTCAATGATTCTGAGCAGCTTATAAAAAGAAAATAAGAAAACAGTGCATATAAAAAGATCATAGCTGACCACATGACCAATTCAACACACTGAAAAAAAAAACCAACTAATAGGGACTCCACAAGGTCCTGATCCCAAGACCTGGGATCAAGTTTTAATAACTTTCTGAACATCATTAGCATAAGGGCTCTATGAAACTTTGTAAGATATCTTTCAAAGAACAGGTGCCAGAACAAAGTACATTTCCCAAATCCCGTTAGATAAGACTGTTTATCAGTGGGAGCCAGACAATTCCCTTTGTTTGATCTTGCTGGAGATATTTACCTTGGTTTTTTTTTTATCACACCCCTCTCAGAAGTAGTATTCAGCAGGTTCTGACCAGTTCTGGAGAACCGGTAGCAGAAATTTTGAGTAGTTCAGAGAACCGGCAAATACCACCTCTGACTGGCTCCACCCCCATCTATTCTCTGCCTCACGAGTCCCAGCTGATTGGGAGGGAATGGATATTTTGCAGTTACCTTCCCCTGGAGTGGGGTAGGAATGGAGATTTTACAGTATCCTTCCCCTGCCACGCCCACCAAGTCATGCCATATCCACAGAACCAGTAATAAAAAATTTGAATCCCACCACTGATTCCATCTTACATAAATTTTTACCTTGGTTTTCTGTAATTGTCTTAAATAAAACCTTTGTCTTCCCATTCAACTGTAATCATCTTTGCATTGCTTACTTAAGAGGTAAACTCCTTGCTCTTCTGTGAAACTCAGCATTTAGGTGGACTTTTTTCCCTATGTTTCTTTTGTTTGCTCTTTTCATTTCTTCAGCTATTTTCAAATTGACCAATTTAGCTTGACTTAAATAAAATTGCTTCGAATACAGACCTGACTAAGTGGTTACCTGTCATTAGGAAGGAAAACGGATGAAATGCTCTTCCCAATTCTTTTTAACTTCCCTCTTGCATTTGCTATCATGGACAATAGCTTTCTTTGGTGGGGAGGGGATTGACGTGAATGTGGAGACATTGATTCTAACAATGGTGATATTCTTGCCTTACCCATCATAAAGCTTTAGGAAATTATTATTATTTATTCTCTATTAGAGTGATGATACAGCTAATTGCAGGGCAATAGAATTTGTTTACCAGTTAGCTATAGAGACAATGACAGTACTTGAAGAAACAGCTACTTCTCTCTGTTCATCCTCCGATGCAGCCAGCTGTTTTCCCTTGCTAATAGATGCCTTGGAGTGTCTTCAAATGACTTCAAGTGTCTGTCTTGGGTTGAAAGCTACTGCCATACAGAAATGTGCCTGGAAGTTCCCTAAATTTGTGAAATAAGTTTCCATTTTTCAAACTTAGTCATAAGAATTTATTTCAAATTTCTCTTGTTGAGGTTTCTAAGTTCAGTTGCTTGTGGTGACATAATTCTTATGGCTTTGTTACATGTCTTTCTGTCACTTTCAAAGTTCCTTTGGGTGACTTATATGGTTAGCTGGGTTGGAGGTTAGCAAGTGCATGTTCGAAACCCAGATGCGGCGGGATGGGGTGAGCTCACATCATTCATTCCAGCTCATTGACAGCTAATCCTTTCAAACCGGAAGTCCCTTAAAAGGTGCCTCCAACATGAATGGGAGTGGTAGCTTTCCTTGTTGCCCATATTTCCTAAGATGAATCTGGAACTTCAGATTAACTGATATATGGGAAGGCAACAGACACTGGATGTAGAACAGTGAAAGTAAATGTAAAAGTTTCCCTCACACATATGTGCTAGTTGTTCCTGACTCCAGGGGCGGTGCTTATCTTCATTTCAAAGCCAAAGAGCCAGCGCTGCCCAAAGACGTCTCCATGGTCATGTGACCGGCATGACTAAATGCCAAAGGCGCAGAGAACGCTATTACCTTCCCATCAAAGGTGGTTCCTATTTTTCTACTTGCATTTTTACATGCTTTCGAACTGCTAGGTTGATAGAAGCTGGGACAAGTAATAGGTGCTCACTCTGTTACATGGTGCTAGGGATTCGAACTGCCAAACTGCTGACCTTTCTGATCGACAAGCTCAGCATCTTAGCCACTTAGCCACCGCCTCCCTAAAACAATAGTGAAATCCAAGTTCCTTGAAAGTTCCTTCGCTACTTCATTAGTTCAAATGCACCACATGCCATTGCAACAAGTTCTCTTGCCTTTAAAAAGCACATTTTGGAAATGAATTATATTTCATTAAATTGGTAGGGGGGAAATATTTCTTTTGCAACATGGTGGTAAAAAAATTAAGTAGATAAAATGTATTGATTTGTGTCAACAAATTCTACCAGGCGTTATTCAATCAAAGTTAAACATTTTGCTGTTCCTGTTGATATAAATATGGATTTAACAAGCCCAGATTGGACCAATATCATTGGCAGCCAACCAGTTTCTGCTAGTCATTAGGCAAACTTTCCTCATGATAAAAAAAAAAAAAAGATTCAAAGCAGTTGCTATGAACGTGCAGAAACTGGATTGACAGATTTTAGAGATCTCTAGATGTGGTTAGAATTCCGAAATTCAGACTAGAGTTTGCCTAAAATGACTTCTTAATATTGTTTGAGGATTCAATTCATACAGCATACTATGCTGCAGTGTGCCTTACTTGATCTTGGCTTAGTGATATATGAATTCTGTTCCCGTGGTTTGTAGTCTAGAGAAAACGGCTGTCTTCCTGTAGCCAAGGTGGCGCAGTGGTTAGAGTGCAGTACTGCAGGGTACTTCCGCTGACTGCTAGCTGCAATTCAGCAGTTCAAATCTCACCGGCTTAAGGTTGACTCAGCCTTCCATTCTTCCAAGGTGGGTAAAATGAGGACCCAGATTGTTGGGGGCAATAGGCTGACTCTGTAAGCCGCTTAGAGAGGGCTGTAAAACCATTATGAAGCAGTATATAAGTCTAAGTGCTATTGCTATTGCTATTTATTCAAAAGTAGAGTCGAACAAACTATGGTTTAGTGCAGTGGGTGAACCTGACATGATTCTATTAACATTATGACTAAGAAGAAATCCAATTGTGCTGTCATAAGCAAAAATGTTTTTTTAAATTTTCTCCTGATTATAAAAATAAAGGCAACTTCTTACTTCCCAGCTTAATTCCTTTACTCATTCTGGTTTTCTTTGTACCATACTTGTTTGTTTTGCTTGTTTGTTTAACTTTTACCATAACATGAAAACATCAATTAAATAGAAAAATTAATTACATTTCTATGCATGAGAAAGAGACTAGCAAAAAAATAACATTAAAATAGAAAACAATTGTAAATTGATTTTTTTTCTGATCTATATCTCCTGTGTTATTAATTCTATAATGGAGAGATCTAAAAGGTTTTCAATCCAGTTTTGACTTAAAAGCACGGAATATGATTTCCTAAACCATTAGTCAATATGTTTTCCTATAAACAAGTTCTGAAAGTAGAAAAAGGATTGCTATCTTTTTTTTTTTTTTTGTATTTTCAGATTGCAAGGACATAGGCAACTGAATTAAAATTCTGATTTTAACACAGTTATCACTGTCACCATTTTAAAAGACAGAATTTTAATTAACTGGATCAGAATCTCTTTTAACATCAAATCATCTCTATTCCCCTGTTTTTGTTTAGGGTTTTTTTGTGTGGTGTATATGTGTTAGTTTTCAAAATACTTATATAAAAATGTCTTTTGGAAGCTCAAAAGTAAGATGTATAGTCTTCTATTCAAGGATGCAGTTGGGTGTTTAAGCAGAGTCTTCTACTGTATTTACATAATATATTCTGACTCATGAACCCAATTAGAACTTAAATAGGTCACGTTAGGGTTGAGACTATATATGCTTTTATGACATTTTGCATTGGAGTTTCTGTACTGGCTTGGATATCATATTTTGTAATATTCTAAAATCTATTTTATTATACCAAGATTGTGCTACATTAGGTATAAACTATGTAAATCAACACATGCATGGAAAAATAATTGTTGGGTCTAAGAAACTAATCTGGTTAAAATTCTGAAATGTCACAATTTCCCTTACATTTTAAAAGATTTCTCCAATAGTCTATGCAAGTAAGCATTCACAAAGATCAGTTCTTTGGGAACTGATTAGGACTATGCAATGCTTTGGATTACATTTAGAATAACAGAGGTGGAAGGAGCCTAACAGGATAACAGAATAAAGTGTAAGGCAATACTTAGGCCATAATGTAGAGTTGGAAGGGACCTTGGAGGTCTTCTAGTCCAACTCCCTGTTTAGACAGGAAACCCTATAACATTTCAGACAAATGGTTGTCCAACCTCTTCTTAAAGTCTTCCAGTGTTGGGGCATTCACAACTTCTGGAGGCAAGCTGTTCCACTGATTAATTGTTCTAACTGCCAGGAAATTTCTCCTTGATTCTAGGTTGCTTCTCTCCTTGATTAGTTCCCATCCATTGCTTCTTGTCCTACCCTCAGGGGCTTTGGGGAATAGCTTGACTCCCTCTTCTTTGTGGCAACCCCTGAGATATTGGAACACTGCTATCATGTTACCCTAGTCCTTCTTTTCACTAACTAGGCATACCCAGTTCCTGCAACTGTTCTTCGTATGTTTTGATTCAAGGGCAAAAAAAGTGTGTGCATCTTTTTTCAAGAGTAGTTGATAACCCAGCGCTGCCCGGGTATTTATTATCCCAACCTTCCTTCCATATATATACACATACATACATACACATACATACATACACACACACACACATACACATATATATACATACATATATATCTATTAGATTTTTTACAACCCCCTGGTATGCCCAAATATGGGAGGAAGATCACTACTTCCATTCTCTGTCCTTCGGCTCGTCACAAGAGACCATCCCGTCTCTTGTGACGAGCCAAAGGACAGAGAATGGAAGTAGTGATCTTCTTCCCATATTTGGGCATACCGGGGGTTGTAAAAAATCTAATAGATACCTTTCACCCTGGCTTCACTGATAACAGATAAGAGCCTGTGGCCTAATGGCTAAGATGTCTGCCTAGTATGTAATATAGCCCAGGTTCAAATCCCAGTAAGGGTATGGATAGCTGATGAGAGCTAAATAGCTTGAAATAGATCTATACTAGTCTCCCTTTATTTATTTATTTATCAGCACAAACACAACAAAATACACACACACACACACACATATATATATATATACACATACATACACAGCTCCTTGCTCTTTGCAATGTTGGGAAAAGAGGCATTTGGTTTCAGAAGCTGTAGACAGATCAGTATAAGTGCCCTTCAAGAAATCTCTTGTTATTGAATCCAAAGCACAGCAAGCCTGTTTAGGTTTTTATGTCTTTTGGAACTGGCAATTGCTAATAGAATAAGAATAGCACAACAATAGCAACAGCAACGAAACAAAAGTTATTTTACAGTCTAAGAAGGAGTTTTATTTCTCAAACTCTAGAATTCATCACATTGTTCCACTATAGAGATCATATCAATAGAGACATTGGTGTTATGCAAATGTAATAATACAGAGAAGTCCATTAAAAATATTTGCTTGGCAAAACTCTGAATCAACAGGCTATTGAAAGGAACTTTTCAATTTTTTATCAGTTATATAGTTTGGTGTCAATAAAAAATATCAAAAATTAATAAATTTTTAATTGTTAAAAAAATAATTTAAAAAAAATAAAAAATTAAATTCTTCTCCAGGCTATCTTTATTTGAAACACGCTCTTCTTCTGAGTCAGTTTAAAAACTCTTTAAACATGACCTCCATGAATTTATCTGGTCGTTCATTCTCCACTTTGTGTCTGTTTTCTTCCTTCTCGCTCCTCCGGGTTGTTATACGCAAACTGCAAGGGAAGCAAAACTTGGCAACTGTTTTTCCAAGAGAAGTTCCAGAGGCTGTAAATCAGACAGAAGCGATGCTTTTTTTTTTTCTTTTGCTAAGCGAAATGAATTTTCTGTCTCTTTTCCTTTAGAGAGCTGATATAGGCATTTCTGCATTGACGATTACACCAGACCGGGAAAACGTGGTCGATTTTACAACACGCTACATGGACTACTCGGTGGGGGTCTTGCTGCAAAAGGCTGAAAAAACCATGGATATGTTTGCTTGCCTGGCACCATTTGACCTCTCCCTCTGGGCTTGCATCGCTGGCACAGTGCTGCTCGTCGGACTCTTGGTCTATCTTCTCAACTGGCTTAATCCTCCGCGGCTTCAGATGGGATCGATGACCTCCACAACCCTCTACAACTCCATGTGGTTTGTGTATGGATCCTTCGTGCAGCAAGGTAAGAAACGTCTATGGATCTCATGATGCAGTTGGTGGAATTCAAGTACCGTATTTTTCGGAGTCTAAGATGCACCAGAGTATAAGATGCACTGGAGTATAAGACGCACCAAGATTTTGAAGAAGTCAATTTTTAAAAAAAAGTTTTGCACTCTGCAGACCTCCCAAACCCTCTGCACACCTCATTTTTTGTGAAAAACGGGGCATGCAGAAAGTTTGATAGGCCTGCAAAGTGATCCTGGGGGCTGGGGGGCAAAAAATGGCCCGTTTTTGCCAGAAAAAGGGCATGCATTGTCTTTAGGAGGCTTTTAGAGTGCTCCTGGGGGCTGGAGGAGCAAAGATGAACAAAAAACTACCATTTTACATGAAAACGGGCCTGTTTTTTGTCAAAAAAGGGGCATGCATAGCCTTTAGGAGGCTTGTAGAGTGCTCCTGGGATGCGGGGGGGAAAACGAGCAATATGTGTCTGGTTTATGCTCATTTTTGCCCTCCCCACCCCCTAGGAGCACTTTGCAGGCCTCCTAAACCCTCTGCACATCCATTTTTGTGAAGGGGGTGGAGTTTCAGGAGGCCAAAAATGCTCTATTGACTGTATGAAATGAACCCAGATTTTCACTCTCTTTTTTTGGCGAAAAAGGTGCGTCTTATACTACGAAAATATGGTAGTCCTCAACTTACAGCAGTTTGTTTAGTGACTGTTCGAAGTTACAATGGCACTGACAAAAAGTGACTTATGACCATTTTTTAACAAATTTCCTTCCTTCCTTCCCATTGAATAACAGGCAAGGTTGAGCTCCGAAAATCAGTTAAAAAAAACTGAATAAGAAATTTAACTTTTCATTTTTATAGTCAATGCAAGCATTTTCAAGCCATAAAGATCTCTTGTGCTTTCTAATCAAGCAATGTCATTGTTTGTTTCAGTTTCATCGCCAATAGAGAGGCATTAATTCAGGTAAAATGTCAAGCATTACAAGTCCACAGAAAGATGTTAACTTATCATTAATCATTAAAAATAAAATTACAGATAATGGCTGTGCTTTCCACTCTCCTAATATTGCAGTAATTACCCCCAAATTATAAGAAAATTGGAACAAAATATCCAGTATACTCAGCTCTCTTCTTGAAATAAGAACTAGAATACCAACATTTGCTCTTTGGAAAACAATCTCTTTGAATGGATGGGTCAATAAATAATAGAGAAGGGATTCATCTATAGGACGGTCAAAATCTCCTGAACTGGTTTCTGTGCGACAGTGTTTCTCATTTATCACTTGCTTGAGATGGCTGTTTTTTCTTCACTAAGTGTTGTGGTCCACCAATGGCCAACAGAGCTGGTAGCAGATTCGGACAATGAGGAGGTTGGGGAGGAATATGGGCTAGTCCTGGAGTCTGGGGAAGGCTCTGATGAAGGCTCTGTGTCGGAGGCAGAGATGAAGCCAGGGCCGTTCGACAGTTATCAGCTGCCTTTGGAGTCGGAGATAAGTGGGGCTGAAGAACAGCTGGAGCCTGTTCCTGATGTGCACATGCGCAGAGCTGTCAGGAGACGGGAACAGTTAAGGAAGTGTTAAGGAACAAGGGTCGACTTGGGAGTAAAGGCACAAGGGGATCCTGAATGGGAGTAAAAGGGGAGTGGTGTTTGCAGGAGACAATTAGTTTGTTAGTGGGAAGATTTGCTTATCTGAGAGACTCCTTGCCTAGTATTTCCTTGTACAGCATTGTGTCTGGAAGCTACCAGCCTGGCAACTATCCAAGGACTGATAAGGTCTGTGTTTGCAATTCATCTTTGAAAGATGGATGTGAATGTTAGGAATTCATATTAGCCAAATAAAAAGGGTGGTTTTTTTCTCAAGACAAGGAGTCTGTTTCATGATTTGGTGAAGCCTAGTCAGAACACTAGGCTGCCTTTTCTAGTGCATCTTAATGCATCTTAAATAGCCCTTACCCCAACTGAGTGAAGAGGGACAGAACATTCCAATCACACAATTCACCTGGCATCGTTTATGCACTCACATTAGTCACCTTCTGCTCCTCTTCTGCACATTTGTTTAACTGAGCAACAGAAGGAATACGGCAGAATAATAAGCAGGCAATGGCAATGCTCAAAGAAAGAAGTATGTGCTGTGTCTTATGTAGCTATATATAAAACCTTGAACTGAGGATTCATTTCAATGAAGAGTCTCTATTAAGTACTGCAGTTACTGATTTTGGTCCGGTGGAAAGGAGTGATTCCTGTGTGTTCACAAAAAGTTACTTCCATTGAAGTTCAGGATCTGAACACGGCCCTCTCTTGACAATTTGCCTTCTCTGTTAAAACAAATAGACTCTAGAAAGAGTGCAGAGAAGAGCAACAAAGATGATTAGGGGACTGGAGGCTAAAACATACGAAGAACAGTTGCTGGAATTGACTATGTCTATTTGGATAAAAAGAAGGACTAGGGGTGACATGACAGCAGTGTTCCAATATCTCAGGGGCTGCCACAAAGAAGAGGGAGTCAAGCTATTCTCCAAAGCACCTGACAAGAAGCAATGAATGGAAACTAATCAAGGAGAGAAGCAGAACTAAGAAGACATTTCCTGACAGTTAGAACAATTAACCAGTGGAACAACTTGCCTCCAGAAGTTGTGAATGCTCCAACACTGGAAGTTTAAAAGAAGTGATTGGACAACCATTTGTCTGAAATGCTATAAGGTTTCCTGCCTAAGCAGAGGGTTTGACTGGAGGACCTCCAAGGTCCCTTCCAACTCTGTTATTCTATTCTAAACAAAAGAAAAACCTCCTACAAAGCTGTATCACAATATGCACAGTGCTTTTAAATCTGCAAAATTAGAAACTTCCCTGCTTTGGAAGTCATCCCCTGTAGTTTCTGCAAGGGTAATTGTTCTAATATTTTCTGTAATTGCTGAACACAGCTTCATATTTACAAAAGAAAATTGCATTTCATCTTTAATATATATTCTATCGCAGTCCTTTTTGAGCCGAGCAGAATTAAGGGAGATGTATCTCCTTCGAACAGCTGAAAGGAAGACAAGCTTTCATTTGGCTGGAAAGAAGAGAACAATAATTTAATGGCGTTCATATTGAAATATATGAATGTACAGAATGCTTGAATAATTAAGGCACAAAGGGCCTTGAATTCAAGTAGGGCAGCTCAGGAGATTCATTTACAATGTCAGCCTGCATTTCATATTCAATTTGAATCTAGCAAAAAACTGCATGAGCAGAAGCCCAATTGTTTACTACTCTCAGTGAATTCAGAATTAGGATGAGGGGGAAATATGGTAATTCCCAGTGACAGATTGACTGGCTAGGAAGCTAAATCTAACTTCTGTGTTCATTCTTCACCTGCTTTCTATTCTGCAGAAGAAGTATGGGGAGGGGGCTTTATTTATTTTAGAATAACTAACCTTCCGTGATTAATTGTGATTGGCACATCTTAACCAAGGCAATATGGAAAGTTTTAAATATTGCCGTGTTCATTTAAGAAATCACTGTCAACAATTGATCTCAAACACGACACAGTAGTAATTTTAGAACTGTACCTGAATGTATATACATTGATAAGTGACAAACTATGTGGTGATTCTGGTTACTAAAGCACTATCAAACCCCCCCCTCCCCTATTTTATTCCATACTAGCAGATAACCTGGCTTTGCCCGGGTATTTATTTATAGGGGGAAATGTCTGGATCAAACGTAATTTCTAATGTTGGATTTTCCCCCTTACCAGAGGGAGCCCCCTTGTGGAGTACTGTGAAGCCGTTACTATGGCAACTCCACTGTGCTATACAGTAGAAGCCATTTTAAGGCAGTACAGTAGAAGCCATTTAAAGGCACAACAGGCTGTATCTTCACAGAACACACACCCCAAGGGGTGTAGGGGTGTCTTATCCCCAAAGTATTTGTCTCCAGAGAGTAAGTCTTGGTAAGTGTACCAAGTTTGGTTGAAATTGCTCAAGGCATTCCAGAGTTATGCTGGAATATACAACACACACATCCATTTAGATGATAGATAGATAGATAGATGATAGATATATAGATGATAGATAGATAGATAGATAGATAGATAGATAGATAGATAGATAGATAGATAGATAGATAGATAGATAGATTATCAATGTATCTATAAATCTGCATCTTGCTTATTTTCAATCGACTTGTCATTTCACAATTTCCTGCAAACTTATTCTTTCTTGAAAGCAGGAAACAGCTCGTTGAGACTAAAAATACACATATTTGGATTCAGCTAAGGGGGCAGCCTATTTCAGTTGGAACATCAGAACAGCATTTCCACCTGTAACAGATTTTATATTTGGTTCATCTCCATGTATTGGATTTCCAAACCTTTGAAATAGAGTTTTCAGACATTTTTTTTAAGGTAGCCAGCATTGGAGGCATTTCAGTTCTGATCAAATGTGCAGGATGAAAGCAGAAAACAAAAGCATAGAACAAGGCCCTCTGTTTCACTAAGCAAGAAGGTGACTGGAACATTATGCAGGCTGGCTGAATTTTATTTCTAACTAGCCAATAACCCGGCATTGCCCAGGTATTTATTTATAGGAGGGAAATGTCCGGACCAAACATAATTTCTAATGTTGGATTTCCCCCTTACCAGAGGGAGCCCCCTGGTGGAGTACTGTGAAGCCATTATCACAGCAACTCCACTGCGCTGTACAGTAGAAGCCATTTTAAGGCAGTACAGTAGGATCCATTTTAAGGCACAACCAGCTGTATCTTAACAGAACACACACCCCAAGGGATGTTAGGGGCGTGTTACCCCCATAGTATTTGTTTCCAGAGAGTAAGTTATCTGTACACCAAGTCTGGTTGAAATTGCTCGAGGCGCTCCAGACTTATGCTGGAACACACACACACACACACACACACACACACACACATTGTCAGAAGAATAATTTGGGGTTCCAACTCGAGCCAGGGTTGTGCAAGAGTAAATAAAAATGAGATTCAGACAGTTGTAAGGAAACAAGAAATATTTATTCCTTAAAGCAGAGTTTGCCTTTAGGGGCAATTGCAGAGAAATGGAGTACAGCGACATAGTTAAATAGGGGAGCTTGTCCTGGGTGTGGAAGTGTCTAAGTGCTGATTGTAGGGTGACACTTGAGGAGCATGGGTGTGTGTAGGTACCTGCCATCTGTGATATTTATTCTTGTGAAAATGCAGTTCCCTTGGGAGAACAGAATTTAATTAACTCTATTTGTGTTTACTGACCTTATCCTTTGATGTGTGGATTAGGTCTGGGTAAGTTATTGGGGGCTTGATGAAGTTTGAGTAAAAGATTTTCCCTCGTTTGCTGTTTTTGCTTTACTAATTTAGATTCAGCTCTAGTGGAGACACTGATTCTCAATCCATTGTGAAGTCTGTTAATGTTTGAAGGGAAGATGGAAATAGTAAAACGAATACAATATATTTTGATATAAAACTTCTAGCATTTCTGAATCGCCTTGTCAGTTTACGGAAGGTATTCCAAACTACCTATTGCATGCAAATTTAAATCAGTGGAAACCAGGCTTAAAAGAAAACTGTTTAAAAGCGACTAAAGGACTTCTTAGTGTACATTTTCACAATAGTGTTCTCTAAGAACTTCTACTCCAAGCTGACATTAGAAACGGCCAAATTGCTTGTGTGAATTAATATTCTTGCATTCAGCCAAGGGGTGATTGGAACAGGCAAACCTCTCACTGATTGACAGCAACTGTCTGCACATTTTAAAACAAAAGAGTCAGCCACCGCGTGGCCTTATGTAATGGCCTTTGCTATATACGTCTCCTTAAATTGCCACTTTCAAAGAAGATTGCAGTTAAGAGAAATCATTTCCACTGATGAATGAACTTCCCATTATTATCTACTAAAAGGCTTTCCCTTGACAAAAGGAAAAAATGTTCATCTCATTTCTGTGCCCTTATTACGCATGTCTTATTTTAATTGGTCCATTTTTAGTAAGTATGAGAAAGTGTAAATAGCACATGATGTTAAAGTGCATATGATGATTGCGTTGAAAAGTTTTGGCATTAAAAACAAACCTGTACTACAGTGGTGGGTTCTGGATCCCGGTGCAATCGGTACAGTGCAATGGGCCTGGCGTCCCCCACATGCACGAGTGCAGCATGCATGCACATACCCGTACAGGTGTGCATGTGTCCTTACCTCCCCAATGCTCCAGCTGCTCGGCGGAGCATCGCGTAAGCGCCATACGCTCTGTGCGAGGGAGCGCCAAAGAGCTCAAATACAGGTAAGGAGCTCGAGTGGGCCCTCCAGAGCATTGTACCAGAATGGTACCCAGTGTTCCCGGCGGGCTCCGGTACGCCAGTACCGGGGCGTACCGCCTGCAACCCTCCACTGCCATACTAGCAAATAGGTTTGCATTGTTCAATCATTTTTAAACCATCTTAAATGCTGAACATTTTGAATATCAGAAAATCTAATGTGGGGGATGCTCAAAGCTTTTGAGGACTTGGGAGCAGATTTGAATGTTGAATGTTTTTTCTCCCAAAAAGTATGTCACTCTGAGAACGGTAAACCTCAAAACAACAAAGAAAATGCATTGGTGTGCTTGCTTTCCTTCTTTCTTTCTTTTTTTAAAAAAATTTAAATCAGTGGAAACCAGTCTTATAAGAAAACTGTTTAAAAGCGACTAAAGGACTTTAAAAAAAATATTTTTAAAATATTTTTGTCTATGTTTTTCCAATTAATAGGATACGCTCTATCTCAGACTGTTCTAACCCAGTCTTAGCAGAACCAAGAAACAGACTCAGTGTCCCGAAAAAACCCTTTTTATTTAGATCTTGTGAATTACTGGCATGATTGTCTGGAAAAGTCCAGGCAATAATCCTTCAAAGTGTTAATTGCCATAACAGACCTTATCAGTTCCTTGGGATACTTGCCAGGCCAGAAGCTTCCAGTCGCAAAGCTGTAAATTATGTTATGGCAAGCCGTCTCTGAGACATGAACCACGCTAAGCAAATCTTCTGAAAGAAATCCGAATGGTTGTCTCCTGCAACCAACCCTCCCTTTTCCTCCTATTTCTTCCCCAGCCGGGGTGGGGGGGAGGATTCAGTGTTCTTGTGTGTCTTTCTTCCCGAGTCAACTCCTTGTCCTCAGTTGTTCTCCTCTCCTTTTTTTTTGAAAAATGGTTTTTATTTTCATTCTTTATACATATATTCACAAATATACATTTTCATAGTTATTGTTAATATTGTGTGTTATCTTTTGACATTTATAACAATTCATTTCTCCATCTAAAAGTTTATATAAAATTGGGATTGCTTTCCCTGCCATCCCGTACATCCATCTTGTTTTACCACAACCCTGCTATTCCTTTTTCTTCTCCTTCTCTCCCTTCTTCTCTACTTTCTTCTTTCCTCCTCTCTTTTCCCTTTTCCTCTTCCCCTTCCTCTCCCCTCTCCTCCCCTCTTCTTCCCTTTCTCTCTCCCACTCCTCCCCTTTTCTTCCCCTTCCCCTTCCTCTCCCCCATTCCTCCTCTCTTCTTCCCCTTCTCCTTCCTCTCCCCGATTCCTTCCTTCTTCTTCCCCTTCCTGCCCTTTCTCCTACTTTTAGTTTCTCTCCATGTCTTCTTCTCCTTTTCCCTTTCTTCTTTCCTTCTCCTTTCCTCTCTTCTCCTCTCCTCCGCCTCCCATTCCTCCCTCTCTCCCTTACCCCTTTCCGTTGTTGTGATTACACATTTTCCTCTTCAATTTGATGTATTTTTGGGTTGTTCTCCTCTCCCAAGAGTTCTGCGCATTTGTCTTCTGCAACAGGCCCCAACTGTTCATCCTCCCCACTTATCTCTGACTCCGAAGGCAGCCGGGAAATGTCAGACGGCCCTGGCTCTATCTCTGCTTCCGACACAGAGCATACATGAGAGCCTTCCGCAGACTTCAGAACTCTCCCAAGTTCATCCCCACAACATAAACTAGAGGCCAGATTATCAGGTGCCTGGTGCCTTCAGGTGTACAAACCTGAAGCACCAAACCTGGTGCCTTCAGGTTTGTACACCAAAGCACAGGCATGCATAGGAAGACAAATGGTAAGTAGCATTTACCTGCAACATCTCAGAGATGTTTGCTAAGATATTGCAAGTCCTGCCAAGTCATCCCAAGGAAAGGTAGAATTGTTTTCGGTCTTAAGGTGCTTTAGGGGGAGGCTATAGTTATATTGCTGAATACTCTGGAACATTTTAGTATAATCTTTATTGTCATTGTACCAGTGGTGGGATTCAAAAAAATTTACTACCAGTTCTGTGGGCGTGACATGGCTTGGTGGGTGGGCTTGGTGGACATAGCAGGGGAAGGATACTGTAAAATCTCCATTCCCTCCCCACTCCAGGGGAAGGTTGCTACAAAATCCCCATTTCCTCCCGATCAGCTGGGACTCGGGAGGCAGAGAATAGATGGGGGTGGGGCCAGTCAGAGGTGGAATTTACTGGTTCTCCGAACTACTCAAATGTTCCACTACTGGTTCTCCAGAACCTGTCAGAACCTGCTGAATACCACCTCTGCATTGTACATCATGTATGCAACAAAATTGGTTTTGGCCTCACTGGTGCAATCCATGACAACAAATACAAACAACATAAATAGTATAAAGAATAATCCCTATGCAAGTAATTAGGAAAAGGAAAATTAGTCATACGTTTCCGCATGTGCACGGAGTGATTGTGGTTGTGTTTAAGAGTCTGACAGCCCAAGGATAAAAACTATTTTTAAACCTATTTGTTCAGCTGGCTCTGCTTTGGTGTCTTCTGCCCAATGGGACAAGTGTGAAGAGACACTGACCAGGGTGTGAATCATCTCTGAGTATCTTCCTTACTCTGCTAAAGCAGTGAGACCTGGTGAGATTTGAGATGTGAGTCTGAAGTATTATATTGCTTTAATTATGATAAAGCAGGGGTGTCAAACTTGATTCCATTGAGGGCCGCATCAGGGTTGTGTTGGACTTTGGGGGGGGGGTGGCTCTTGGGGGGGGAATAGCCAGCTCAATGTTGCTTGTGTCAGTGGCACCTGTAGGGTTGTGGGCAGAGCTGGGGAATCCTGTTGAAGCCCTCTGCCAGCAAAAATGGAGCTTGAGAGTGGGCGAGTGGGCCTTGAGTTTGACACCCTGGTGATAAAGTGTTGCTAAACTTTATTAAATTAGATTTATGGGTGATGCATCGGTTTCCTAATTATTCTGTTTAATTAAAAAATCCACTAATGAATGGAGTCTTGGGGAAATGTTACCAGACACATTGGCATATTAGGAACTTGGGACCTAAAGTAGAGAAACCTTTTTCAGTGTAAAACCAGAGGTTCAACTAACCCAACAGCCTATCTCCTGCTGTGATTTTCAAATGCCTCCAGATACCCGGAAGCGGGATATGAAAGTAATAGTTGCAACTTGGAGTTTCTCCCTGAAATTTCTTTTTTTACTTATATCGACCCTGTCAGCGTTCCAAATACCATTAAATCAGAGTCAAAGGCAAAACTATCCTTTTTGTTCCAATTTAATAAGACAGGCATGTTGGCATCGTGCTGTGGAATTCCAACTCTGGAAGTTACTTCAGAATCCCACCCAGTTAAAAGTTCATGATCTTGTCCCCACACCCACAATCCATCACATGGTCCAATCTTCTTCTTCCACGCTGGCGTCTACACCCAACTGCTTCCGGTCAGGTGTGAAAGTGTGGAGACAAAGGATGACCTTGACTTCTAGTAAAGAATGAAAATAATACATTCCACAATCCTACTCCTTCTATCCCCCCCTCCCATCAATTATACTAAAGAAACAGCATAATGAAATAAGAGAAAGTGTGGCAGGCCAAGATTCTAAAAGGAATATAATTGCAGGTCTGACAGCCCCTTTATTATTTTTACAAATAGCTCAAGGTGGCAAACACATCCAAAATACCTTCTTCCTCCTATAAAGGTTGAGTAAAAAGAGGAAAAACCCAGCAAAACCCAGTAAATTTTATAAACAGCTTTTATAAAGCGTTTGGTACTCACAACAGCTTATGCCTTTTAATAGCATTTGTTAAGTTGGGGAAAAGTGTTATTAAACTCCTTCTGAATATTTGCCATGGCAGACTAACATGTAGATGTTAAACATGTCCCTTTAGCAAAAGGACAAAGGGATGAACTTCTTTTTCAGCAGCAGTCTGTCTGATTGGTGTGCAGTACATATGGATCTTTCCTTCCCATGTGTTGTTCCTGGAGGTCAGGCATTCAATCCCTTTTTAAATTGTTAGAAGAAAAATCTATCTGGTTCAGTTCCAAGCTGGGAGAAAGAAAGACACTGGAAACATGGAGGCTGATTGGAAAGATGGTTTAATGATGAAGCAGAACCACCAAGCATGCGTGATTCTGGGCAGCTGACCAAATGGAGTTGAGAGTGGAAGGGAGGGTTATAAAGTCTTTGGGCTTTGTATTTGAGCTTCCTGTTCCTGTGCAAGAACATGTCCTTTTACATTGTATTGGCTGCGGTCAAATTCCTATGAGGTCATGTAGGGGTTATGCAGTGTTGGGACTTGAATAACTTAACAACCGGTTCTATGACTGGGTAGGCGTTGCCGGTTGTTCATGTGACTGAGTAGCTGACGTCACTCATCACATCCAGCCCCACTACCCAGCCACTCACCTCAAAGGCAGAGGTAGGATTCAGCCGGTTGGGGCTAATCCCACCACTGGCTGCTCCCACCCCCGTCTGTTTTTCGGACTGTTTTGGGACTGTTTTGGGGGCATTTTCAGGCCATTTGGGGGGTGTTTTCAGGCCGTTTTTCAGGCTGTTTTCAGGTCATTTTTTGGACTGTTTGTGGCCCATAAATGCCCCAAAATGGGACAAAAAAGGCCAAAAAATGGGCCGGAAAACAGGCCGGAAAATGAGCAGTGTTGGGGCCAGCTAGTGGAGGGATTTTCTGGTTCACTTAACTGCACAAAATCTTAACTACAGGTTCATCTGAACCCGCGTGAACTGACAGCAGTCCACTGTATCTAGGGGTCATAGCTGGCTCTATATGCAAAAGAGGAAATGCAACTCCTAGGTGCTTGCCTGAGCTAATTTTGTCAACCTCTGTCTTATTGTTATCAGATATTGTTTATCTGAGTTCCCCAGGTGAAGTTTGGACTGCTTCTAATCCTACCATTCTGCCTCTGGATGGATTTTTCAAAGGTGGCTTCCTCAGTTTCTGCTTGGGGGCAGGGAGTCTGGGGCTGTTTTCTGTCTCTGAAAAAACATGTTTCTCCATTTAGGGGAATATAATATTCTGCCTTTTTTAATATGTTCCAAAATATTTCATCCCTCATTTTTATTTTTATTTTAAACCAAACAAAAGGAGAAGAAATAGAAATGATTAAGTGAGGAGCTAAGGAGTTGAATTCTTGAGAATTCACAAAAGAAGCTCCTTCAAAAAAACATTCCTATGCAGTATTCATTTGCAAATCCATATGGGGCTGATTTCCATCTTGTCGTTTATTTCTGAGATGGTTATCTGGCCAAACCACAGTTAAATGATGATGCATGGCTTTTTATAATTCTTGGAAAGAAAGTTCAATGGTTAAGGATGTTAAATAAATTACAGATAAAATGACCTTCTTGTCTGTATTTTTTTTCCTCCCTGAAATATGCAGACATGACTTTGCATGCAAGAGGAACAAGTAATTTTGCAAAGCCAGGCAGGAGTCTGCCCATTTTTAGCGTGAATTATTTTTCCCCCTAGCTTTTTTCTTCCGCAGAAGGAATAAAAGAAAAAGTGATAGCTTGTATTGCAGGAATTGTGATTTATACTATTCTTTGTTCTCCTCATCCAAATGGAGCCTTTTCTTTAAAACTCGCTGAATATTAAAATATGTGCCATATTGGTTTAAAACAGAAAAGAGAATGTTGGATGTCCTTGTCAATTCCATCTCACCAGTAATTAGCAGTAATTGAGATCAATTGGGTTTTTTATCAACTGATAACACGCCATACATTTGCCAGGCAAGAAAAGAAATAGCTACAATTTGTGCTGCCCCATAAACATGTGTTGTGGTCCAGCAGAAGCTGTTGGAGCTGCCACCAGACTCCGACAGCGAGGAGCCCTATGAGTCAGCTCTGGAAGATGTGGAGGACCCTGGACAGGGTGCCGACTCCGAGCAGGGCGCAGAGAGGCTGGTTGGTCCCCAGGAGGTGCCTGAGCCTTGGACCAGTGAGGAGGAGACAAGGGAGTGTGATCCAGATGTCATGCATTGGAGCAGTGGGGAGGAAACAAGGGAGTTGGTCCTGGATGCCCAGCATCGAAGAGCTAATAGGCGTAAGGAGTAGTTACGCAGTTACAGGAGATAATTGCACCCAGCTGGTGATAATTAGGCTCCTCTCAAGACTATAAAAGGAATGATTGAGCACACACCCCTTTGCAGGAGTCAACATATTCACTAAAGTTGGAGAACTTTTGTGGCTAGCTTGGCAGGCTGGATTGCTGCCAAGGCTTGTCTGTGCTGGATTACTGCCAAGGCCTGGACTGTGCTGGATTACTGCCAAATTCCTGTCTGTCTGTTAATAAATTCCTTGAAGTATCTTTGTCTCGGTGTGCTTTGGTTAGGACGAGGGGGGTCTGAACACACATGTATGGAAGAGTACTACCTGCTCCAAACAGGTCCTGGGAAAGCACCCCTGTTGTACACATCCGGATTACAAGAGTCACTGGATAACTGAGTACAACAGGCACACACGAAATCCAGGAAAGCAGTCCCTGGATTGGGACTGGCCAAGATACGTGGCACATGCACACAAGGCACAGAACTGGGGATGTTGCTCCATCAATGCCCAAGTCCTCAGGGTGGGGTTAAGTAAGGATTGGTTCTGTAGAATTCTGTTTCCATTTCTTTTATAAAACAGAATTGAGTTTATTATTGTCGCCTAAGCCTCTGATGTGTATTTTTACAGCTTTGATAAATGTGGGATTGGGCTCTTAATTTATGTCATAATGGTAGTCAATTTTAAGACAGGATCCACAAAGGCAATTTATTTAGTTGCTAACAAATAAAGTTGGATCATCTTGTCCCTTAGGTGTCTGCCTAGTAATTAAGAGGAAGAGCGAATGTGTCCTTGAGGATGCTAAACATTTATGTGTATGCATTTGTTTGTTTTAATATAAATATATTAGATTATAATATATATCCCACCCACCATCCTTAAGATTTTAGACAGGCTGTAGTATATAAAATCTATAAAGCAATCATACGAAATAAAAATTAATAGCACTTGAGTACCAGTTACCATGATATAATAGTCAAAGGCATAAAGATAGAATGTTCTGGCAGGTTATGGCTATTAAGACAGAAATTGTGATGGAATGCTGTTGGAGGGTGGGAATGCATTGCAGAGTAACAAAAGACAGCAGTTTATGTGGAAGAAAGAGAGTCAAGATGGCCCCTCCTTAGTATATGTTTAATGGTGCAAGTAGCCCTTTTTTAGTTTGGCAAGATTTTTGCCTATACGTGGGAAACATAAAAGAAACTTCTTAAAAGAGTCTTAAAATTTTTACCTGTTTTTTAGAGCCTGACAGAACTGCATGGGTAAAAAGTAAAATCTCCCATTGTTTAAACAGCAACAGCAATCCCAAAGGTGCTTTTTCAAGAGGCAACTGATCTTTCTGATTTTTCTTTGAGGACATTTTGCTTCTCATCCAAGAAACCTCTTCAGCTCTTCATATATTACTCTTCAGAGCTGAAGAAGCTTCTTGGATGAGAAGCGAAATATCCTCAAAGAAAAATCAGAAAGATCAGTTGCCTCTTGAAAAAAAGCACCTTTGGGATAGCCATGACTTGGATGACTGAGAATCTCCATAGACATTCAGCAATATTGGCACTCCAAAGTTAGGGTCTCCTAACAGAGAAGGTATTTTCCCATGTCTCTGCTCAGATAGTTATATGGATGGCATATGATAAATAAATAAAAATGTTGTATCTCTTTCAGCTGTAGGATTCCACATAATAGGTACATACTGGGGGAGACATAATGCTTACACTGCAGCTTCTGTTTAATTTTCAACAATAGCTCCACATAATGTTCCCTGCAATACTCCAACCATTGTTTATCATAGTATAGATATTGTGCTTAAATTGTTCCTGCTCATGAAGGACCACAGCAGGTGGAGCAGCTATAGTTGGCCAAATATATTCTGAGCCACCAATGTGACTTAAGTCTTCAATGATATAGACATAAATCTAAGTGAACACAGAGCTTTCTGCTTCTTCAGGCAGAAATGGGGCTTATCCAGTTTGTAGAGCTGTGAGAATGGTCCATTTTATCAAGATTCGCCTCAAATTATCAATTTGATTTTGATTTTTTGATTTTATTAACATTTGTAGGCCGCCCTTTTCCCTGAGGGGACTCAGGGCGGCTCACATAAAATCAGGGAGGGGGAACACAAACAATGACATAGACACATATAATAAAAATAATAAGCAACATACATTCATCATTCGGGAGGGGCGGCTATCCTTGTCCCCAGGCCTGACGGGCTAGCCAGTTCTTAAGGGCTGTGCGGAAGGCCTGGACGGTGGAGAGGGTACGAATCTCCACGGGGAGCTCGTTCCAAAGGGTCGGGGCTACTACTGAGAAGGCCCTCCTCCTTGTAGTTGCCAGCCAGCACTGGCTGGCCGATGGAATACGGAGGAGGCCCAATCTATGAGATCGAATTGGTCGCAGGGAGGTAATTGGCAGAAGGCGGTCTCTCAAGTACCCAGATCCACTACCATGCAGGGCTTTATGGGTGACTAATAGCACCTTGAAGCGCATCCGGAGATCGACAGGTAGCCAGCGCAGCTCGCGGAGGATAGGTGTTATGTGGGTGAACCGAGGTGCACCCACAATCACTCGCGCGGCCGCGTTCTGTACTAGCTGAAGTCGCCGGATGCTCTTCAAGGGCAGCCCCATGTAGAGCACATTGCAGTATTCCAGCCTAGAGGTCACAAGGGCCCGAGTGACTGTTGTGAGAGCCTCCCGATTCAGGTAGGGTCGCAACTGGCGCACCAGGCGAACCTGGACGAATGCCCCCCTGGTCACAGCCGTCAGGTGGTGGTCAAACGATAGCTGTGGATCCAGGAGGACTCCCAAGTTGCGAACCCTCTCTGAGGGGTATAGAATTTGACCCCCCAGCCTGAGTGATGGAATATTGATCGAATCTTTGGGAGGGAAGCACAACAGCCACTCGGTCTTTTCTGGGTTGAGCACAAGCTTGTTTACCCTCATCCAGTCCATAACGGCCTCAAGGCCTCGGTTCATCACATCTGCCGCTTCATTGAGTTGGCACGGGGCGGACAGATACAACTGGGTATCGTCCGCATATTGATGGTATCTGATCCCGTGCCTGCGGATGATCTCTCCCAGCGGTTTCATGTAGATGTTGAATAGTAGGGGGGATAAGACCGAGCCCTGAGGCACCCCATATGTTAGGGGCCTAGGGGACGATCTCTGCCCCCCCACTAACACCGACTGCGACCTGTCCGAGAGGTAGGAGGAGAACCACCGCAACACGGTGCCTCCCACTCCCACCTCCCGCAGTCGTCGCAGAAGGATACCATGGTCGATGGTATCGAAAGCCGCTGAGAGGTCAAGGAGGACCAGGATGGAGGAATGTCCTCCATCTCTGGCTCTCCAGAGATCATCGGTCAATGCGACCAAAGCGGTTTCTGTGCTGTAACCGGGTCTGAAGCCTGACTGGAAGGGGTCGAGATTATCCAGCCCAATACCAGTCCAATCATTTCACCTAGGACAGTGAAATGGAAGGAACCTGCCCCACTGTATATCAATGGGGGGCTGTGTGGAGAGGGTTTCCTCTTTTAAATTCTTGGGAGTGCTCATCAGTCAAGATCTCACCGAGAAAAGCAACATGTCCCTGGTGATTGGCAAGGTCCAACAGAGACTTCATTTCCTTAGAGTCCTGCGAAAAAATCAGGTGGAACAATGGCTGATGATCTCGGTCCACGATAGAAAGTGTTCTCGCATACTGCAGTATAGTATAGTATAGTATAGTATAGTATAGTATAGTATAGTATAGTATAGTATAGTATAGTATAGTATAGTATATACTAGTATAGTGCTCTGGTTTAACTGCTGCGGACAGGAAGGCACTACAGAGAGTGATCAATTTGGCGCAAGAAAACATTGGTTGCATTGGTTAACACCACTGGATGACATTGCTAGGTCTCGCTTTTTTAACAGAGTAAGGAAGATACTCAGAGATGATTCACACCAGAAGTAGGTTCCTACCGGTTTGGACCGGCCAAATAGGTAGTAGCTTGGGCAGACACGTAACTATACCGGTTCTATCCTGGGTGCTGCCATCTTTATTTTCTATTCTGCAAATGCACAGAACAATCTTCATTGAAAAAAAATGATTTTTTTTCCTTTTTAATGGTGTGCGCATGCACAGACCTTTTTAAGTGCAAATGCGCACGTGCGTGGAACGCACATCTGGCGTGTGTGTGAGCATGTGAGCACAAAATGTTTCGGGCACTGAACCGGTAGTAATGCCGACAGGAACCCACCCCTGATTCACACACTGGTCAGTGTCTCTTCACACTTCTACCATCCGGCAGAAGACAGCGAAGTATAGCCAGCCAAATAGGTTTTAAAATAGTTTCTATCCTTGGACTGTGAGACTCTTAAACACAACCACAAGCATTCTACGCACATGCGGAAACATGTATGTATGTATGTATGTTTATTAGTCTTGTATGCCGTCCACTCCTGGAGGACTCCGGGCGGCTTACAATAAAAAGGGGGAAGGGAATAAATAAGACAAACAACAATTTAAAATACAACAACATTCATAGATACCGTGGGGCTGGATACTTCAACAGCCCCCGGCCTGCCGGAGCAGCCAGGACTTAGTGGCTTTACGGAAGGCCTGGAGGGTCGTAAGGTTCCAGATCTCCACAGGGAGCTCGTTCCAGAGGGCCGGAGCTGCAACAGAGAAGGCTTTCCCCCGGGGGGTCGCCAGCCAACATTGGCTGGCAGATGGGATCCAGAGAAGGCCTAGTCTGTGCGGTCGAATCGGTCTTTGGGAGGTAATTGGCAGGAGGCGGTCTCTCAGTGTGACTAGTTTTTCTTTCTTTCTTTTCCCCCCCTAATTACAGTACTTGCATAGGGATTATTCTTTATACTATTTACGTTGTTTGTAGTCTTTTGTCATGGATTGCACCAGTGAGGCTAAAACCAGTTTCATTGTATACATGATATACAATGACAATAAAGGCTATACTAACCCAGTAATGACAAAGTAATGACAGAGTTTGAGTATCACTCACATGAAGATGGCCTTCGAACTTCAACCGCCTGATAGCATTGTTCAATGGACCCATGTAAAAGTGAAACAATTGAGGAACATGAATTTACTTCAATTTTACTTAATCGATTTAACAGGCTCCCATGTCCAAGAAGATTATCCTCCTGCCCCCATAAAAAGACATCTTTCAGGGCAATCAAATAATTGTTGGTGATGAAAGTTATTGTGCTGATTGAAGAACAGTTCCTCAGGGATGTTCTCTTTAAGAGCCTCTATGTAACTGTCTATTTTAAGGCAGAGACTCTGCGTCCTGATGTTAGAGGGGATTTTCTACTTGCTGAATGCACCCTGTCAAACCCTTGATCTGAACAGTCAAGATAAAAAGGGGGCAAGTCTGCATGTGCCAAATCAGATAAAAGCAAGTATTTTGTTCATATTCTTAGGCTCTGAAATTTAAAAAGAAAAAAAAAACAGTGTCAACTTTAGGATTTGAAATGGAATAGAATTCTTTATTGGCCAAGTGTGATTGGACACACGAGGAATTTGTCTTTGGTGCATTTGCTCAGTGTACATAAAAAGACCAGATACATTTGTCAAGAATCATAAGGTACAATATTTAATGACAGTCTTAGGGTACAAATAAGCAATCAGGAAACAATCAATATCAATATAAATCGTAAGGATACAAGCAACAAGTTACAGTCCTGCAGTCATAAGTGGGAGGAGATGGGTGATAGGAACTATGAAAAGATTAATAGTAATAGTAATGCAGACTTAGTAAATAGTTTGACAGTGTTGAGGGAATTATTTGTTTAGCAGAGTGATAGCGTTCAGGGAAAAAAAACTGTTCTTGTGTCTAGTTGTCTTGGTGTGCAGTGCTCTATAGCGTCATTTTGAAGGTAGGAGTTGAAACAATTTATGTCCAGGATGCTAGGGGTCTGTAAATATTTTCACAGCCTTCTTTTTTACTTGTGCAGTATACAGATCCTCAATGGAAGGCAGCTTGGTAGTAATTATTTTTTCTGCAGTTCTAATTATCCTCTGAAGTCTGTGTCTGTCTTGTTGGTTTGCAGAACCAAACCAGACAGTTATAGAGGTGCTGATGACGGACTCAATAATTCATCTGTAGAATAGAATCAGCAGCTCCTTGGCAGTTTGAGCTTCCTGAGTTGGTGCAGAAAGAACATTCTTTGTTGTGCTTTTTTGATGACATCCTTTGCTGCAAAGGAGCTCCTGGAAAACCATTCTGTTAGATGGATCCTTGGCTTAAATAGTGGGGATAAAACATTTAGCCTTCTTCAATGTTGTATAGCAAGCACAATATGATGCTAAAGTAAACCAGGGCCCAAAGGCTTTTCTAAGATATTTCAGTTACGCTGACTAATATGCCATTGGGGAGAATGATACATCAATGATGTCTTTCTGTCCCAATACCAGCTATATACCCACAATGTTGTCACCATAACAGATAGGTTTCCTCACAGGAAATTACACTGATTCTCTCCTGAGTTAATGAAGAATCTTGTATATAGGTGGACAAAATTGATAAGATCAACTCCATTTAGACCATATTCAGTCATTCACTGTTCAACCATGTAAAAGAAATGGTGAATTGATATGTCAATATGTAAGTTGGATGGAAGGAAGGAACAATATTCTCAAAAACAGAAGAATAATTATGAAATTTCTATTGGCAAATCAATAGAATCAAGATATTTTTACTGTCCACTAAAACCTGTTTGTCCTAGTGGACTTAGAGTGCTGGGTTATTATTTTGGTTCAGTTATTATTTTGTTCCTGTTACTATTTTCCAGACTCACTTTTATACTTTTAATATATTTTTAATGAATAAATTATAGTAATTTATTCAGTTGAACATTTGTATAGGTAGTATTGTATAGCTTTTCTTCCACACACCGACAATTTAAAAATTGGGTTAAACATTATAAAACAAACAAACAAATATCACTATTTGAAAATCTTTAATTGTTCGGGGAGATAATTTCTTATATAAAAATAATGTTTTGGCTACAGGAAGGCAGTTTTAGCAGAATTTATTTATCCTTTTTTGTCCATGGAGAAAATGGGGAAGTGGGGCTTCAAAATTTATTCCTTTGCTGTCAAAATTTTATAGCCCGCTTTTAGGGAAGTTTCTTAGATCATAAAAAGATGGTTCAGAGACTACGTACAAGATAGATGCCAGTTGCAATGTTTTCATGGTGTTTTTTTTTTCAAACTTAAGAACCTCTTGATGGGAAGGATAGGTCCAAACTTTAAATAATTATATAATTGCATAGTTTTCTTTATGGTCCTATAAGGTTAAACAAGAAAATAAAAAGAAGATTCCACTTTCTGTAAGGAAGGAGTTGAAGTTAAAATTAAAGTATTTGGACTGTGTTCCTTGCTCTAAAAAAATCAGCAGTCTTTTACTCTTAACACATCATTTGGATGCTTGCATTTTAAACCATTTAAAAAAATTTAAATTACAATTAAATTTAATTTAAATTTTAAAAAATTTAAGGCAGAGTTGCCATATCGATGAGATGGATGGCATATTAATTTAACTAATAAATAAAGGACTCTGCTTTAAAATGATCACCTAATGGACTTTGGTTGAGAGAACCAATAAATCTTAACAGCCTGGTTACATGTTCAACAATATGGTTCTCAATGAAATCAGTAAAAGTCCATTGTAGCTTTATACTTATAATGAAACAGCAGAGCTGGCTATTTTCTGTCCTTATATTTTATTACAAAAGAGCAATAAGAGATTCAGCAAGAGACTTGCTATGGGGTGATGATGGTTTCTTTTTTCCCCTACTTAAAGCCACTCATCCTTCAGTCTTTCTCCTTATATTCCCACCCAAGGCGTGCAATAATCTCTAGAAATGTACCGCCTGGAGTGTACAGTTGCTTAATAAATTACTCTGTCTTTCTTATCTTTCCTTTGGCACATCCTTGCTGGCACAAAGCTATTATCCTGTGAGAATATTCTTTTCTATTGACATTTATTCTTAATTAACCATGCAGAGTCTCTTTAGGTTTGTAATGGTCCAGGAGAAAATGTGTGTGACCAAAAATGTTTTGAATGAAAGCCATCAGTGTTGGCTTCACAAAACTTGCTTCCCAGCTCTATTGTTTTGTAGGAATGGAAATGGCCATGGAATTAATCCAAAGCATAAAATCATAGATGTTAAGATTTCAATAAATTGTTTTAGACTCATCTTCCAAGTATTTTCATTGGGCTCAGCAACCAGCAAATAGGGGAATCCACATTTAAAAGTTTCAAGGAAAGACATTCATTTTACTAAGGAACTCTACCTCTGGAGATACACGTTACAGGTAGTCCTTGACTTACAACCAATTTGAAGTTACGGCAGACCCGGAAAAAGAGACTGACGGTCTAGTTTTGAAGTTCTGATGTCATTCCCTCCTACCCACCCTTGGTCACATGACTGCATTATGGATGCTCAGTAACTGGCCCACATTTATGGCTGCTTACAGCATTCCATGGTCATGGTGTTTACTTCCTGTTTCTGGTTAAAAAAATGTTTACTTCCTGTTTATGGTATAAAAAAAAATAACACTATGAGATTGCTTTACAATCATAAACTAACTCAATGCTCAATCCAGGAGTTCGATTCTCACCAGGCTCAAGGTTGACTCAGCCTTCCATCCTTCTGAGGTCGGTAAAATGAGCAATATTTTGGGGGGCAATATACTGACTCTGTAAACTGCTTAGAGAGGGCTATAAAGCACCATGGGGCATGTATATGAGCCTAAGTGCTATTGCTTCCTGATGAATTCAGCAGTTGGCTAAGCTAATTTGTTCTGGATATAATTAAAAAAATAGTTTTTCCAACATCCTGATTTTTTTTTAATAAACTCATTCACGTAACCCCATCGTTTTGAATTAGCATCATAATATGTTATTTAAAAAATTGAAAGTATGGAGTTGTCAAGATTACATGTCTGCCAACATTCACAGGTATAATTCCCATTTCACTGAGGGGATTAAAGAGTATTAAATGTGCAAACAGAAAATACAACCCAAAACTAATATATTTTTCCCATCCAAAAATTTAAAATTACACTCATTTTTAAATATGCAGGGAGCACAACTTTCTGGGTTTTAAAAAAAAATGAGTGGAAAGAAAATATTTTCATATATTGTCATTAGAAAAGAAGAATTCACAATCTAAAACTTAACCTTTAGGGAATGAAAGATGTTGTAAAGTTAAAGGTTCCCCTCACACAAGCGTGCTAATTGTTCCTGACCCTAGGGGGCAGTGCTCATCTCCGTTTCAAAGCCGAAGAGCCAGCGCTGTCCGAAGACGTCTCCATGGTCATGTGGCCAACATGACTAAATACCGAAGGTGCACAGAACGCTGTTACCTTCCCACCAATTTTTTACTTGCAGTTTTTACATGCTTTCGAACTGCTAGGTTGGCAGAAACTGGGACAAGTAATGGGAGCTCAATACGTTACATGGCACTAGGGATTCGAACTTCTGAACTGCCGACCTTCTGATCGACAAGCTCAGTGTCCTAGCCACTGAGCCACCCTTTGAAAGACGTATGGGGGAAGAAAAAAAATTCAGCCATGGGTGTGGCAGCACAAGGAAACAACAATTAATGACAATAGCCAGCCATCAACACCCTAATTAATAACTAAAATCTGCGCACAACCAGCAACCATAGAAATACAACATGCACAACAGCATAGTGAACATATTTTGGACAGCGAAAAGTTCCCTGAGGATGGGTTCCAACATGAATCTTAAAGCTCAGAAGAATAAAGCTTTGGTCTCAATGACCAACTCAGATTGGCTCCTGCAACATTAATCTGGGACCCATTTACTTGCCTTCTTTCACCCCTCAAAAATTTGCTGGGTATGGAATTAATTGTAGTTCCACGATGAAACCTTAGATTTAAACAGGATGTTTTTCTGACAGCTAACCAAGTAATTATTTAGCCCTCTAACTTCTGACGAGGGAGTGAAATTATTGTACATTGGGGAAGACCATATATCTACTTAAGGAATAGCATGGAGCATTGCTGCAAAGTCCTCCAGAAGGGGAAAAGCAAGAAACCTGTATATTATTTCACCGTCTTCTACCTCTGTGAAGAACTTCGCAATTGCTCTCCTCAGGATATCTTGCCACACTATATATTTGTCCCAACTACAAGGATAGGATTAAGGGCATTGCAATAGAATGGAAATCCTTCAGTGGGGGAGATATATATATAGTTCAGCAGGAGAGATGTAGGAACAGGTTTTCTTCATCTGTTATTTGTTTGACAAGGAAAGATCTGCACTAGAACATTAAGCAAGAGCAAAAGTTTAGGTCACTCTACAAATGTCTCACGCTTGGCCATAACTTTTAGAAACATATTGCTTGCAAGTTTATCCAGGCGTTTAAAAGAGCTTACGCTTGGAGAGACCACTCAGGTAGATCACAGAGCTATTCGGGCTAGCATTAGGAACAAATGCTGTTGAAGAAACTACAAAAGCAATTGAAGTCCTCTAAAGTAGCAGCTGTTGTGGCCCGCCAGTGGAGCCAGAGTTGGACAGTGAGCAGGTTGGGGAGGAACATGGGCCAGTCCTGGAGGCTGGGGAAGGCTCAGACGAGGGCTCTGCGTCGGAGGCAGAGATGGGGCCCAGGCTGTCTGGTGGTTCTCAGCTGCCTTTGGAGCTAGACATCAGTGAGACAGAGGAACAGGTGGAACCTATTCCCAGTGTGTGCATGCACAGAACTGCCAGAAGAAAAGAACAGTTAAGAAATCAGGGTCGACTTGGAAGTAAAGCCACAGGTGGATGGTGAATGGCCCCTCCCATAGGAAATAAAAGAGGAACGAAAGGGGAGTGGGCTTTTGCAGGAAACAATTCCTTTGTTCATTCGTTCATTCATTTCAGTAGTATGGTGATCTGTCCGTGAATCTCAGAGACTCTGTGCCAAGTCTTTCCTTACACAGCACTGTGTTTGGAAAATATTTAGATGGCAGCTTTCCAGGTCTGTGGTCATAAATTCACCTTTGAAAGACTGTTTACCAGGCCTTTGCTGAATGTGAATGAGAGGAATTCACATTCATTTAATAAAAGGGGTTTTGGCAGGGCCAGGAATCTGCTTCATGCTTTCTGGAGAAGCCTAGGTCAGAACAGCGGCCTCCAAACTTTGGGGAACCACAGGGACTGGTTTGATGGAGAGAGGTTTTCCCACGAACTGGAGGCAGCCTGGTTTCATGTGCTGCCTACATTCCATTGATAGAGCTTCGCTTGTTTGCTCATCCAGGTTTCAGGCATGCTGTATCCCTGCTCTAAAGCAAAAGTTGAGAGAGATTTATTCTGTGCCCTTTCATCTAAATACTGTACTGAAGTTTCCAATTTTCTCTTCAGCTTTCTTTTTCTGCAGAAGGGCCTTTTATCTACCAAGCTTATCATCAAGGTGTGTTTCATTCCTTTTACTGGAAATTTCCGCATAGTTCACTTTATTTTGCAAGGTGGCAGAAACCGTTGCTAACATTTACTATCGTATATCTAGCTGTAATGTTATATAGCCTCCCTGACTGCTTCTTCTTTCTGATTTAAAAAAGGGGGGGGGGGGCTGGATGAATGCCTTCATAGTATCTTTCCTGCCATGAAACTGACAGAAAAAAAAATATTTGTTAAAAATACAGAATGCAGAATAACAGAGTTGGAAGGGACCTTGGAGGTCTTCTAGTCCAACCCCCTGCTCAAGCAAGAAACCCTACACCATTCCAGACAAATGAGCTCAATCTCTTCTTTAAAACCTCCAGCGATGGAGTGCTCCAAGTGATGGAGCATCCACACCTGTTCCACTGTTTAATTTTTCTCACTGACAGAAAATTTCTCCTGACATTTATCTTCTCTTCAGGTTAGACTGCATCTCATTTACATCTTTGCAAAATCTTCCACATCCAGCTGGACAGAGATAATTTAGCAAAATAGCAAAAACCAAGAGTTCGATAGATATTCTCCTTGAGGAAAAGGATGTTTGGATGGAGTAGGTTTGAGAAAAGTTTGACTGGTTTCTTCTTTTTTTGAGACCAAAGTAATATTCTTCTTATGTCCTACTGGTCAGCGATTCTCCTTTGAGATATTGTTTGAATCACTTTTCAGTGAGGTGGAGAACTAGAAGTCTTCTAGAAGTTGCAAAATTACAAATCGTACCACCAAAAGTGGCATTCTTTCCTTTGAAGCTTTTCAATTAGGCCAAATTTAAAACATTTGTACCAGAAGTGGATTCCTACCAGTTCAGACCGGTTTGGCTGAGTAGGTAGTCACTAGGCCTGCCATGCCCCCCAACCGGTTCTCTTGGTGGTGGCGCCATCTTGATTTTTGGTTCTGCTCATGCACAATTCAGTAAGAATTGTGTGTAACAGACAGAATTGGGCACATATCAAATGTTGCAAACAGGATAGCATAGGTGAAGCTTCCAGGTAAAATTACAGCCCCGGAATATTGAAAAGCAGATCTCACATATTGCTCAGGCTTAACCAGTCTTAGTGATCAAAAAGCTACAGACATTTTCACTGAGCTAGACTTTGCTTGCAAAATGCTTTTATAACTGGTTGTCTTTATAAGATCTTTTCTGTTATCCATCTACATCCACTCCATGTTGCACAGGTTAATCCGCGCAATGCGGGATTGTTTTAGATTTCAGCATTGGCTCTTCTTTCGATATTTATTCTTTCCAACCCAAAAAAAGGAAAAAAAATGGTGTGTTGGGTTCTTTATCTATCTGTCTCCCTGTTCATTGGGCCAAAATGGGAGCAAATTTGGCATGGGGGAGAGGATACATTAAGGCGGAACATGGTCTAGATCCAGCTGAGAGATGTGGGGTAAACAAAATTCAATTGCTTAATGCATCCCTTGCTTTTGCATTATGGTATTTGAGAAGATTCTTGAGGATCCTTTGGAAATCAATCCTGACTTCTTTGGAAGGACAGATCCTGAAGCTGAAGCTCAAATACTTTGGCCACCTAATGAGAAGATAAGACTTGTCAGGATTGCTTTTGTTCAATTCCTAGCAAAGGAAAACTCTTCACTCCATAGATTCAGAGAAAAGGTACTTTTACTAGGAGAGAACTGAATGCAACACGTTTCAGGCAAGATCTGAGGCAAAAGCATGCAAAGCAGCAAATTGAAACAGTAGAGCCCAACCTCCCTGATAGCTAACAACCAGAGGGCAAGCACCAGCCAGGAAATGCTTGGAGAAAGACTTTGATGCAAATGTATCATCTCTGGCTGCTGCATACCAAAGCTACAAGAAATGACCTTGGAGAGATAAGCATAGCCCAGACAGTAGTTGCAAAGCTGCAATGAAAAATTCTCCACTGACCCTCCCTCCCATTTCCATGGCAGCAAGCAGCAGGCTGACTGACAGGATTCCTTGTAAAAGACCCTGATGTTGGGAAAGATGGAAGGCAAAACATCCCAAAAGGATGAAGAAGCTCCTTGGATGAGAAGTTAAACATCATCAAAGAAAAACCAGAAAGGCCAGTTGCCTCTTGAAAAAGCACCTTTAGGACAACCATGACCTGGATGACTGAGATCCATAGACATGGAAGACAAAGGGAGAAAGGGATGGCAGAGGATGAGATGGTTAGGTACTGTCATCAATGCAATGAATGTGAATTTGGGCAAACTCCAGAAGTCAGTGGAGAACAGGGAAGCCATGGGGCCGTCAGAAGTTGGAAGCTATTTAGTGATTGAACAGCAATGCTTCTCAATGGGAATGAGAGTTGAAGAACAACTTGGAATACTGCTGACTTCTCCATTCTAAGCCCTCCCCTATCTTATTTTGATTATATGATTCAGAGCAATGTATTATTGCAGAAATCATATTCTGCAGATGTTCACTGCTTCTTCTATGTATAGCCTTACCATGCATCCTCACATGAACAGGATATTTCCAGCTTTGTGTTCCAGTCCAAGTATCTGGCCCACTTTTTAAAAACAAAAGCAATCCAAGAAAATGGAAGAGACTTTTGATCCAGAAACACTTTTCTAAAAGTCTCAGTGCCTGATTTTTAGCAACTTTGATGCTCCTCTGTTTGTACTGAAGCTCCTGACATTTGCAGATGTATAGTATAGTTTAATTATACAAATACGTTTAGGGAAAACATAAAAATCTACAACTACTTGCTTTATCTATAACTTTGCTCCTAGATCAACCATTCAAAAATATAATGTTTGTCTATGAGGACAGGCAAAGAGGTGCATTTTTTTAAACTGTAGTTATTTATTATATTCTTTTCTTATCCTTCAACTGGAATTAATGCTCAAAGTGTCTAATAAGCAATAACATCTATGAATATAAAAATGGCTTGTGTGTTTGTGTGTTTGTGTGTGTGTATGTGTGTGTGTGTTCTCCAGCATAACTCTGGAACGCCTCAAACAATTTCAACCAAACCTGGTACACAGATGACTTACTCTCTGGAAACAAATATTGTGGGAGAAGACACCCCAACACCCCTCAGTGTGTGTGTGTGTGTGTGTGTGTGTGTGTGTGTGTGTGTGTTCCAGCATAACTCTGGAATGCCTGGTCTGCAGAAACGAAAATAAATTAATTATATCTGTAGTGCAAAATCACGGTACTTTTGACAGTGATAGTGTGCATTAGTGTGATAGTGTTAGGATACAGCCTGTTGTGCCTTAAGATGGTGTCTACTGTACAGCACAGAGGAGTTGCCATGTACGCCACAAGGGGGCTCCAACCTAATATAGAACTAGGATAAATAAATACCCAGGCAACGCTGGATTATCAGCTAGTTTTAAATAAAATACAATATTCATGTTGTCCTATAGCTATGTTTCAATTCAAAATAAACAAAAACCAAAAATAAGCACATCCAGTAATTAAAACCATTTTCCGTATCAATACAAAGGCCTACATTGGGAGTCTCAAACTCGCGGCCTGCGGGCCGGATGCGTCATGTGCTGGCCACGCTCAGTTTAGTGAAGGAGAAAAAAGTCACGATATGTCACGTGACGAAGCCATGACAATGTGAGTTTGACACCCCTGGCCTACATGGATTAAAAACACTGGTAAGAAGAGAACCAAGAGGGGGCTGGTTTGTTATTATTTGGGTAGGACAGCGATGGCTAACCTTTTTGTCATCGCGTGCTGAAAGCACGCATTTGTGCATGTGCCAACGGGCACCTGCGCTCATAATGCAATGCATGCATTAACCCCCCAGCATACCCCTCCCCCTGCTGCATGCATGTGTGACCCCCCCTTCACTCCCCCACTCCCACGCATGTGCACACATCTCCTGCATGTGTTCCGCCCCCACACATGTGCAGCAAAGACCTGAAAATCAGCTAGCCGGCGGGAGGCTTGCGCACATGCACAGTTCGCATGCCCGCAGAGAGAGCTCTGCGTTCACCATCATGGGGCTAGGAGATCCAAAAGGGGACTTCTCTCCGTCTCTTCCCTCTCCCTCCATCTCCTTCTCCCTTGCTCCACTCCCTTGCTTCCTTATATTCCCCCATGTTACTTCTCTGACATTGCTTGGATAAAAAACTTTTTGGAAGAATGCTGTTTTGTATAACATACTGTATGGGATAAAATCTGAACCAAAACTATTAGTGTGGAGAGATAGGCAGTGGGTGTTTGTATCTCCATCTATATTCCTGTGTGTGAGTATGGCAAGATAGTTACAGATTTAGTGATCCATGTAGTGTGCTGCATATAAAGGCAGTTTATATCAGAATTGAAGTAGAAAAAACTCTTGGATGTATAACAAGTTTCCAATCAGAAACATACAGAATGCAAACACTTAGTGTTGCAGAAGACAGAAACAAGTCATGAATTTCCTACTTTCTCTTATTTTCCATTTTGCTGATCTTCACCTATGACTTTCTTTTAAGAGGCAGAGATCAATTAAGAAGGATACAACTTTTTCCCCCTGTTTAAGAGCTGCAACATTTGTCTATGGCCTATAAATACGTTGTAGTGGAGCTTGTCTAACTGAAATAATTGGTGCTCTCATTATTCTTCGGCAAATCGTAGCTAGAAATGAACTTGAGCAGGTTGATAAGAGCTGGTAATACTTTTGCTGGTGACGGGGCATGAACTGTTAAAAGAAAAATATTACTGAAGGTCAAAAATATAAAATAGCCAAATAACACATTTTCTCCACCTTGCTCCTGGTTAGATAAACATGGAAACTATGATTTTTTAAAAAAATAGGAAATAGTGGTATCTGAAACAAGTAGTAAACAGTCTTGGTATACTATAGGCTTGGCTGACAGTTTTCAGAACTGCAGCTAGCATGACTGACAATTTTCCTAGCTAAGAATTTTGGGTGGTATAATTACAACTCATCTGAAAATCAGCAGGTGGGAAGGCTGCAGTAGATTTTAAAAGGTTAGGAACATTGAAGAGGGGCTGGAGAGCAGAGCATTCATCCAAATCTTGCCAGGATAGCTCAGAATTAAGGCAAGTACAGAAAGCTACTGTGGGTAAAATGAAAAGACCTACTATGTAGATAAAATGGGGCAAGTAAGAGAAGATTGGTGACTCATTTTAAAACAGTAACATGCCCATTTGGCTATATTTTGGGATTGGGAGGGGAGCTTAAAAGTAGGGGTCTATCATGCCTAACCTTAGAACCATTTAAAATCCCCCCACCCCCATTAAGAAAGCACTCCAACAATATGTTGTCACTGTATATATTAATTATAGCAGATTAATCTCAGGGTGCTGGTGGAACAATAGAAATGGTTGGAGACCATTAGATGGACAATAGACAATAGAAGCTTGAGACCCTGTGGAATGATCACCCTGCAGAGATCCGGACCCTTCCCACTCTCTCGGCCTTCCATAAGGCTACTAAAACCTGGCTGTTCCGGCAGGCCTGGGGCTGTTGACCCCAAAATATGGTCCAGCCCCACTTGGAATGGAGTGCATGGTGTGTTTTTAAATCTATCTTTTCTTTCTTCTATTCTTTTGATTTATTGTATTATTAGCCGCCCGGAGCCCTTCGGGATTGGGCGGCATACAAATGCTATTAAACTTTGAAACTTTGAAACACACATGCTACCTGATACAATTGTGGTGTGGTTTGATTGATGTCAGCCTAAACAGGTGCTTTCCATTCCAATTACTTGATTATCTATCTATCTATCTATCTATCTATCTATCTATCTATCTATCTATCTATCTATCTATCTATCTATCTATCTATCTATCTAACTATCTATCTTCCTTCCTTCCTTCCTTCCTTTTTTCTTTCTTTCTCTTTAATTTCTTTCACTTTTTTCTTCCTTTCTTTTCCTTCCTTCCTTCTTTCCCTTTTTGAGATTTCAAGATTTTAGTTAAGAAATATATCTAGATAAAATGTGCTCAGCTTGTGAATGTTGACACTGGTATTATTTCTGGATATTCCTCCATCTAAAATAAACAGTATGCTGTAGGATGCAAAATTCTTTATGTAATTTTTTCCTATATTTGATTTGTGGGCTTAATCTTAGCTAATACTACTTTTTTTCATTTTTGCCTTTTAAAATGTTTTAAAATAAGAATGGAGTATATGAAAAACCTATATTACAACTTTATGAAAAATATCATTTTATTTTGTTCTTGCTCTACTGGTTGTTTCGACATGATAGAGTTATTAATGTTTTGGAACACCAATAAAGCAATTGCACAGGTGGTGAAATATATAAATTCTATATGTTTTTTCATGACAGGATTTTATTATGAACATTTCATATTTTTATATCTTTTCTCTGCTGCATTTTGCTGTTATAGATTTAAAAAGAAAAGGCTTTTCTATTTCCCCCTTTTTTAAACGTAGAGTAGAGTAGAGTAGAGTAGAGTAGAGTAGAGTAGAGTAGAGTAGAGTAGAGTAGAGTAGAGTAGAGTAGAATAGAATAGAATAGAATAGAATAACAGATAGTTGTCCAATCTCTTCTTAAAAACCTCCAGTGCTGGAGCATTCACAACTTCTGGGGGCAAATTGTTCCATTGATTAATTGTTCTCACTGTCAGGAAATTTCTTCTTGGTTCTAAGTTGCTTCTCTCCTTGATTAGTTTACACCTATTGCTTCTTGTCCTGCCCTCGGGTGCTTTGGAGAATAGCTTGACTCCCTCTTCTTTGTGGCAACCCCTGAGATATTGGAACACTGCTATCATGTCACACACACACACGCACACACACACACACACACACACACACACACACACACCAGTCCACCTTTTCATTAAACTAGACATACCCAATTCCAGCAACTGTTCTTTGTATGTTTTAGCCTCCACTAATCACCCCTAATCATCTCTATTGCTCTTCTCTACACTCTTTCTAGAGTCTGAATCTTTATTTTTAAAGAAGAATAAAACTTCCTCCATATTTTCTTCCTTCTTGTTCACTTGTATATTGAATTTTCCTCCCTGCTTTTCCATTGTTATTCCAAAGTACCTTCAGCATTACTGGCCATATTGCCCCACCACTACTGCAGGTGCGAACTATCTCAGGTGGAGCTCAATTATAATATTCATTTATTTATCCATCCATCCATTCATTCATATCCACCACCAAGCATGGGCAGAGAACAAAGTCCTCAAAGACTTACAAAAGAACAGCAGTGTAGGGCAGAACCTAATCTCAGGAGAGATGATGTTCAGAAGGGTTGGTGCCATGATAGGAACATCTTTTTTTCATCATGCTACTAGGTCACATTCCTTTGCTGATGGTACTTGCAATGACTTTTCTTTCCAGATTGGATGGAAACAGTAGAATCAACTAGGAAGTAGCAGTCTGATATGTAATCCATCCCTAAATCATGTAAGGCTTTAAAGATAACTATCAGTACCTTGAGTTATACCCAGTGGTGGGATTCAGAAAATTTACTATCAGTTCTGTGGGTGTGGCTTAGTGGCCATGGCATGGCTTGGTGGACATGGCTTGGTGGACATGGCAGGGGAAGGATACTGCAAAATCCCCATTTCCTCCCGATCAGCTGGGACTCGGGAAGCAGAGAATAGATTGGGGCGAAGCCAGTCAGAGGTAGTATTTACTAGTTCTCCAAGCTATTCAAAACTTCCGCTACCAGTTCTCCAGAACTTGCCAGAACCTGATGAATACCACCTCTGGTTATACCCCAGAATCAAACTAGTACCCAATGCAGCTCATGAAGCCGTAGACTCCATTAACCAGCACCATTAACACCCCCATGTCACTGTATTCTTCAGCAGCTGAAGCTTCCGAATAGTCCAAGGGCAGCCCCATGTAGAGTGCACTGTAGTAGTCCAAACAGAAAGTCACATGGTCATGAGGGACTATGAGAAAATCCTTCCAATCAGTTGCAACTAATGCCAAACACAAAGCTATACAAAGTCCCTCCAAGCCATGATTTCCATATCCTCTTCAGGCAGCAGCCAGGAATCCAGGTGACCTTCCACTTTGGCCACTGACTCTGTCTAAGGCAGTGCTATCTCCTCCATAACCAAAGATGGAAGATCCCCAAACACAGGACCTCTAAAGACTCAAAGCCACTCTTGGTTTGCTTGGGTTGAGCTGAAGGCTGTTGTTCCCATCTAAGCTCTCACGGTGTCCAGAAACTGAGATGATGCTTGAATACTTCCAAAGTATCATTCAGACAGTT
This sequence comes from Thamnophis sirtalis, assembly GCF_051295495.1. NCBI lineage: Eukaryota > Metazoa > Chordata > Lepidosauria > Squamata > Natricidae > Thamnophis > Thamnophis sirtalis. Next base: position 15,589,128 of record NW_028261390.1, read on the forward strand.
TCAGGTAGAGATATACAAAATACCACGTCGAACTATTGGATCACTTCACTCAGAAACTTCATGGGAATGTGAAATAAGTGGGAAGTAAATTGTCGTGGCCCACTGGCTGCCAGCAGAGCTAGCTGCAGAGTCAGACGAGGGGGAGGTTGAGGAAGAGCATTTTGAAAGCTCTGATAAGGAAATAGCATCAGAGACAGAGTCGGCAGCAGTGGGTTTCACTTATTTTTACCACCGATTTGTGCACGCATGTACCTTCTGTGCATGTGCCCGGCCTTCTGCACCTGCACTTTGCTCATGCGTGTACCTTCCATGTATGCACCTGGCCTCGAAAACGTGGCTAAATGTGACTGGGCACGTGGCAGGCCCACCCGCGATCTTTGCTACCGGTTCGCCTGAACTGGTCAAAACCGACTGAATATCACCTTTGGGGCCCATCCCAGATGCACATATGCGCAAAGAGGGAAAGAGAGGAGAGCAAAGGAAAACAATAAGCCGGCTCTCAAGGAAAAGCAGGTGTGGATGCTAGCCACTACCAACCACCACCCATCTGGGAAATAAATAGTAGGGGCTTGGGAGTGGCCAGTTGTCACAGACAACCGTCCACTTTTAGGATACAGCAGGCAATTTGGAATTGTTGGCCAGATTTGTTTGGACTCATTATGCTTGATTTTTCTTTAACCACGTGAATGGAAGATTCTTCCTACCCTGTTTGAAAAGGTTTTTTTTTTTTGTACTCATGAATAAGTGTCTTATCATTACTTGCTAAGAATGTAAATACTGAACCCCGCCCCCCCCCCACCCTAACTTACTATAAAAAGATTCCAAACCTCTGCATGTGTGTTTCTCATAAATATACATAAAATACTTTATTAAGTTACATGTTACTTATATTATAAGGTAAGTAATATGTAATGTAATTATATTATATAATTTATATTACATATCAATATGTCATTCAAGGTACCCTGGCAGAGCAATTTAGCGATTAATAAATAAGTCCAAGCCCTGCCATCAAGGTGGATTGGAAAGGACAATATGAAATTAGAAAACCAATATGAAATATAATGATCAGCGATAGTTCGAATTTAAAAATGTAAGCCGTGTCCATTGTTCCATTAAACGTGAAATGGAATTGTGGCCCACCCATGGCTCATCTCTGCTCTCCTGTCTCATTGATGAAAATAGATACTATGCAGGAACCGTCCAATTTTTAATCATGGTGATTGAACTCCCTCGTATAAATGTATGTACATCACAGATACATATTCCTCAAGAATCATCCTGTTCTGCTGAATAATCAAAAGGGAGAATGTTAAAGAAAAATGTAGGGAGTCTCTCACTAAAGAAAGTTACTTGTAAACCAGATATTCAGTGCCCGTTATTTTAGGGTTCATGCCACATCAGTGGTGGGATTCAAATAATTTATCAACCAGTTCTCTGCCTTAATGACCAGCTGGGTGGGCGGGGCTCGGTGGTCATGTGATCATGTGGGCGTGGCCAAGTCAATGTCATTCAGGTCGATGGGCACTTCGCCTTAGTTGGTAATAAGGGTTAACTGGAGAGGCAGTTTTTGTAAACAGGGCAATAAAGATTAGGGTTGAAACAACACCAGAATGTTTCCTTCCTGCCTTCCTTGCAGGATTAGCCCTGTAAAGTGGGGGAAAAACCAAAAGGAGATTTCTCCCAACAACCAGTTCTCCGAACTGCTTAGAAAGTTACCAACCGGTTCTCCCAATAGGTGCAAACTGGCTGAATCCCACCACTGATGCACATGTACATGTGCATATTATGTCCTTATTAGTTTTGGGTAACAGTTCATCAGAGACCTTTAAAATGGATAGGAACAGGGTTGAACATTCAATTCTGTATCCTACCAGAATATAGGTAAAGATTCCCCACGCACATGTGTACTAGTCAGTGGTGGGTTGCTAACTGGTTTACTACCGGTTGGCTTGTATTCGTGGGTGCTGTCGCCTCCCATTGCTGCCCCTACCGGTTCGGGCGAACCGGGTCGAACCAGTAGCAACACACCTCTGGTGCTAGTTGTTCCCGACTCTAGAGGGGGGGGTGCCGAAGAGCCAGCGCTGTCCGAAGACATCTCTGTGGTCATGTGGCTGGCATGACTAAACAGCGAAAGTTCTCCAGAACTGGTCAGAACCTGCTGAATACCACGTCTGAAAAAAGCACTTGTAGCTCAGGGTTGAACTGTGGGACCTTCAGCACTCTCTGAGCTTGGTGGTTTTCTTGCAGACATTTCATTACCATTTTAGCACTGATGATCTTAATTAGTTAGGTAATAAAACATCCGTAAGAAAAACACAAAGCTCAGAGAGCACCAGCTATTAAGTCTTTTGAAAAAAGATCACTCCATGACATCACCCCCAAAGGGGGTTAGTAAATTGAAAATCATTGTATTGCACACAATTTCCCTGACAGAATGTCAGTCCAGCGAGATCCAATTCTCAGCTCCACCCCCAGTTTTCTATTCCTCTTCAAAATTTTATTTAAGAGCTTCATTTATGGATAAAAGAAAGCCTAACATTGACTTTCAGTTCTTCTATTTCTCCTGCCGATTCACCGCATATAAAGAAGGTAGGGAACCGCTTTTAGGTTTTATTCAAGAGCTGTAAAAAATGAGAATGTGATTTAAGAAATATCTGGAGAAATTACAGGTTTCCTTTTTATCAGTCTACTCCTTTCAATTAAATTCACAGCAAATTATGGAGATTGACACTAGATGGTGAAAGGAGCAATCAAATCTATTGGATTTATTCTATATGCCTACCTAAAAAGTATAGTTCAAATGTAATTTGCTTTTTGATTGAAAAGTTTTTTAAAAAATCCTAAAAAAGAGGATAAGATAAAAATACTCTTTTTTTTTAATGTTCAGCTCTGATATTAGGTTTTTCAGAAGTTAGACATTTCATCTTCCTGAAGTCAAATATCAAATTAAACTATCCAGATAGAATCAAGATTCTATTTACATATGATTTGAAATACTTAACTACTATATGGATTAATAATTAATAATGGAAAACTATTTTTGGAATGATTGGTGACATTATGGTCAATTGAAAACATGAATGTATATTATAAATTAATGGGAATTCTTTGTTCTAATCTCCGCTTTTTCTCCTTGGAGATAGGTGATATTATAATACTTTAAAGTCTCATTGTTATTTGATAGATAATTATGAATCCAAGGAAATAAGGATTGTTACAAATGAAAGAATATTAATGGTAATTTGAACACATAATGCTCAATGACAGCGAAATATTCAGTTATGTTTAATGCAAAACCAGTGATGTTAATCTTAATCTTAAGAATTGATGCACAAAAACTTGTAACCAAACGACATGCTTGATGAAATGGAAGAAAGTTTTTTTTCTTTCTTTGTTTTGTATGTGTTGTTTTGTTTAAAAAGAATAAAAATATATTTTTTTAAAAAAGATTCTATTTTTTTAACAATAAGTTTTCAGAAGTAGGTAGACATTTGAAATATATAAGTAATGCTGATCCTATGTTATCTAATAATGGGTTTTGTTTTTAAAGACAAAACTTACCTGCATCAAAGACACCATTTGTAATTAACTCGGCATTTGCAGGAGAATAGGATGGACATAGCAGTCTTTATTTATTTTTTTAGTAGGCAATTCTTTCTTAATATACACTTAGTAATCAAATGGTTACAATCAAGACAGTGGCAAAGGATGTGCTTAATGGGATCATCATAATAAAATAATTGATTTATCATTGATGGAAACAAAGAATCCTGGGATTCATAGACAGATCTTTCCATGGTTATCAGTACTTTCACTTCCAGACTTTTATGAGTGAATATTGGATATGTATTGGGGGGAGTGGCTTGGTGGCTTAGAGGTGGAGTTCTTTTCTCACAATCAGGAGGCTGTGAGTTTGATCCTAGGTAACGACAAATATTTCTCTGTTTGAGCACAAAGAGAAAATATCTACTGCTAACTCCATCAGGAAGGGCATCCGCCCAGTAAATGATCAGCTCCATCCTGATGTAAGGGATTACAGGATCGTTAAAAAGAGAATGTGTACTGGAAATTAAATTCAAAATACTGGGGTTTGTCCCCTATACTGCCATCATCAGGATAAATAAAATAAAAAAGCTGCAGTCAGGATTAAGTTGGAAACCTCTTTGGTTCACATACACAACCAGGCATGTATCCTACATGCAACTGCTGTCTGTTTCACACAAGGAAATAGAACATGTTGGTGGAAACCATATATGATTGATGTCATTTTATTTATTTAGGAGTTGTTGGAAGAAATATCCTTCTGGGTTCAGTTCCAAGTGGGGGGAAAGACACTTGATTAATAATAGTTGCTTGGAAAGAAGGTTTATTGATGCTGGACAGGACCACGTGGTTTGAGGTCCTAGGGGAAAAGGGGAAGAGATGCTGAGAGTGCCCTGGTTTTATGTCCTCTCTGGGCTTTTAAACTTGAGCTTGTATTCTGATTGGTTGTCAGACTCCCATGGGGTCATGCAGGGGCAACTCTGTAGGCTCCCAAGCTTGTTGAGCCTTGCTGGGCAATGATGTAATCAAAGGGCTTTGGGGGTAGGTGAGATAGTCCAATCCATCTTGTGTGTGTCTGTGTGTTTGAGAGAGGGGGAGGGAGGGAGAGAGGGAGGAAGGAGGGGAAGGGAGAAGAAAAAGAAAAGAAAAGGAAAAAAGGAAACTTCTTTCGCAAAGGAGAAAAAACAAATGCTGTCGCTTTAAATTGGAACTGAGCATGCCTGGCTGTGGAATTCTGGGAGTTGAAATCCACAAGTCTAAAAAAATTTGAAACCCACCACTGTGTCAGTGCCTCACCAGCCATAAACCTCACCGCACATCACTGCTTCCTATACAGAGTCCTCTTCCCTTACCTCCCATTCTCTGACCATTTTCTTTAGCACTGTACTGTATTACATGGGAAAGAAGTTGACTATTCTAGATACAGTTTCAAAATAAGTGAGAGGAAACTTGAACAAATTCTGGTGGGTGTTTAATGCAGTTTACTGTCCGTATTTCTTCTGTGTCTAGGTTTATAACCAACAAAGTGGATGAATAATGGCTTTGACACAACTGAGGTGGAAAGGAAAGAGAAAAACGTTTTTGTAGTATCATGTCTTTTTTGTTCACAGATTTCAGATTCGTGTCCATCACGCTGACACTTTTCTGACTTTCAGAATAACCTTTATATTAATTTCTGTACATGTCATATTTTTTTCCCTAAAACAAAGCACACTGTATATTGCAACTGAATGAATGAGTCAATGAAATGTATTCCTTCATCATTCTGACACATCCATCTATTCGATAGGTATTTCTGCTGTGTTCTCAAAACCAAGAGTATTTGAATAAGCTATTTTTTCTGTCAACCAAATTATATATCAACCAAATTATTCATGTTCACAGAATGAACAACCCACAGTCTAGAGGTGGTATTCAGCAGGTTCTGACCAGTTCTGGAGAACCGGTAGCGAAAATTTTAGTTTGGAGAACTGGTAAATACCACCTCTGACTGGCCCCGCCCCCATCTATTCCCTGCCTCCCAAGTCCCAGCTGATCAGGAGGGAATGGGGATTTTGCAGTAACCTTCCCCTGCCACGCCCACCAAGCCATGCCCACCAAGGCACACCACGCCCACCAAGGCACGCCCACAGAACCGGTAGTAACAAAAAATGAATCCCACCAGTGCCACGATCACGGGTGGCAGGGTGGGAGGAAGGAAGGAAGGAAGGAAAGAAGGAAGGAAGGAAGGAAGGAAGGAAGGAAGGAAGGAAGGAAGGAAGGAAGGTGGTTTTTTTGTTTTTCTTTTATCAATGCAAATATACAGTATGTATTTATCTCCAGATATAAAAATTTTATAGAGATATTATTTGATTGACTGCTTTGTTTAAAAATTGGTTGCACTTTTCAATTTTTTTTATTTTATCAATTAACTTAACCACAAAGAGAGAGAAAAAACCTTGGATCTCAATGGCTGAATATAAATTAATACCGCCCTCTTTCTCTTTTCTCCCTCCAATGTCTGTGTGTGCATTATTGCATTTAGAAACTGTGCTTGTGTCTTTTTATACTAAAGAACAATCACATGTTGTGTTTATATATAGATGGGTTGATATCAGATCGCTTTCTAAAAAATATCTACATTTCCAAAGAGTTAATTAAAATCAATAGCAAAAAAACTTGCAAAGTAATAGAAATTGCTCATTATGCTAGATATTGAACCAGGTTTCTTGATAAATAGCAGAAATCTATTTAAGAGGATCCTCTTACTAAGTATCATGGAATAGTATATTTTCATCTATAGATGTTAATTATAGACTCCAACCTAGAATTTGAAGATTCTTTTCCTAGACTGATATCAATGATACTGTTTTATATGAGCATGTTCCTTAAGATTAAGGGATTTTCTTCTGCAATTAAAATTCTTACCATTCTACCCTTTTTGCTCCACAGGGGGAGAAGTTCCCTATACTACACTGGCAACTCGAATGATGATGGGTGCCTGGTGGCTGTTTGCCTTGATCGTCATTTCATCCTACACTGCAAATCTAGCGGCTTTTCTCACCATCACTCGCATTGAGAACTCCATCCAGTAAGTTTGCATAAGCGTGGGAGTAAGAGGCAAGCAAGAGTTTGAAAACCTCTTTGGCCAAAATCCAAGCCTACCCAACCAGAACCAGTGTAGAAGTAGGAGATAACCAGGCTGAGCTCAAGGGAGGGTTCGAGCACGTCATCAGCCTTGAGTCCCCTCAGGCCCACAAGAGATCTAAGTCCAACCCATCTTGAATTCTGTTGACTCTTATGCCACCAATTTGCTTTGAGCATTAGTATTTCAGGTTCTTACAGAGCAGTGATGGCAAACTTTTTCAGCACTGAGTGCTGAAAAGGGAGTGTGTGCATGGGCGCGCACTCATCGGGGACGCATCCCGGAAGAGAAACGGTCTAGTGGTGCATGCACGTGCTGGGAAATGAACTTCCGGTTTCCAGCGCATGCATGCTTGTTTTCCGGTCATGCACACATGACAATCAGCAGGCATGAACACAGCTCTTCCAGTTTCCAGCACTGCCGCATTTGCAAAAAACAAGTGATCGGCATATGCACGGCAGAAATCCGGAAGAGGAACGGGTGCCACCGCACATGCCAGCTGACATAGCTCCTCGTTCTACTTCAGGCACACATCTCCATCACGGTTATAGAGAGTGTTAGCATGCAATAAACCTGTTAGTTATTTGAACTACCTTACAGTAACATTCCATCTCTCTTGCCTTGTGTTCCCATCCCTATACTTTTTAAAATAAGACTAATCATAATGAAACACACAGACACACAGACACACACACACACACACACACACACACACACACACACACACACAAATAAGTCTGGCAAGTAAGTAGGGCTGATGGCTGCCTGCACCCATCATTTCAGAATAATAGAATAACAGCATAACAGATCTGGAGGTCTTCTAGTCCAACCCTTTGCTCAGGCAGGAAACTCATGTATCATTTCAGACAAATGGTTGTCCAATCTCTGTCCAATCTCTCCGTGCTGGAGATCCCACAACCTCTGGAGGCAGGTCGTTTCACTGATTCATTGTTCTAACTGTCAGAAAAATGTCAAATAGTTCCATCTGGTGTGACACTAGAATGTATTCTCAGATACAGCATTTCAACTTCCAAGGTTCTAAATAGTGCCTTGAGAAATGATTAGGTTATGAGATAGATTAACAGTGATTACAGCAGTAATGCTGGTGACAACACTAGAATCCTTGTTGGGTTTTGTTTTGCTTTGTCTCTTCTCTTTATTTTTTTCTTCCCTGTTTTAATAACAGAGGAAAAGGGAAACAGACCCTCAGCATGGCTGGTTGTCTCACCTTATCTGCTGGGAGGTGAAAGGTTTTCTGGCTCTCACAGTTTTACTACTTTTGACCGCTGTTTTACTGTCTGTGTGGGAGGGAACTGTCCTCTTCTCCTAAGGGCAGCTCCATTTATTCTGAATCCACTGCCAAGGTCTCTGCCAGGGGACAGGAGAGGAATGACTTCTCCCCTAAAATTGCAGTGATTCTCTGTATAGAAAGCGTACCTAGGCATTTTTTCTCTACTGTGCCTTTTTTTGTGAAAAGTATGTCCTGCATTGTTATTATTGATCTTTGCAGACCTTGGCAAACCTACAAGCCAGAGAATATAAGAATTCAAGATGGTCTGGATGAGCATTTGTCAGCATGGGCAACTTTAAGAGGTGTGGATCAGGCATGAAATGCTCCAATCTTCCCTACTGGTTCGGAACTGGGAGCATCCACAGGTGTGCACTCGCTTCACTTGTGCACGGCCCTTTTGCACATGCTCAAAGTGTCCCTGATGATGTCTGGGCAGGTGGGCGGAGCCTCCCACTGCCGCCACTACCGGTTTGCCCGAACCGGGGTAAACTGGCAGAATACCACCTCTGGTGTGGATGTCCACCCTCAGTCTTCCCTAGCCAACATGGTTGGCCAGTGAATTCTGGGAATTGAAGTCCACACTTCTTAAAGTTGCTAAGATTGATAAATACTGGTCTAGGTATAACCATACTCCCTCTTCCTATAAAATAAAGATTCCTCTCCCTTCAACCCCTTAAACACGGGCCTCTTGTGTTTAGGACCAGTGGTGGGTTCCTACCAGTTTGGATCAGTAGTGGTTTGGTGGCCTGGGTCGCTGCAACCAGCAGCGACCCAGGCCTGCAACGCCCCCAAACTGGTTCTCCAAGTGGTGCCGTAGAAGCCGCCTTCTTGTTTTTTGCTTCTGCGCATGCGCAGAACAATTTTTACTGCACTATGCCCACACAGCGTGCATCAAGCGCACGCATCGCATGGCCATGAGCAAACTGGCAGTATTGACTGCCGGAACCCACCCCTGGTTAGGACGTTTGTTGGAAGTTAGCAAGACCATGTTCAAGACCCGAGTGTTGCTGTGGGGTGGGGTGAGCCCACGTCCTTTGCTCTAGCTCCTGCCAGGGACATAAAAGGGGCCTCCAACTGAGTGTCCCCTGGGTAATGGTCATGTCACCGACTAATCTTTTCAACCTGGAAGTGCCTGGGTACTTCTGATATGAGTGCAAAACTCCCTAATAAATGCATTCTGTTTCCTTATGCCACAGTTCTCATTAGACTGAATATCTTTGGAAAGCCAAATAGCCATTTAGGCAATGGCTATTTATCATGTGATCTTTGGCTCTGACACTTGAAACTGAATTCCAATAAATTTATTATTTTCTCCAAAAGGAAAATGAACTGTTCTTTCTACTGTTAATTGATTCGTCCAGATAGCTAAACCACCCAGCCAGCATTCAAATTTGCAAGCCACCCAAACAAGGCAGAATGTAATTCTTTTTGTGTCCTGTTTGTTCCGTCTGTATTAGAATTAATTCTCATAACCATATAACTATAGGAAGAAAAGAGAAGGAGAATAAAATTGCTTAGACAAAGCTTTCTATGAATAAATGAATGCGTCATAAAGAAACGTGCTTTAGAATAAGCAATTAGATGTTCATCCTCATTATTGGATGACTAATTATCTCCGGGCAGACAGTTTCCATGTTATAAGACAAACTTGTTCATTCTGCAGGCATGCTGTTGTTTTCTATATGCCATTGTAATACGTAAACTTTAATGCCCTCTTTCTTTTGGGGTGAATTGTTTCAGTCTATGTGAAACAATGCTTTTGCAATCTGATGAGAACTATATTGTGCAATTACAAATTGTCAGGAGCTAAATTAGTTCGTACGTTTTTGTTCTTGTTTTGTTGTGCTCTTATTAAAATGAAAGGCTCCTGAGTTTATAATACCCAGCATCCCAATCTTACGAGCCATTTCACTTGCAAGGCTCGGATCACGGTTGCTTAAGCAACATCCCTAAAATATGAAATAAGCAAATGGAAATAAATCAAGTTGAGCTGACACCATTAAGATTCCAGCAGTTCCTTAAGACATGCAAGACCACAGATTTTAGCCATGTTAATCGGGACATGGTGGCTCAACGGCTAAGACGCTGAGCTTGTCGATCAGAGAGGTCAGCAGTTTGGCGGGTGAAATCCCTAGCGCCGCATAATGGAGTGAGCTCCCGTTACTTGCCAATTACCTCCCATAGACCCGTTAGATCGCACAGGGTCGGCCTCCTCCAGGTTCTGTCTACCAGCCAATGCCATCTGGCCACCACCCGGGGGAGGACCTTCTCTGTAGCAGCTCCGGCCCTTTGGAATGAACTCCCCGTGGAGATTCGGACCCTCACCTCTCTCCAGGCCTTTCGGAAAGCCATTAAAACCTGGCTATGCCGGCAGGCCTGGGGTTGATGGGTTCCCCTCCCCTCTCGACTTGTATGGCTGTATGACTCTTGTGTATTTTAATTACGTGTATTGTGTTTGTATCCCCTTTTCCCCTTTTGAGTTGTTCGCCGCCCTGAGTCCCTCCCGGAGAAGGGCGGCATACAAATAAACTAAATCTTAAATCTTAAATCTTACTTGTCCCAACTTCTGCCAACCTAGCAGTTCGAATGCATGTAAAAATGCAAGTAGAAAAATAGGGACCACTTTGGTGGGAAGGTAACAGCGTTCCATGCACCTTCAGTGTTTAGTCATGCCGACCACATAACCACAGAGAAGTCTTCGGACCAAGTCGGGAACAACTAGTGTATATGTGTGTGGGGAACCTTTACCTTTACCTAATCGTTATTTCCTTCACACACACATACTTCATGGAAGCAAGGGACAAAGACTAACCTATCAGGATCACAGGAATCTGGAATAATCAGTGTGGTCCTTTTTGCACAGCACCTAAAAAAAATTATCTTCCTTGTCTCATCACAAGCTGGCATTCTGTCTCTCATAACCTTAGAAGTTAGATCCAAAACACAAATCAAGTAATGAAGTTAAAATAATATTTGTTCTTGTGGGGAAAGTTTTCCCCAAACTATCTTAAAAAGGATACAGAAGAAAGAGAAAGAGAAGAGGGGAGGGGAAGAGAGAAGAGAGCAGAGGAGAGGAAGTGAGAGGAGGGAAGAAGAGGAAGGAAAAGAAGGGAAGGAGAGGAGGGTAAGGAGGGGAGGAGGGGTTGGGACAGCAGGGGACAGGAGAAGAGAGGAGAGGAGGGGAAGAGAGGAAGGGAAGAAGGAAGGGGAGAGAGGAGAGGAGGGGACAGGAGGGGAGGAGAAGTTGTGACAGAAGGGGAGAGGAGAAGAAAGGAGAGGGGGGAAGAAAGGAGGGAAGGAGAGGAAGGGATGGAAAGAGAAGAGGGGAGGAGAGGAGAGAGGGATATTGTGTTTTACCAAGTTAGTCTTCAGTCTTGGCAACCACATAGATAAGGTTTTTCTGTGATGGTCTATCTGTAACTTGGTCTCTCAGGTCTTTAATAGTACATCCAGCTTCTTGGATGAGAAGCGAAACATCTTCAAAGAAAATCCAGAAAATCCAGTTGCCTCTTGAAAAAGCATCTTTGAGACAACCATGACCCGGATGACTGAGAATCTCCATAGACTATTGGCAAGAACTAACATCTCAGTCAGGTGACAGCTGTAACCAATAGGCATTCCACCTTGGGCAGTGATTATATCTCTTTCTGAACTGAAATAATAGAATAACAGAGTTGGAAGAGACTGTGGAGGTCTTCTCATCCAACCCACTGCTCAAGCAGGAAACCCTATACCATTTCAAACAAATGGTTGTCCAATCTCTTCTTAAAATCTTCCAGTGTTGGAGCATCGACGACTTCTGGACGCAAGTTGTTCCACTGATTAATTGTTCTAACTGTCAGGAAATTGTGAGAAATGCCTTCTCACAATCATTTGTACGATGACTATCTCCCTTTTGAACAATTACAAGGCATTCTACATGGTGCTACCTTTGAAGATCACTAGAAATCTACAAGTAATCTAGAAGGCAGGAACTAGTTATGAACACTTCTTATTTTGTCCATGTGGTCTGCGGGCTGAACTGGTTGCCATTGGGCAACCAGATAGAGTTTATGGTTTTACCAGTTACCTACTGTATATAGCTCATCGTGGCTTAGGATCTGGTTACCTAATGAACTGTTTTCCTCCAGCTATTTCTGCCCACCCAGAATCATTTGATGCTCTGCTGGTCCCATCAGTGTACATCAGTGTCATCCTGCAGGACCGAAAAGACATGCCTTTTTTGCTAGCTGCACTTGTCCTGTGGAGCAGTTTTCTCCTGAGGTCCACATAACTCTGTTGGGCTTTTATAAAGCCATAGAAACCGAAATGCTTTAAAGTACAATGTAGAAAGGGGCTTCCTGACAGTGGTTGGTTGGGGTTAGTCATACTCAATGCATGCATGGCATATATTTTACTGGGATGTTTGTTCTTTTATTTCTTGATGTTTTAGTCCTATTCCATGTGCTACCTTCCTAACTAAGGCAGCATACAGATTTCTAATACATTATAACATACTAGCTGATAACCCGGGGTTGCCCGGGTATTTTTTTATCCTAATCCTGTATTAGGCAGGAAAAGGAATGAATTATATCTATAGTGTCGCGTCTCCCGCATGCAACCCGCCCCTCTCCTGCATACGCGGCAGAGAACCGAAAATCAGCTGGCCGCGCATGCGTGGTGGAGTTGAGCTGGGGCGACAGCTCATGTGCCCTTAGAGAGGGATCTGCATGCCACCTGTGTGCCAAGACAGACAGACAGACACACACACACAAAAAAACACACACACCAAGGGGTGTTGGGATTGTCTTAGCCCCACAGCATGTTTCCAGAGAGTAAGTCATCTGTGTACCAGGTTTGGTTGAAATTGTTCAAGGTGTTCCAGAATTATGCTGGAACACACACAGAGATAGATAGATAGATGATAGATAGATAGATAGATAGATGATAGATAGATAGATAGATAGATAGATAGATAGATAGATAGATAGATAGATATTACAGTTGAAAACATTGATCTGATTATTTGCTTCAGCTCCATGCATTCATGCTACATGGTAGCAGCAGAGTTCATATGTAGATTTTTTTTAAAACTGGATTTCCAAACCTTTGAAATAGAGTTTTCAGACTTTTTTTGAAGGTAGCCAGCATTGGAGGCATTTCAGTTCTGATCAAATATGCAGGCTGGAAGCAGAAAACAAGAGCATAGAACAAGGCCCTCTGTTTCACTAAGCAAGAAGGTGACTAGAATGTTATGCAGGCTGGCTGAATTTTATTTCTAGCTAGCCAATAAGCTGGTGTTGTCTGGTATTTATTTATAGGGGGAAAATGTCCGGACCAAACATAATTTCTAATGTTGGATTTTCCCCCTTACCAGAGGGAGCCCCCTTGTGGAGTACTGTGAAGCCGTTACCACAGCAATTCCACTGCACTGTACAGTAGAAGCCATTTTAAGGCAGTACAGTAGGAGCCATCTTAAGGCACAACAGGCTTTATCTTAACAGAACACCCCCGAGGGTGTTAGGGGTGTCTTACCCCCCAGTATTTATTTCCAGAGAGTAAGTTATCTGTGTAACACACACACACACACACACACACAGATAGATAGATTTATGCTGGTCTATTGAATATTTTGGATTTCAAGGATCAAAATTAATTGATTGAAGTGAAAATTGCACAGAGCAATGCTTCTCTAAGTATTTTTGTCCAGGTTGGGAGCAGTTCCCTTTTCATGTAATACCAGGAACATCCTGCTTAGATAATATATATTTTACATTTATCTTCTGCTTTTCTTAATCTGTTTTCTAGTTATTTGCTATTACACTGGTGGTGGGGGGGCAAACCCCTCATCTCTATCATAGCTCTTTAAGCAATGAAGGAGCCATTCCTGGAGTTTGAAGATAAAGTATGTTCGCATCACCATAACGCAGTGGTGTTCCCCAGCATCTCTTATAGTTATTAATTATTTTAACAGTGGTATATGTAGGCAAGTTGCTACGTTAGATCTTACCTTGATGAATGTTGTGAGCAGGATGAATTCTTGAAGCAATGGAGTCAAATTGGCAAGATATCCTCGTTAGAAACCATAGACTGAGAAATGGCTGTCTCCTATTCCATTATCATTAGGTGCCCTGCAACTACACTTGCAATTATAGAAAGCTCTATATGTGATCTGATGTTGGAAAGATCACTCCATGGAGATGCAAAAGCTTATTAAGAGAATAAGTGGCAACTTGAAATTAAACTCGAATAGCTAACTTTTTTTTTCTTACAGCGTTTTTCATTAGCTTTTATACAATTTCCTTTTTTGGGGAGAGGGACACATTCTTCCTTTTCCGAGGACAGATATACATGGTTTATCTAGATATTTGAGAGATTGTGGAAAGCTTTGGGTACACACATCAATTCCGGTTCTAAACAAATGATTGTGGTGTCCACACTGCTTATGTACAAATAAACCAAATCCAAAGGGATGTTGTAATCTGGTGTAGTTTTTATTAGGCTATTATTTTTCTCTAGCAGTTCCTTCTTGCCTTTAGCAAATTGGCCATTAAGTTGATTTGGCTGGTGCTTTTAAAAAGACAGTCCTCTAAAAGAGAGCAAAAGCTGCCCATCCATTACCATTGGCCTAGATATCGGGTTCATGTTCTGGACATAATTGCTCCATTGGAGGATTGACAGGTCAATTCAGAATGAAACAGAACATAAACTGAAATACATTGCTCTGAATTCCTGCAAAATCAGCCCCATCTCTTGATTAGGACAGCAAATACCTGTGGATTCTTCTGAAGTAAACCACGGCCTTGATTGCAATCCTTCCAAATTTTGATAGCTGATAGATAGAGCAATCAATTGGAAAAGAGCTGGAAGGTCCTTTAGTCCAACCCCCTGCTTAGGAAGGAAACCCTACACCACTACAGACAAATGGTTATCCAACATCTTCTTAAAAACTTCCATTGTTGGATCATTCATAACTTCTGCAGGCAAGTTGTTCCACTGGTTAATTGTTCTAACTGTCAGGAATTTTTTTCCTTAGTTCTAAGTTCCTTCTCTCCTTGACTATACTAAATGTATATTAACTTTAGAGTCCAAAACTAAATGTACGTGTTTAGAAACAATACAGTTGACGTACTGGTTATAAATGATAGAATTGACTGTTCAATGACTGTAAAACCAGCATATGAGTCTCAAAAGACAGATAAGGAGATACTGTTGGGCACAACCCAGCTCAGCAAGTCAATTTTTGTGTTTATCTTATGCCCTTCCTTCAGAAACCTTAAAATGACATACAGCACCACAATGGCAGGAAATGAGTGTGTTGCCTATTGCTGGATTGCAATGAAATCCTATTTTTCTGTAGAATTTTATTGGATTCTATAGAAATATACTTCTATAACTCAAAATAGTAATTTTATGGCTATAGAAGATGGCAAAATAGCTATCCCCAATTTGTTTCCTCCAGAAATCCTGGACTTAACACCCTGTGTTATCTTCCAGCAAGCTGGAGTTTTGTAGTTGAATGTGTCTGGAAGATTGGAAGGGCCGTTTTCTACATTTCAGTTCAGGTTCTACAATCTCTTATGTGTGCATTTTATATATATATAAATGTGCATTATATATATATATATATATATATATATATATATATATATATATATATATATATATATATATATATATATATATATATATATATATATATATATATATATATATATATATATATATATATAGTGTCACAACCCCTGGTAAGCCCCAATTATGGGAGGAAGTTAACTGCTTCCATCATCTGTCAATCGGCTCGTCACAAGAGTCCATCACCACAGAAACCCAATATTTTTATTGTTGTCTTTGTTATATTTGTGTTTTTTTATTATTATTTGTGCTGATAAATAAATAAAGGGAGACTAGTATAGATCTATTTCAAGCTATTTAGCTCTCATCAGCTAGCCATACCCTTACTGGGATTCGATCCTGTGCTGAATTGCATCTTAGCAAACGTCTTAGCCATTATGCCACAGGTCTCCTCCTTATCAGCTGAAGCCAGGGAAGAAGGTATATATTTAGTGTCACAACCCCTGGTAAGCCCCAATTATGGAAGGAAGTTAACTGCTTCCATCATCTGTCAATCGGCTCGTCACAAGAGTCCATCACGACAGAAACCCAATATTTTTACTGTTGCCTTTGTTATATTTGTGTTTTTTTTTTATTTGTGCTGATAAATAAATAAAGGGAGACTAGTATAGATCTATTTCAAGCTATTTAGCTCTCATCAGCTAGCCACAGGATCGAATCCCAGTAAGGGTATGGCTAGCT
The DNA here is from genome assembly GCF_051295495.1 of Thamnophis sirtalis. NCBI lineage: Eukaryota > Metazoa > Chordata > Lepidosauria > Squamata > Natricidae > Thamnophis > Thamnophis sirtalis. The sequence goes on from NW_028261390.1 coordinate 15,605,384, forward strand.
GATGAGAGCTAAATAGCTTGAAATAGATCTATACTAGTCTCCCTTTATTTATTTATCAGCACAAATAAAACAAAAACAAAAAACACAAATATATATATATATATATATATATATATATATATATATATATATATATATATATATATATATATATATATATATATATATATATATATATATATATATATATATATAATATATATATATATATATATATATATATAGTATTTGTGCTGATAAATAAATAAAGGGAGACTAGTATAGATCTATTTCAAGCTATTTAGCTCTCATCAGCTAGCCATACCCTTACTGGGATTTGAACCTGGCCTATATTACATACTAGGCAGACATCTTAGGCATTAGGCCACAGGCTCTTATCAATTATCAGCGAAGCCAGGGTGAAAGGTATCCATTAGATTTTTTTACAACCCCCGGTATGCCCAAATATGGGAGAAAGATCACTACTTCCATTCTCTGTCCTTCGGCTCATCACAAGAGACCATCCAGGCAGAAACCCAATATTTTTACTGTTGCCTTTTTGTTACATTTTGTTGTATTTGTGCTGATTAAAAAAAATCTTATATATATAGATATAATTTTCTGTTGGCTTTGCAAAAGACTCTAAACATCCCCGGCCCTTTTATCTGCCCTTAAGTGTCATCAGTGAGATTTGTGCACTTGCATAAAGCTAATTTGTGCCAGCAAATTCTTAATGGCTCCTAGCTGTTAGATTGGAGGAGTTCTTCAGAAAGTCTAATGAATGTCATTAAAAAAATGAAGGTCTGCCTAAGTGGTCCACAAGGATGGGTAAAATAAAGGAAATTATGTCAGGTCTGCAGACTTTCAGAGACTGCCTGGAAATTGATTTGAAGTTGGTGATATTTCGGAATTCTGTATATTTATAAAGGCTCTAATATGCATGTGCTGGTGAAAAAAAAAAGGCAGAAACAGTAGGGGATAGCAGAGAAGCTGTGAGAATAAGATGAAGAAGCTAGAGGACTACCAAATGAAACTAAAGGTTCAGAAAGTCCCTATTTATTAAAATGAAATCTTTCCATGAAAATATATGCAGCACAGCATGTTCCCTCTCTGTTATTTGGGTGTATAAATAATACAAAGCTCATGAAAAGATAGATTAAAAGAAAACTCGGCTATTTTATGCACTGTTTGAGGCTGAAATATTGAAATCTCTTTCTGTACATGGGAGAGATGGGGGATTAAGGTGACAGGACCCACTCCACACAGTTCAGTTCAAGGTTTACGTGAAATATTTTCGCACAATATATTTTGGATTGATGGGTTTACTCCAGAATGTAGGGATTTTGTTTTTATTTCAGTTTGAACTTCAATTCATACACACATTGACAGGATTTGTTGCTTAAATTCAAATCCAGAAAGCACACACAGATAACTGATTCAGCTGGATTCATTAATTTCTTTATATACATAACAATAGATGAATAAAAGTACAATACCAACAGGTGGTTCTTCCAAGTAACTACAAGGTAAGAGTGTTAAAGGCAAACACAAGCAGTTAGTTTCATATCAGCGGACAAGCCCAGACAGTTTGTTTAGTTCTCAGAGCAGTGGACTGCTTTTGTTTCTGTTTCTATTTTCTGCACAGACTCAGATCTGTTTAAGCTCCCATTGGCTGACTTAGTTGCTATGGCTATTCATTGGCTGACTTTGTTCCCATGTCTCTCCCAGTCATGGATATTTTAACACACAGAGAGAGAGAGACATATGCAGCATACTATTCAATCTCTATGTTATCAAAAGGAATAAGGAATGGTAATTTAAGTAAATTAAAGGGATGGGGTAGGAAAATACAGCTTAAAATATAAATAAAATAAAATTTATTTCCATCTTACACATATCCAAATTTGGTATGCTTCTTTATATCTTTCTCAACTTGCAATCATTCTTTCCATGAGCTCCATGCATTGTTTCGTACTTTTTAAATCTTTAAATCTCTACTTCTCTAAAGCTGCTTTTTTTCGAGAAGCAACTGGATTCCTTATTTTTCTTTGAAGACGATTCACCTCACCCAAGAAGTTTTTTCAGCTCTGACTAGATGGAGGAGGAAAGGGAAGATTTATATTCCTTGCAGACAGCTGGTCATTTGCATTCTTTTAGAGTCGTTGAGGCCACTTGAAAGTTTATCTGTGTCCCCAGGGTCACCTGAGTCATTGAAAAGTTGGAGCTGTGCTTTCTGCAGGAGAGATGAAGCTTGGCTGTTATACATTATTTATTATACAAGTATATGTTACACCCCCCTCATTTAATCCATGTATTCCTTAATCTTCAGATCCAAACTTCAGATCAGTATATCATTTCTTTCTTCTTTCAGCCAAAAGTCCATTCAAGATTCCCAGTCTTTAAAAACAAAAATGTTCCAGAAAAGATTCTCAGTCTTTCAAAAAAAAAAAAAATGTTGTTTTTTTCTTTTGACCACACAGGCCAGTTTTGCCATTTCTGAGAATTTTGACATTTTTAATAATCATTTCTTACACTAATAGGAATGTTTGTTTTCTTAATAACATTTCACAGCTTGGTACAATCAAAGGCTTTTGGCTTTCTGAATTATCGGTGTGAATTAGCAACAACATCTCTTGTTTCTCAGCCTTTTCTAAAACCAGGTTCATTTCCCTTTCCATCCAAAGCTCTTACCTACATCACTGATGTTTAGGATCACCGATGTGTTAGAATATTCATGACCGGGAGAGACATGATAACAAGGTCAGTCAATGAAAAGGCATAGCAACTATGTCAGCCAATGGGAGCTTAAACAGATCTGAGTCTGTGCTGATAATTGAAACTGAAACTACTCTGTCTGCTCTGAACTCTGAAATGAAACTGTTCTCTCCTGCTTGTGTTTTGCTTGTAATGTCTACCATGTTGAAAGAATCTACTATTGGTATTGTACATTTATTCATCTGTTATTATGTATATAAAGAAGTTAATGAATTCAGCTGGATCAGTTATCTATGTGTGCTTTCTGGATTTGATTTTTCTGCAACAAACTCTTATACGATGTAGATTGGAGCGTTGCTTCTATGTAAAATTAAGAATACATGTGATAAATTTGCACATTCTGTTAAATCTTCTGTCATTGATACTAGTATGCGGACTAGCCCTGTCCATCGATTGGCTCCATATTTGCCAGTGTAGTTTGATTAGAACAGTGTTTCTCAACCTTGGCAACTTGAAGATGTCCGGACTTCAACTCCCAGAATTCCCCAGCCAGCATTCGCTGGCTGGGGAATTCTGGGAGTTGAAGTCTGGACATCTTCAAATTGCCAAGGTTGAGAAACACTGGATTAGAATATTTTCCTTTTTTTGTTAGCTTGACAAATTTCCTTAGCTAAACAATTTCTGTAGCCTTCCCATCGAGAGTGCCAACTTGGAGCTTTTCTGAGTTCAGTGGCCTTTTGCTTGATTTATTTTCTATGTCTGATCCCGTCTTAGATATCTTTATAGATATCATAATACTTCTTCTAGTCTTTTCTCTTTGTACATCTCTGTCTTAATTCTTTGATAAATTTCTTCCTGTGATTTTTGTCCTTGGCTTTGGCTTTTCTATTCTTGGCAATTCTCACCATCTGTCTGGACAATCCAGTTTGTTTTCTTCTGTTTCTTGAAATTTTGGCAGTCTCTTTTCACTTTCATTCTTTGAATTCATTCTACAATTCCCCTGAGTCCCTAACAATACTGTTCAAGACTTCAAAGTGATTCTTGATGTTCTCCTTGAAAATTGTGTGAATATATGCTCAAGAGCATATTGTGGAAACCAGCTGTCTTTGTTCCACAGTTTTAGCTTGATATGGAACTTGCATATTAGCACTTTGTGATCTGTTCCACATTCAACCCGTGGGATAGTCTTTGTTGTTGCAACCGAGCTCTTCCATCTCTTTCCACCAGCTTGATGCCTTTGTGCTTTATCCAGCGATGTCCTTGTATATTGGCATCATTTTAGTTGTTGGACGATTGTATTAGCTGTGAAGGAGTTGGCAGATGCTGATAAGTTATTCTCCTACATCATTTCACTTGCCTTGGCCATACAGTCTAATTACATTCTCCCTCTTATTTTCCAACTTTGGCATGTTGCTTGCATATTCTAGCAACTTCAGATTGAACTGGATCATGAAACCTGTCGACCTTCTCTTTTTTCTGCATCAATGGTTGGAGCATAAAAATGGCTAATCATCATATTATAAAGGGTTGCCCACAAAATGGAAGGGATGTTATTTGGTCACTTACAGTATTTTTGGAGTATAAGATGCACCTTTTTCCCTCAAAGAAAAGGCTGAAAATCTGGGTGCATCTTATACACTGAATACAGCATTTTTGGCCTCCCGAAACCTCGCCCCCTTCACCAAAATGGCTGTGCATAGCTTTTAGGAGGCTTTCAGAGTGTCCTGGAGAGAGCAGAAATGAGGGGAAAATGGGCTGTTTTTTGCTCAATTTTGCCCCCCCCAGCCCCAGGAGCATTCTATAAGCCTCCTAAAAGCTATCCATGCCCCCTTTTTTGACAAAAAATGAGCCAGTTTTGTGAAAAACGGGCCAGTTTTTACTCATCCCCCCCCCACGGAGCACTCTACAAGTCTCCTAAAGGCTATTCATGCCCTTTTAAAAAAAACGGGCCAGTTTTTGTGAAAAATGGGCCATTTTTGGGAGGTTTGCAGAGTGCAAAAACTTTTTTTTTTAATTTGCCTCTTCAAAACCTTGGTGCGCCTTATAATCTAGTGCGTCTTGTACTCCAAAAAATATGGTAACTGCATCCTGCTGTCGTTGTTCAGAGCCGGTATTCAGCAGGTTCTGACCAGCTTTGGAGAACCAGTAGCAGAAATTTTGAGTAGTTTGGAGAACTGGTAAATACCACCTCTGACTGGCTCCACTCCATCTATTCTCTGCCTCACAAGTCCCAGCTGATCGGGAGGGAATGGGGATTTTGCAGCAACCTTTCCCTGGAGTGGGGAGGGAATGGAGATTTTACAGTATCCTTCCCCTGTCATGGTCACCAAACCATGCCACACCCACCAAGCTACGCTCACAGAACCGGTTGTAAAAAAAAAATTGAATTCCACCACTGTTGTTACATCTTTTTAACTATGAAAGCAATATCGTCCCTTACTTTTCACAAAGTCATACCTTGGTACTCGACTACTTTGAAACTCATTCAATTTGGTACTCAGTGCGTTTTGATGAGAACATTTTGTCCCACTACTTGTCTTTTGTTTGGTACTGAACCCGCAAGCTAGAACTTGTTGGTGCCAGCTGCCTCAAGACTCTTTCTTGCCCTTTCCAGACAAAACCAAGGATGTGGGTTACCATTGTCATCTTTCCAGAATCACATTCCCAAATTTTGTTCATTGTCTCTTTTTGATCAGACTTCTGACAAATACCTTCTCAGGTATACTTAACAAACAAATGGCTTGGCAAGCTTTTGCATTCACTAACGTCCCCTTCTTCATTCTTCCAATTATCCAGTACAGATTCAAACCTACTTGAATAAATTGCACAATGCCTCTACAAGCATTTCTACTTTTTTCCAAATAACACCATCTGCAACTGCAACCTTTTTTCAAAATCTTCACAGTCCTATGGCTTCCTGTGCGTATTTTTTTCTTGCACACTAACATTGACAACATTCGTTTAAATGAAACTCTTATCACTAATTGTTTTTCCAACGTCTGCTCATTTCAAATCTATTTCAAATGATTCCATCATTTTTGTTTTTAATCATATGCTACTGGATGCTTCTGTTTACCCAATTAAAGATTTTCTTTTTTAATTTCTCCCCAAAATATTCTGCATTCTTTTCTCAGTTTTTTTAAGCGTAACAGTTCCTTGGTTTTGTTTTTGCTTTGTATACACACTTTGCAACTGTCTGGAAACTGAGTCATGGCAACATGGTTTTCTTTTCTTCTTGGTCTGAAACTTTGAACTGCTTATCCAAGAAGCTTCTTCAATCTTTGCAACTATTTCTCCTTATATACTTTTGGTAGCATACTTCTCTCGTTATGTTATTTTACAGCAATCATCCTTTCACGCTTTGACCCACAGCCTATTTCACATAGATATTGTCTATGCCCCAATGTTCATCACGGCTTTAATCAATCAAGACTTTCATATAGTACTTTAATATAATACTGTAATATAGAGCAGGTTACTAGTAAAAAAATCATACCCATGCCATATACGACATTTTTTGCTAATGGTAAGAACAGCATCGATCAGTATGCCACAAGCACAGGTAAAGCCCAAAATACATGCTTGCACTATTTCTTATATGACAACTGTCTCATTTAGAGCAATGTTTCTCAATCTTGGCAACTTTGGAATTCTGGTGTTGAAGTCCACAGATCTTAAAGTTTCCAAGGTTAGTGTTGAGAAACGCTAATGTACAGACTATCTTGCAAACCTGTCTCTCACGATTTTGAGGGGTGTACAGAGCACTGGCACACAATTCATCTGTGTGTTTGTGTATGTATATGTACAGTATGTGTGTGTCTGTGTATACACACACAGAGAGAGATATAGGTATATATGGGGATGAGTGGATGGATGGTGGATGGATAAATGGATGGATGGATGGATGGATGGATGGATAGATAGATAGATAGATAGATAGATAGATAGATAGATAGATAGATAGATAGATAGATAGATAGTAAATAGATAAAGAGAGAGGGAGGGAGAGAGAGGAAGGGGAGAGAGAGATTATAGATACTGTAGATAGATAGAGAGAAGAGAGAGAGATGATAGATACTGGAGATAGAGATAGAGATAGATGTTAAGAGAGATAGAAAGATAGATGATAGATAGATAGATAGATAGATAGATAGATAGATAGATGATAGATAGATAGATAGATAGATAGATAGATAGATAGATAGATAGATAGATAGATAGATAGATAGATAAGATAAGATAAGATAGGGAGAGGAGAAAGGGGGCGGGTGGAGAAAGAGAGAGAGAGAAAGATGATAGATACTGTAGAGAGTGGGGAGAGAGGGAGAGAGAGATATTGTTCAGGTAGCAAATAATTTTCCAATTCTGTCCTTTAAAAATCCAGTTTGCAAGAGCTAAGAACCAGATTAAAGATTTTAAGAGGCTGAATACCTAGACTGTACATTATACTTACTACGATATGTGCTTAAAATTTGTATCCATCCAAATATGGAGTTTCACTTAAACAAGTGCAGTTCCAATTTTCACTGAATATGCAGAGATTTAATAATATACTACAGGCATTTTTATTTTCTTTATTTGTTAGGTTTTTATCCAGGGCTTTATTATTTCGTAAGTAACTCAAGGCAGCAAACATGCATTATACACTTGCTTCCTCCTATTTTCGCCACAACAGTGTCCCTGTGTGGTGAATTGGGTTGAGAAATACAATGATACCAAATTTATCAGAAAGGTCTGTGGATATTTATTTTCTAAGCTTTCTTTGTTTTGTTTCCCAGGTATAACCATAAATCTTCTAATGGGTATTCAAAGAGTTGTTTTATTTAAAAAAACATAGCTTGTATTCTTTGATTAGAACACATTGACAAATGGTAGCCTTCTGTAACCTCTTTCCTTTTCTTTCTCACCTTTATTTCAAAACCATTCATTGTGATAATTGCTGGTAACATGCAAGAGCTGGTTTGTGTAAAATAGCTAATTGGGGTTCCTAGGTTGCAAAGATGTAATTTCTGACAAGAAAAGACAAACAATTATAATTTACCATTGTTCTCACTATCAACATTTGAGAAGATGCTTATTTCACTATTGTTTTCTTTCCATGGCCCTTCTAGAGAGGAAGACAGTGATTAACACGTTAAAACCAACTTTTCTATAGAGGAGGATAGTGATTACCATGTTAAAACCAAATTAATTATTAGATATTTTTTTCTGGTTCCCAATTCATATGACATCGGATAGGTCATGAACAGATTAACTGCAAGAGATGACTACTATGAATCATGTTTCAGTTTAAGAATGTTGAATGTTTAAGAAGAAACAGGAGAAACACGATAGCAATCTTCCAATATTTGAGGGGCTGGCACAGAGAGAAAGGAAATCAACCTGTTTTCCAAATCACCCAAAGACAAGAAGCAATGGATGGAAACTGAACAAGGAGAGATTCAATCTAGAAATAAGGAGGAACTTTCTGACAGTGAGAATAATCAACCAATGGAACAGCTAGCCTTCAGAGATTGTGGGAGCTTCACCACTTGAGACTTTCAAGAAGAGATTGGACTGCCATTTGTCAGAAATGGTATAGGGTCCCCTGCTTAGGTGGGGGCTTGGACTAGATTTCATTTCATTTTCATTTTAATGACATTTATAGGCCGCCCTTTTCCCTGAGGGGACTCAGGGCGGCTTACAATACATAGGAAGGGGGTGTAAGACAAAACACAAGAGAAAAAAGAAAACGTGTGAATAAAAAAAATAAACCAGTAAAACACAACATTCATTCAGCATTCGGGTGGGGCGAGGTTAAGGTCTTATCCCCAGGCCTGACGGGATAGCCAGATCTTGAGGGCTGTGCGGAAGGTCTGGACAGTGGTGAGGGTGCGAATCTCCACGGGGAGATTGTTCCAAAGCGTCGGAGCTGCAACTGAGAAGGCTCTCCTCCGCGTAGTCGCCAGTCGGCACTGACTGGCGGATGGAATTCGGAGGAGGCCTACTCTGTGCGATCTGATGGGACGAAGGGAGGTAATTGGCAGAAGGCGGTCTCTCAAATAGTCAGATCCACTACCATGGAGGGCTTTATGAATGGTGAGTAGCACCTTGAAGCGCACCCGGTAGCCAGTGCAGCACACGGAGGATCGGTGTTATGTGGGCGAACCGTGGTGCGCCCACGATCACTCGCGCGGCCGCATTCTGGACTAGCTGAAGTCGCCGGATGCTCTTCAAGGGCAGCCCCATGTAGAGCACATTGCAGTATTCCAGCCTAGAGATCACAAGGGCTCGAGTGACTGTTGTGAGGGCCTCCCGATTCAGGTAGGGCCGCAACTGGTGTACCAGGCGAACCTGGGCAAATGCCCCCCTGGTCACAGCTGACAAATGATGGTCAAAAGTCAGCTGTGGGTCCACGGGAAGGGAGGAGGACTCCCAAGTTGCGGAGTCCCTTCCAACTCTGTTAATCTGTAAATCTGTACATTCAGCATAACACAATTACCTTGCAGTGACCAGGCCATACTAAAACGTAATGTACTAATCTTTCACTGATGCAATTTATCTACTCTCCACCAGTAGCTGGAGCAGACAACTGATTATGGGTAGTCCTCGACTTAAGACTACAATTGAGCCCAAAATTTTTGTTGTTAAGTGAGATACTTGTTAAGTCAGCTTTTCCCCATTTTACGACCTTTCTGGCCACATTTGTTAAGTGAATCACTGCTGTTGTTAAGTTACGGTTGTTAAGTGAATCTGGCTTGCCCATTGACTTGGCTTGTCAGAAGCTTGCAAAAGATCATCACAGCAATGGTCATAAGTATGAACCAGTTGCCAAGCATCCGAATTTTGATCACAAGATCACAGAGTTGCTCCAAATGTCGTAAAACTGTGAAAAACAGTCATAAGTCACTTTTTCCAGTGCCGTTCTAACTTTGAACAGTCACTAAATGAACTGTTTTAAGTCATGGACTATCTATATGTTCACTTTTATTTTTTTTTAAAAACCCAAGCAGTAGATGTCAAAAGAGCCGAGGTGGCGCAGTGGTTAGAGTGCAGTACTGCAGGCCACTTCAGCTGACTGCTATCTGCAGTTCGGCGGTTCAAATCTCACTGGCTCAAGGTTGACTCAGCCTTCCATCCTTCCGAGATGGGTGAAATGAGGACCCAGACTGTGGGGGCAATATGCTGACTCTGTAAACCGCTTAGAGAGGGCTGAAAGCTCTATGAAGCGGTATATAAGTCGAACTGCTATTGCTAATCATAAATTCTTGACAGTGAACTGATTATTGTCTTGTATGATCACTCAGAGATCTGAGTGATCATCTACTTCACCCAAGAAAAACAAATTTTTGTCATTATTTCGTTCATTTTTATTACTGAAGGCTGTTTCTTTCTTCCGTTATTCACTAATGTTTCTGGTATTTTACTACATTGAATCGTTGTTGTTGCTGCTTTGCTGGCAGAAGTAGCATCAATAAAGCTGCTTTGGAGACAGCTCTTAACAACCACAATTGTATCCAGGGATCTGCTGCCTATTTGTTAACAAGGGGTCTCCAGCCAATGGAGAAAGGTGGAAGGTATGCATTATTAGTGTAGATAAAGCTGAAATAAATGAATCAGTAGGTTGACCCACAAGAAAGCAGACTCATAATTCCTATGCATCTGTAGTATGCTGATTTTTCACATGTTCCTCCAGCCGATTCTTCTGATTATAGAGATAACTAAAGTTCACTTTTGCCCTGTTTATTGATGCTTTATCCCTTTTAGCACTTTAATATAAGAAATGTAACTTAAGACATGGTTTGCTGTGTTTATGATAGAAACAATCTTTGCGGAGATGTAATTTATCACTGCTAGAGGAATGTTTTTACTTTGATATCCAGAGGCTAAATCAAATAGATGATAATGGTATGGTTCCTGTTTCTGGTTATTGCTTGACATCTTGAGGACTCTCTGATAGAAAGGTGTCATATAAACTTGACAGATGAATGAAACCAATCAATTTTAGCCCTTGCTCTCTTTTTTTCTTTTGTTGGGTTTCTTTTGGATGATGCTAGGTTTTAAACCAGGGGTCCTCAAACTTTTTAAACAGGGAGCCAATTCACGGACCCTCAGACTGTTGGGGGGCTGGGCCGGATGGGTGGGAGTGGCTAGTGATCATGTGACTGGGTGGGGATGGCTAGTTCATGTGACTAGATGGGCGTGACCAATTTAACAGTCCATTGAACAAGGCATACAAATTAAACTTGAATTTGTTTTGCTCTTTTATTTCCTTTTGTTTGCATGTTGCTCTTTTGGTTGCTTGAGAAATATCCCTCCCTCCCTCCCTCCCTCTCTCCCTCCCTCCCTCTCTCTCTCTCCCTCCCTCCCTCTAGTTTTTCTCTCTCTCTCTGTCTATCCCTCTGTCTTCTGGAGGCAGGGGAGGTGAAAAATGGACTGTTTCTGCCCATTTTTGACCTCCTGGGACATCTGTGTGTCCCGTTTTTCACTCACACACACACACACCCCTCCAGAAGCATTCTTCAGGCCAAACACATGCAAAAATGGCTCGGGTTTTTTGGCCACAAATGGGACGTTTTCACCATTTTTTTTTACCTTCTGGGGCATCTGTGTGCCTCATTTTTCACCTACTCCCTCCATCTCCAGAAGCATTCTGCAAGCCAAAATGTCTCATTTTTTGGCCCAAAAGGGCCATATCCAACCATTTTTTGGCCTCCTGGGGTGTCTGCCAGCCCCATTTTTCACCTACCCTGCCCCCAGAACATCTCTGAAGGCCAAAACTCTTGGCCTTACTGTTCAGTTTCAGCCTGCGGGGCTCACAAAAGTAAGTCCTGTGCTTGGCCGAAGGGTGGGTGGGGCGATGTGGACAGGGCAGTCTCGTGGTCGTGCCCAGGCCAAATTAATGGCTTTGGCAGGCTGCATGTGGCCCCCACAGGCCATAGTTTAAGGACCCATGTTTTAAACTGCCAATTACCATTTCCATTTTTAAAAATACCGCAATGGTGAGTCACTTTGGGAAGAGCCAAGGTGGTGCAGTGGTTAAATGCAGCACTGCAGGCTACTTCAGCTGACTGCAGTTCTGCAGTTCGGCGGTTCAAATCTCACCGGCTCAGGGTTGACTCAGCCTTCCATCCTTCCGAGCTGGGTAAAATGAGGACCCGGATTGTTGTTGGGGGCGATATGCTGACTCTGTAAACCGCTTAGAGAGGGCTGAAAGCCCTATGAAGCGGTATATAAGTCTAACTGCTATTGCTATTGCTATGGCATGTTCCTTAAATCTCAAAAGTGGGATATGAATGAAATAAATAATATTGAACCTTTCCTTCCATGTTGCTCTTTAAAAGAAGCTGACCTGCCCTGATTTTTGTAGGTCTCTCTTTAAAAAAAAAAGAATCCAATCCTTTTTTTTTTTCTCTCCTTTCCCCTGAAGCTCTGCTCTTTCCCTTGTGTCTTAAAACATGAAGGCAATTCTCCTAGACTTGCTTTGACTTTTATGGCTCAAAATCAAAAAGAGCTGTTGTCATACGTGCTGTCCTTTGCTCGCCAATAGCCTGGAAATGTGGAATCAAATATCTTCTGCTTCTTGTCTTCTCTAATATTCAAGGTCTCTTCAAGATCTCTCCCGGCAGACGGATATTCCTTACGGCACCGTTTTAGATTCTGCAGTCTATGAACATGTACGGGTGAAAGGCATGAATCCTTTCGAGAAGAATAGCATGTATTCGAAGTTGTGGCAGATGATCAACCGAAGTAACGGGTCTGAGAACAACGTGCAAGAATCCCAGATTGGCATTCATAAGGTAAAGTCGATAGTTCAACCTTTTTCTTGATCATTAGAAAAATCCTTAGGATTAATGGATTTATTTTACAAAGAGTTTTACCACAGGGTTGTTAGGACATGAAAAATAATCACCTTCGAGTGATTTCAGCTTTTGGCTCATTCTACTGCTGCATCCTGAAATTGGGACTAATTCATGTACTTTATTTAGGTGTGTTGGAAGAAATGCCCTTCTGGGTTCGGTTCCAAGTGGGGGGGAAAGACACTGGAAACATCGAGGCTGCTTGGAAAGATGGTTTTAATGGTGGACAGGATCACATGCCTTGGAGCTCCTGGGTGAAAAGGGGGATCACATGCTTCAAGATGTTGGGTGAAGAAGAAAAAATGGGCAGAGATGTTGAGTGTCCCTGAGTTTTATACTCTTTCCGGGCCCCACTTCCTGTTCCTATCCCTGTGTAAGAAATGTATTCTGATTGGTTGTCAGACTCCCAGGAGGCAGGAGGTCTTAGCTAACTTCGTAGGCTGTCCCGAGATAGCAGCTTGTTTGCCTTGCTGGCTGATGTAATCTTCCCAGGTACCGTGTGGTGAGATGGGTAGAGGGTTAATCCTATCTTTGTTATGTAGAGTAGACTGGCTCAAGCCTTAATGGCCCATTGACAAAAGGGGATGGGCAGGAAGCTGCAGGGAGCTGCTTTGTCTTTAAAAACATGTTTCTCCTTTTCTCATCCAGGGAAATATAACATTCTGCCTTTTTAATATTTCCTAAAATATTTCATTTTTCTAAGAGAGGGAGGGGTGGGTGCTAACTTCCTACAGGTGGTTGGGTTTTTTTTTTCCAAAAGAAAACACAAAGATTTTTTTTCCTTGAAAAAAATTAAGCCAGTTGTTCACCACTTTAAAAAAAAAAAATTGTATAATTTAGCTCTACAAGTAGACAGGGGCAGCTATTTACAGATAAGAACTTTGCCTTTGGCTTAGAACAGTGTTTCTCCACTTGAGATACTGTTAACATGGCTGGCTGGGGAATTCTGGGATTTGAAGTCCACACATCTTAAAGTTGCTGAGGCTAAGAAACCCTGCCTTAAGATGACGGATTTCACCTATTCATTAAGAGGAGCAAGATTAGCAGGTTGCTTGCGATTTGTATTGCAGCTCCAGGGCTACCAATTACACTAGAAACACAGAAGCCACATTCATGAACTTTTTCACAAGTCTTGCCAATTTTCTTTTCCTGACTGAGGTAAAGATCAAGACCTTAGGAATGCCAAACAGCAACTGAGAAAGAAAGAAAGAAAGAAAGAAAGAAAGAAAGAAAGAAAGAAAGAAAGAAAGAAAGAAAGAAAGAAAGAAAGAAAGAAAGAAAGAAAGAAAGAACAGTAATCTTAAATGTTCCATTATGCTTCAGAGTGTTACAGCTATAGTTGCAATTTGGCAAACCTTAAAGTGCTTCTTAAATAAGAATGGTTCACCACTGAGCCAGCTTGCTTAAAGAGATAAGGAACTCTTTTCCTCTGAGTTGGAGTTGGAGTTGGAGAAGGGAGAGGAGGGGGAGAAGGAGGAGGAATTTAGTAAGGATACAGTTTTCTGATTTAAAAAAAAACAGGTTGACCTGTTTATCTTTTTAAAAAGTTGGCATGCTTCAGAGAATCTGAAAGTCTGGCTCTCCACGGGATCATGCTTATTAAAATAACTAATTTTATATATCTATATATAAAGATGGCTGTGGGTGTGAATGTTCCAGCATAACTCTGGATTGCCTCGAGCAATTTCATCCAGACTTGGTACACAGATGACTTACTCTCTGGAAACAAATATTGTGAGGGCAAGACACCCCTAAAACTCCTCAGGAGGGTGTTCTGTTAAGATACAGCCTGTTGTGCTTTAAAATGGCTTCTACTGTACTGCTATAAAATTGGTTCTACTGTATAGTGCAGTGGAGTTGCCATGGTAATGGCTTCACCATAAGGGACTCTGTCTGGTAAGAGGTAAAATCCAACATTAGAAATTATATTTGGTCTGGACATTTTCTCCCTATAAATAAATTCCCCGGGCCACGCCAGGTTATCAGCTAGTACTTATATAAAAATTGAGTCCAACCAATTGTTTATCCTCATTATTCACTGTCACTCCTTTTTGCCATCCGAAGTTTCCAAATTTCCTTCATGCCATTTATGTTAGTATATAGATACATGACACTTGTATCTATATACATTACCGCTTATTCTTCCCCCTTTCCCTCCTGCAGTTATCTGCGGCAAAAAAACATATATTTTCCCCAGTGAATAGTCAGAATCACAATGTGCTTAAATAATACCTCAGTACATTTAACTTGGTATACAAAATATTTAACTAGCAGGAAAACTGTGAATTACTGTCAGGTGAAATAAAGCTTTTGGATTTCACAATAAAAGAAGGTCTATTTTGCAAACCAGGATGTTAATTTTCAAGCTGCAGCTCAGCAGTAACTGAAACGCAGAAATAATGGTTCTTCGGTTCTTTTTTCTCTCTTTCTCTTTTTTTCCCCTCTAATTCTTACTGGGATAAAGAATGGCTTTCTTTATTTTGCTGACAAATAACCTTTTAACTATGATAGTTAAATTCCTTGCACTGACAAGAATTTCTGGTCCTAATGATGCCACAGTGCTTTTCTGAGTCACACACTAAAGTGGAATAGATTGGAAATCTTTCCTTTTATATGCAATCGAGGTTGACCCTAGGGATCCCATTGGTGCAGGGTTTTTCAGCAATATTATGGAAGAAGGCCTTCTTCCAAGCTGTTTTTCAACATCCCAGTCCAGCTTATAGCCCAGAATTTTCAACTTCCATCCAAGTATTATATGGAATTGTCCCTGCTTACCTTCCAAGATCACTGTTGAGACCTACCAGAGGCCAGTGGAGCTGGCAGCAGATTCAGACAATGAGGAGGTTGAGGAGGAACATGGGCCAGCCCTGGAGTCTGGGAAAGACGCTGACAAATGCTCTGCATTGGAGGCAGAGATGGGGCCAGTGCTGTTTGACAGTTATCAGATGCCTTCAGAGTCAGACATCAGTGAGGCAGAAAAACAGCTGGAGCCTGTTCCCAGTGTGAGCATGGGAAAGAGTTGCCAGACGAAGGGAACAGCTAAGGAACAAGGGTTGACTTGGGAGTAAGGCCTCAGGTGGACGGTGAATGGCCCCTCCCATAGGGAATAAAAAAGGAGAGAAAGGGGAGGAGGAGGAGACAATTCGTTCATTCCTGCATTCTTGCCAAGTATTGCGGGATCTAAAAGATATCGGCCTGGCTACTCTCCAATCCTGATAAAGATCGATAATTGTGAACTATCTTGAAAGACTGTGGGAGAGGAAAGACTTTGCTGGAGAGGACTCGGACTCGGCTTCGTGCTGCTGGTGAATCCTAGGTCAGAATAATCACCACAGGAGTGGTAATCACAGGAATGTAGAACCAGACAGGGAAGTAAAAATCACAAACTTCCCAGGAGACAGCAAAAACAAGTTACTTTTTTACTGTCGTCACTATAACGGACATGTTCATGTAGCCTCTATTAATCAAGCTTGATGGATGTGCAAGAATTCTATGTATAGTATAGGATCATGATATCTATGAATAATATGTCTATGTGTATTTAGGCAGGTAGCATGGTTGTAGTATTATTTATTCCTCTTATTCGTCTTCTTTACTCCCCTCTTTTATTGATATTATAATGATGGTTATCATTATTCTGTTGGTTTGCATGTGCACTGAGAGCTTCTGCCCCAGAGACAAATTCCTCTAATCCAGGGGTGTCAAATGCAAGGCTCAGGGACTGGATCCGGCCTGTGGGGTGCTTAGATTTGGCCCATGGAGGTCACCCTGGAAACAGTGAAGGACTGGCCTGCAGTGCCTCTGCCAAGGAAAATGGAACTTGGGAGGGCTGCATGTGTTCCTTTCAAGCTCCATTTTCATTGGCAGAGGGTTGCAGGAGGCCGTTGCAGCCAAGAATGGAGTTTGGGAGCCCATTTTCTCTGGCAGAGTGCTCGGACCACCACACGAGTGATGTTGAGCTGGCCACACCCATCCTGGTTATGTCCACTCTGGCCTCACGAGGTCAAACACAACCCTGAATTGGCCCTCAACGAAATCGAGTCTGCTCTAATGTCTAATCACACTTGGCCAAATAAATGTTCACTTCACTTCAATTCAATATAATACATCATGAACTGGAAAATTATGCCCTAACCTTTAATCTAACACTATCAACATGGATTATGTGCCAGAAGAGAGGGGAAGACTATCATACTTGCTAAATTTACCTAGTTGTTAATTAGCTACCGTATTTTTCAGAGTATAAGACGCATCTTTTCCCCCCAAAAAGGTGAAAATCTGAGTGCGTCTTATACACTGAATACAGCATTTTTGGCCTCCTGAAACTCCGCCTCCTTTGCAAAAATGGCCGTGCATAGCCTTTAGAAGGCTTCAGGAGTGCTCCTCGGGGCTGGGGAGGGCAAAAATGAGCTAAAAATGGCCCTTTTGTGCTCATTTCCCCCACCCCCCAGCCCCAGGGCCACTCTAGAAGCCTCCTAAAGGCTATGCATGCCCTTTTGGGGGGCAAAAAATGGGCCATTTTGGGGAGGCAGAGTGCAAAAACTTTTTTTAAAAAAATTCCCCTCTTTAATATCTTGGTGCGTCTTATACTCCGAAAGATATGGTACATAGCTACGGACAGTTATGAACAATGATTGTTAAGATGCTGTTTATAGCCATAATCCCCATTTGTTTTTTCTCTAATGCTGAAAAACTGATTCCTTATAATACTAAGTACAGTTGTAGAGGAGAAATCCATAGAGTCCCAGATTCCTGGGCTTGGAAGTCATGGAATATAAGTGGCGCAATCCAGTGCCCTTGTTCCTGCCTCTAGTGCTTCATCCTTTGCTGTCTGCCAAGTGTTGTCCATGGGGAACCCTTGGCTGGTGCTTATTTATTTTTAATTGAAGCATCCCTGTGACACAGAGCACTCAAGCACTTTTCAAAATACAAGATTGGAACAGTCAGCCCAGTTTTACCCAGATGTTAAGGATATTTTTTTTCCTCATACTCATAGACTACTGTATAACTGTACAGTAGCACCTTTCCACTTGATTAAAGCAGGTAATGGATGCCTAACTTTAAAGGTTGGGATGGAGTAACACAATTTTCCAAGCCAGGCTACCACTTCAGATTGGATCACTGCAGGGGTCTGACTTGAGATAACATCGTAAAATGGAAAAGAGGCACTTCCTGTAGGTCGAATATATAAATTAAATGTAGCATTTATAATAATTAACTAATCCAAGGCTGTAACAACGATAGGTAGTTTAAATGGAAGTCTGATTGAACTGTTTTCTGTGCATGAACGATGTAGAAACTTCTCATATTAAACAGCTCTATATTTAAGGATTGTCTTGGGACATGGTGGATCAGTGGCTAAGTCGTTGAGCTTGTCGATCAGAAAGGTCAGCAGTTTGGTGGTTCAAATCCCTAGCGGCGCATTACAGAGTGAGCTCCCGTTACTTGTCCCAGCTTCTGCCAGCCCAGCAGTTCGAAAGCATGTAAAAAGGCAAGTAGTAAAAATAGGAACCACCTTTGTTGGGAAGGTAACAGCATGCGCCGTCAGCATTCAGTCATGCTGGCCACATGACCACAGAGACGTCTTCGGACAGCGCTGGCTCTTTGGCTTTAAATGCTTTAAAAAGTTTTTTTTTAAGTTCCGATGATGAGCTGTGTGACAATCAGCTGTGCCGCCCAATTTTCAGAACTTTTTTTACATTTTAAAGCATTTTTTTACTACTGGTTTGGGCAAACCAGTACCATTTTACTACCGTTTTGTGCGAACTAGCATTTCACCCCTGGACCAGAGATTTACTTTTCCAAGCTTTTGGACTCATGCTGGAGCCCATCTTCAGGGAATTTCTCTCCTGGAATATGTGCTTTGGGCTGTTCTGTGAGTCAGGACAAGGAAATGACAGCCAATCATCAGCTGTCAACACGCCAATCAGTCAATAGGAAGACACCACATAGACACGACTCATAGAATAGCCCAAGGCCTGTATTCCAGTAGAGAAATTGCCTGAAGATGGGCTCCATCATGAGTCTTTAAATGCTCAAATGCGGAATGTTTATTTGAAAGTTAAAAGTTACAGAAGAGTAAAAAAGAACATAAAAAGATACAGAAAGAAAGAGAGGAAAGAGAGAAAGGTAGAAGACATTTACAACAGAATGAAGAAAGAAAAAATATTTAAAGAAGCAACTTCCAACCTTCTTTGCAAAAATTACATGAATCATCTTCTATGAGCCTTTTCTAATTGGATATCTATAACTCCTATTAAGAAAAGTTCTGATTTCAAGTGAATATTAATTTTAATACTCGGTAAGACCGAGTGGCTGGTGTGTTTCCCTCCTACTAATTGGCCAAGTGTTCCATCTCTCAGGCTGGGGGGTCAAACAGTACGCCCCTCAGACAGGGTTCGCAATTTGGGAGTCCTCCTGGACCCACAGCTGACTTTTGAACACCACTTGTCGGCTGTGACCAGGGGGGCATTTGCCCAGGTTCGCCTGGTGCACCAGTTGCGTCCCTACCTGAACCGGGAGGCCCTCACAACAGTCACTCATGCCCTTGTGACCTCTAGACTGGACTACTGCAACGTGCTCTACATGGGGCAGCCCTTGAAGAGCATTCGGAGACTTCAGCTTGTCCAGAATGCAGCCGCGCGAGTGATCGTGGGTGCACCTCGGTTCACCCACGTAACACCTATCCTCCGCAAGCTGCACTGGCTGCCTATTGGTCTTCAGATACGCTTCAAGGCGCTAGTCGTCACTTATAAAGCCCTTCATGGTATTGGACCTGGGTACTTGAGAGACCGCCTGATGCCAATTACCTCCAATAGACCGGCATATAAATAAAATAAACATTCAACATTCAACATACATTCAACTCTGCATTATTATAGGTATTTGTACCCAGCGTTTTTCATTTTTTCATGTTTTTCACAATCCCAACAGTGGTGGGTTGCTAGGTGGTTTACTACCAGTTCTGCGTGCATGCTCAGAAGTGTGCAGGTGGGTGGGGAGAGCCTCCTGGCGCCACCACTACCAGTTCGGCTAAACCGGGAGCAACCCACTTCTGATTCCCAACAACAATTAGAGGTACCATTATATACCTTAAAAAATGCCTCTACATTGTTCTACAAAAATTCTCTCTTAAATATAAGGCAGTGTGTATTTCACGTCTTTTAACATTCTTTCCCATGGATACCTCTGTCTGTTGTCACCAAAATACTTAGCCCATTTTATCATGCAGCCTTTAACCTGTTCTTCCTCTTTTTCACACTTCAGCTTTTCATCGTGCACTCTTTTATTTGTCTCCCATTTTAAATCTCGACAATAATTTATTCATTTTAGCACTCAATTGCCCATCATTTGTACATAACACCCTTTCAAATTCCGTTACATGTCATTCTGTACCTGGTAGCTTTTTATCCATATTAAACCCTTCCCTTAGTTGTGCATATGAAAACCACTTAAAAATAAATCCTTTTGTTATCTCGATTTCATCTTAAGTTCTCCATTTTCCTGCATTAACAAATCTTGGTCTATTAACCATTTTTTTTCTTGCCTGCTGTTTCTTTTCTATAAAACGCTTCTTGTGCTCAGGCCAAAAGTATTTTCGAGCACAGCTTGCTCTCATATCTAGCCCATATCTGTAAAATGACACTCCTAATATAATGATTTTTGAAATTCTACATTAACTTTAACTTTATCGTACTATTAAAAAAACATTCATCCCAAACGTCAGGCCGTATTCTTCCAATTCAAACATTCTCTTATTTTTAGCAACATCCATTCCTTCATCAAAGCCAAACAGCAGGCAGCAAAATACAATTTAAAATCAGGCAATCAGCCTCATCATAAATCTAGACGGAGTTATATTTAAATTACTCGAATTAGGAACAGCCACATAAAATGTCTAGCTCTCTAATACCGTGCAGCTACTTCTAGCCAACACCTGGTTCGTAAATCTCATTGGCATGATACCAATTGTTTCTGGATTAACATATACTCTCAGCTACTTTGGTGAAATGCTACCGGTTCGGACCCATTCGCACAAACTGGTAGGGATGATTGTCATTGGTTCTGCGAACCGGTAGCTGGGCACGTACTGGCCGGATGCCCCTCCTGATGCCACATGGAGTTCTCAGCAGAATTTTTTTTCTTTGTACCTGGGGAGAGAGAAATATCTGTTCTACCTAGGATTGAACTCTCAACCTTCCGAACGGGAGGCGATTAGCTTCACCACTAGGCCACCATGAGGCTCATTTAATGTTTCTTTATATAGACGATCTAAAATTGCTTTTAATAAAGAGAAATGTTGACTATAATTTTCTTTGAACTGATCTTTCCCTGCTTTCTATTCTAATCATGTTATTTAACTTAATCATGGAAACGACGCTCAATATCCTGATAAAAATACTTTATTTTATTTATCTATTAGAAAATGTTAGAAGCGAAGTGCTTTAGTAGAAATTTTGATGCAGCTCAGTAGCCTTTTAGCTTGATAGTTATTGTAGGATTTCAACTCTATGACCTTTCTTCTTACTATTTCAATCTTTTATTTCATTATTGACATTTAATCATATTAGCTGTACATGTCAATGAGGCTTGATCACAATAGATGTACTACTATAATATTTTCAGTATAATTCTACAGATCACCTTCATCAATGGGATTAAATAGCATGAAAGTCAGTGAAGTCAATAAAATAAAGGCAAAAAAGGGAAAACTATATATAGATTAAAAAATAAGATAGGAGATATATATATATATATATATATATATATATATATATATATATATATATATATATATATATATATATATATATATATATATATATATATATATATATATATATATATTTAAAATGACTTGAATGATGTAAGTAGGTATAGTTCAGGGTACAACATTTTGAAGGAACTGTATCTTTTTCAAGCACTGAAAAAATATGGCAGCAATGAGTTATATTAACGAAGTAGCTGCTTTAATGAGCCAGACTCATTAAATCAATTGTATGTTTGTAATTATGAAATAAGTCATGACTGCATAAAGGATTTCAGTGCTTATGCTCACATGTTCTAAAGCACCTTTGCCGAGATATTTTCAAAGCATTCACTGAAACCTGTGTTTGGGTGTGGTGTAGTGTGACTGTTAATTTGTTAAACTAAGACCACAAGACTAAAATGCAAGTGTCCTGTCAGTCATGGAAGTTCAGTGAGTGTCTTTGGACAAGCCAAAGTCTTTCTCATCCCTACAGCTAAAAACAGTTTCTCATCCCAACAGCTAAAACATCCCAACAATATGGAAGAATAGCAATAGCACTTAGACTCATATACCACTTCACAGTGCTTTACAGCCCTCTCGAAGTGGTTTACAGAGTGAATATATTGCCCCCAATATCCTCATTTTACCGACTTTGAATGGATAGAAGGCTGAGTTAACCTTGATCCGGTCAGGATTGAACTCCTGGCACTGGACAGAGTTAGCCTCAATAATGCCTTCTAAGTACTGCGCCACCATAGCTGCTAAGATAGGTGTCAAGATTACAATGCATTTCAGGATTTCAAACAAGATTGCAAAAGCTTTGGGCATTTTGCTGTAGACTAACTTCTTTAAAAAGAAAAAAGAAAATGCTGTGTTCACACCCCCATTTGAATCTGAGTTTCTTGAACTTTTTAAAAGTCTTTGTGCTAGCAAGCAAAGACCAAATAAGATCAGAATAGAGGTGGAAGAGATTTTGGAGGTCTTCTAGTCCAACCCTCTGCTCAAGCAGGAGATCCTATACCATTTCAGACAAGTGAATGTTCAGTCTCTTCTTAAAATCCTCCAGTGATGAAGCCCCTACAACGTCTGAAGGCAAGTTGTTTAACTGGTTACTTGTCCTCACTGTTAGTTTCTCCTCAGTTCCAGATTGCTTCTCTTCTTGATTAGTTTCCATCCATGGTTTCTTGTCCTGCCCTCAGGTGCTTTGGAAAACAAATTGACCCCCTCTTTGTGGCAGCCGCTCAAATACTGGAGTACTGCTATCATATCCCAAAGATACCCAATGGGATGCTATTGTGATTGATTGATTGATTGATTGATCGATCGATCGATCAATTGATTTTATCTATGCATGTTTGTTATGCTACTAAAAGGCGTAGTTTTCTTCTGCGTTGTGATTTTTCTTTGGGAGGGATATTTCTTTTTCTTTCTCTACTTAATTCCTGATGATAATCCCTTCTCAATTAATCCCTTCTCAATTAACCCCACTGGCATCCATGGAAATTTGAAATTTAGAGTAGATTACTGTTTGTAGGGCAGTGTTTCCCAAAGTGTGGTACGCGTACCCCCAGGGGTACGGGAAGAGTTTGGTGGGTGTACGCATTGCACCGGAGTTTGGTGGGGATCACGTGGGAATATCCACTGCACCGTGCTTAGCTGCGCCCACAGAACGAGGAAAGAAATAGGCGCGTATCACAGTTTTTACATGGGAACTGGGGCCATCGTACATCGTATCGCAACTCATTATGACGGGAACTTCTGCGCATCCTTTGCGCAGCTCGGGTTCGGCCATTTTTAAACTGCGGGAACATTAACAGTTGACGTTGAGCCACGGAGCTGTTTAAACGCTGGAGAATTGCAGTGTTATCTAACGGTTAGACAGTCTTGTGAGGCATGACACGGCGTGAATATACTGCACTTCGTTACAGAGACAACTTACTTCTTTAATAGTTAGTTCCGGGCACCTGTTATCGTACCAAAAAAATAAAAAATAAATATATTTTGATTTTTATTAAAGCATATGTTTTTTATGAGGGATACTCAGCATTACGAAAATTATAGAAGGGGTACACATATGTCAAAAGTTTGGGAAACACTTTTGTAGGGTATGGCGGTTTCCATGGGTTTACAACAACCTAAAAAAAGAATCACCATTTCCCATGTCCACTGTAAACTGTCATGAAGTGGTGATGGGGAGAGAAATCACACTGGCAAGTGTTGTGTTTATTTCGGTTTGCTTCACTTACTGTGCTATGCCATGTAGCATTGCAGGTGTTTGCACACATTGCTAAGCCTTTAATATGCTAGAGTGGCTGACTCCACACAGTATGTTAAGCCAGAAGCAGCATGTTACTTTTTAGCAAAACGTATAACCCTCTCTGCATGTATTATATATAGTATTATCCTAAATTACTAACAGTTGCCAAAAGCTTATGTCTTTCAATAAAATTAAAAGGTAATGCTAGAGTCCCTCTGATTTTTGCAACTGTAGGCTGACGCAGCTCTCCTCTTGAAACGTGTATGATCTGGCCCCAAAACTTAAGGTATAGAATTTTGATTCCTATCCTGGAATGAATTCCTAAACATTTCTACCCCTCTGTTCTATTATTTCAATATTTCTACAATAATAACATAGCAATGTGTTATTGTTATTCTAATAGCATTCAATAGAGTATGAGCAGCTTGTCAATAGTTTTTATGAGAATCGGTGTGCTATTTATTTCTTTATCCATTTATTTATTTTAGTTTATATAAATATATTTATATTTATTCATATATTTATTAAATTTATGTGCAGTCCCTCTCGCCAACAGGTAACTCTGGGGTACCTTAAATGGGGCCACTGGGTTGTTTTTGGTTTGTTTGTTGTAGTTTTTGTGTGTGTGTGTGTTGCTGTTTTTTGCTAAATTTATGCTCAACACTATTTTCTGTTGTAATTTATTGTTATATTAAACTTATATAGAAAATGATACGAAAATACAGATCTACCATTGAAGCCAGCCAAATTTGGTTCTATGAACAAGAATAATGTTCTTATTTTCTATCTACCAAACACTCAGAAAGGAGTGTTTCTCGAAGACTGTTACATACCTTATGTAATCCCTTTTCTATTCCTTGGATGAATAACAGAACAGTATCACCAGAGGTGGGTTCCTACCAGTTCGCACCTACCAGTTCGGTAGAACTGGTTCGTCAAATCTACTGGTGGACCCGGAAAGCAGGCCACCCTATAGAAGAGGTTCCAAACATTTTTGAAATCCACCACTCTCTCTCTCTCTCACACACACACACACACACACACACACAGACACACACACAGACTCACACAGAGGGAAAGAGAAAGGAAGAAAGAAATAAATAAAAAAAGAAAAAAGAAAGAAAAAGTGAGAGAGAGATGAAAGAAAAAAAGGAAAAAGGGACAGAGAGACAAAAGGAAGGAGAGAGAGAGAGAGAGAGAGAGAGAGAGAGAGAGAGAGAGAGAGAAACACATGGCCGGCAAGCCACTCCCACCAGGTCACATGGCCAGCAAGCCACTCCCACAAAGGAGGCCACACCCACAGAGTAGGTTCAAAAATTTTTTGAAACCACCACTGAGTATCACTGAATAACAGAGTTGAAAGGGACCTTGGAGGTCTTCTAGTCCAACCACTGGGTAAACAGGAGACCTGTCGAGTGTCTTCTTAAAAGCCTCCAGTGATGGAGCACACTCAGCTTCTAAAGGCAACCCGTTCCACTGGTTTAGTGTTCACACTGTCAGGAAATTACTCCTTAGTTCTAGGTTGCTTCTCTCCTTGATTATTTTCCTCCATTGCTTCCTTCCTTCCTTCTGGTGCGTTGAAAAATCAGTTGACCTCCTCGTTCTTGTAATAGCCCCTCAAATATTGGAATGGTGTTATCATGTCACCTCTCGTCCTTTTTTTCAGTAAACTAGACATACCCAATTCCTGCAACCATTCTTCATATGCTTTAAACTCCAGTCCCCAAATCATCTCAGCTAGGTCTATATAATCAGTGGTATTCAGACGGTTCAGACCGGTTCACATGAACCGGTAGTGGAAAATGGGGGGGAGGGTTGCCCACCTGCCCCGGCTCTATACCATCCTATTTAGGCATGTTTGCAAGCCGCAAGCCGCACGCGCGATCAAAGTGTATGCACGGAAGGCTGAGCACATGTGTGGACATGCGCATGCCCACATTTGCAAACTGGTAGGGAAAGTAAGTGAATGCCTCCCATGTATATAATCACTAGAAGTAAAACACAATTCAAGGCAGCCTTTAGTTTTATTGAAAGGGAGGGTCATTCACCCTTAAAAGCCTATGATCATGAAAGCAAAAGTAAATGCAAATCTCCTATAATATTAAACTTGGCTCAATTTGTCAAACAGCTGTAATGACAGCCCAAGGGTTGTCCTTGGCTTTGAAATACTTTACTGGCACTTCACTCCAAAGTATTAGGAGGGATAAAATTAAATGTGTTTACATTTACATTAACATATAATTAGTATAATTAATTTCCCTTCTGTCACATGAAAAATTACAACTTTTGGAGATATCTGGAGGCTGCCTGAAGCTCTAGGATCACAATTAGTGTACCTCTAATTTAGATCACAACCCACAACATTTTATCTAATATTATCAATCCTTTGTGTAGCTGTCTGTCAAGATTCCAAGTAACACTGCTAACGAAAGAAGAATCTGAGGCTGGAAGTTCCTCAAAGTTCTATTTTATCAGAGATGTCATATTGGCACATCTGGTAAAACCCAAATCTGAAAGCTCCCAGGTTTTCTCCACCCAATGAAAGTCCAATCCCCTGCCCAGCACCCACATGTCAATCACATGGCCCAATCAGGCACCGTCCCATCTGGAGACAATGTCACACCCCTCCAGGTGCACGGCAAGATGTCCTTGACTCTCTGAGAAAGAAATGTTATTTTGACTATATATCGCCCATACTCCATATAATCCCCCCTCACATTTCCCCACAGCATTAAGTGTCGCAGGCCTGAAGGCCCAATGCAAATGATTGCTTCCAAGCATGTCACTCTCTGGGGCTCAGACCATGAGTATCTTGCAATCCATACCTTTAGGAAAGTGACATAAAATTGCTAAATGGGAGGGGAACATATTGGATTCCTGTAAGAAAAAGGATCAGTCAATTGCTATCTGTATGTGAATGGCTAACGAAGGAAAGGGAACGAGGGCTACATTCAGCTATTTAGCAATAGCACTTAGACTTAGACTTCACAGTGCTTTATGTACTGCTTTACAATGCTCCCTGAGTGGTTTACAGAGTCAGCATATTGCCTCCAACAATTTGGGTCCTCATTTTACCAACTTCGGAAGGATAGAAAGCTGAGTTAACCTTGAGCCATTGAGATTCGAACTGTCAAATTGCAGGCAGCCGGCAGTCAGCAGAAGTAGCCTGCAGTACTGCACTCTAACCACTGCGCCACCACAGCTATTTAGTTGATCCTTCCCATGAATTGCATTTCCTATATAGTTGGAACAAACAAAATCATTCCATATTTATATGACTTAATAAATCAATGTTTGATATCTAATCTAAAAATGTCTGGAAAACGTGACTTGGAGTATCTTATCTGGGTTGCAATTACACTTTTTTGGTCTATAGGAGAAGGTATCAAGATTAACACTGGACTTGCTGCAGTGGTGGGATTCAAATAATTTACCAACCAGTTCTCTGACCTAATGACCAGCTGGGTAGGTGGGGTTCGGTGGTCATGTGATCATGTGGGCGTGGCCAAGTCAATGTCACTCAGGTCGATGGGCACTTTGCCTTAGTTGTTACAATAGTAATAAGGGTTAACTGGAGAGGCAGTTTCTGTAAGCAGGGCAATAAAGATTAGGCTAGAAAGGAGCACCAGAATGTTTCCTTCCTGCCTTCCTTACAGGATTAGCCCTGTAAAGTGGGGAAAAACAAAAGATTTCTTCTAACAACCAGTTCTCTGAACTGCTTAGAACATTACCAACCATTTCTCCCGAATAGGTGTGAACTGACTTAATCCCACCATTGACTTGCTGGATTTGATGCCAGAGTATTTGTGGCAGGGAAGTGTTTATCACTGCCTCATCTCATAACTTACTATTACTTGAGAGTTGATTGCTATATGTAGGATCCTCTAAATCCTCCTGAATCCTCCTCCTCGGATTACTTTTTAATTCAATAAAACAACAGGCATCATTACAGGCATCCTGCAATCCTCTGCCAACAAAAACAGAGCTCAGAAGGGCCGTGCACGGCCCTCCCGAGCTCTGTTTCCAGCTGTACCTGCGGCCCTCCTGCACTCCATTTTTGCTGGCAGAGGCATCACTGTTTTCAGGTCAGTCCCACAGGCCAGATCAAAGTACCCAGAGGGCCAGATCCGGCCCCTGGGCCTTGAGTTTGCCTGCCCTATATGTTTTCTTAGATCTTCTGCCCAGGAACAATGTTTCTGACCTTGAGATTTTGGAGCTAATAGCAGAGAGTCCAGTGTTGAGTTCCTCAAACATAGTCTGACCTCTGCACGCATGGAATGAAATTCTTTCAGGGATCAAGAATAGACTACTGTTTCTTCCTAAGAAGTTAATCTTCTCTGTTTCATGGCTTGGGCATGGTGGCAACTCTTTTGATAGATAACAGTTACACTTTGCCTTTTGAGTTGGAGGCTGGGTCAGTGGTTAAATGCAGCACTGCAGGCTACTTCAGCTGACTGCAGTTCTGTTCAAATCTCACCGGCTCAGGGTTGACTCAGCCTTCCATCCTTCCGATGTGGGTAAAATGAAGACCCGGATTGTTGGAGGCAATATGCTGACTCTGTAAACCGCTTAGAGAGGGCTGAAAGCCCTATGAAGCGGTATATAAGTCTAACTGCTATTGCTATTGCTATTACCTGCCAGAAAACGTTCTATATTATAGATACCTCAAGCCTAAACAGGAGGCATGCAAAAGCTGCATTCTTTTCTCAAGGCACATCTGCTGAACTGGAAGGTCCACGGAACACAGAACACGGCATCTTTTTAGCAGCGTTCCTCAATTTGGCACCCTTCAGATGTAATCAAACTAACTCAAAGGCTCCTCAGCTAGCACAAAGGCCAAGCACATCTGCAGGGGGACATTAGACAGGGAAAGCCTCTACTCTCTGTCATTTCGAAATGCCATGCCGAAACTCCTCCTAGACTTTCACACAGTGTTCCTAATAATGACCAGTCAAAGCAAAGCCATACGAGAAATAACCCAGATAAACCAAATGCCTCTCTCTCTCTCTCTCTAAAATTAGATGCTGGCTTTCCAGCAATTAAATCCAGAAGTAAAGAAGAATGCTTTGTCAAGACGTATCCCAGTTAAAGAGCTGACATGACACGTGTTCTACTCCCCAAAGCTGGCGAGCTTTCCAGTTGTCTCCGACTCTTTCAAATTAATGGGACATGTTAGTTATGAGCCCCAGGGGCATTGTACACAAGCTGGAACTTCTTTTCGTAGGAAAACCCACGTGAAGACATAGCAAATGTCGCAACTGGGATTTACAAAGCCATGGATGAAAGATATCAGTATAAAGGAAGTCATAATGTGCAAGTTAGATGATTCAAACAGCTGGCATCTCAGCTTCTAAGCTCAGCAGACCAAAAAGTATTTTAAAGCTAGTCCCGCCACGGTTACAAATATTTTCTTGGTTTCCCTTTTTTTTCTTCCCCAGATCAGCAAAATCTATTGGAAAAGGGCACAAAATTGAAGAGAATCTATTGTTTTCTCTTATTTTAACAAATTAAAATCAAGTTCAACGTATAATACAATACAATAACAGAGTTGAAAGGGACCTTGCAGGTCTTCTAGTCCAACCCCCTGCCTAGGCAGGAAACCCTATACCCTTTCAGACAAATGGCTATCCAACATCTTCTTAAAGACTTCCAGTGTTGGGGCATTCACAACTTCTGGAGGCAAGCTGTTCCACTGATTAATTCTTCTAACTGTCAGGAAATTTCTCCTCAGTTCTAAGTTGCTTCTCTCCTTGATTAGTTTCCACCCATTGCTTCTTGTTCTACCCTCAGGTGCCTTGGAGAATAGTTTGACTCCCTCTTCTTTGTGGCAACCCCTGAGATATTGGAACACTGCTATCATGTCTCCCCTAGTACTTCTTTTCATTCAACTAGACCTACCCAGTTCCTGCAACCGTTTTTCATATATTTTAGCCTCCAGTTCCCTAATCCTCTTTGTTGCTCTTTGCTGCACTCTTTCTAGAGTCTCCACATCTTTTTTACATCATGACGACATCGTGGTATATAGTTTGATATTTCACTCTCATGTGCACCCAAACAAGAATTGGGCTGTAAGAATTTTATGTGTGGCCTTTCATCTTAAGTGAGCTGTAAGGCAAAACTAAAGACTGACTGGGACATAAAATATGGCAAAAACATATATAAGAACAAATAAAAGTGCTTGTAGAAGAGATGTATTGAGTGGTCTGTCAAAATGAAGACCATAAATCACATAATGGGTATAAAACATGTCACACAGTGTAATAAACATCTGCTTCAATATACATTTCTTCACATTTGATAGATAAAGTATTCCAAAATTGGTGTTGTGCTAGTGTCATGTAACTGATGGCATAATACAATACAACTTGGTCCAACATATATCCACAAGGGATTATTTGATAGGAAAAGGAACATAATTCCTGTAAGCCATGCCTCTCATTGTTAATTTTTGTGTTCAACCAGAAATGGAACAAGAAGTTCAAAATAAAGCTTACAGAGACTGATTTTGATAATTTCATCCCTTTGATACTGAAGGATTCATAAAGTACACATCTAACCGATCTTCCTAGAATTAAGCTTTGGAAGAATGTTGCTGAAATTGGGAAAAAGATTGTCATCTCTGTCTCTGTCTCTTTCTTGAGAGAGCACATTGGTCTCTGTAAGTGACATTTCCTTCCTTCCTTCCTCCCTCCCTCCCTCCCTAGAATACAGTAACTGTAAAAATGTATCAAATCCAGTAGAAATTTGAATCATAAAGAATTATGATGTTGAGAATTTGAACAAAAGCACTCAGTGTCTAAGATGCTGAGCTTGTAGATCAGAAGGTCGGCACTTCGGCGGTTCAAATCCCTAGCACTGTGTAACAGAGTGAGCTCCCGATACTTGCCCCAGCTTCTGACAACCTAGCAGTTTGAAAGCATGTAAAAATAAAAGTAGAAAAACAGGAATCACCTTTTGTGGGAAGGTAACAGGGTTCCGTGCACCTTCGGCGTTTAGTCAGCAGAGCCGCATGGCCATGGAGACATCTTCAGATAGCCCTGGCTCTTTGGCTTTGAAGTGGAGATGAGCACCACCCCCTACAGTCGGGAACAACTAGCACATGTGTGCAAGGGGAACCCTTACCTTTACTTTCTTATTTCATTTATTATCAACCACCATAGCCCTAGCTGCTTTTTTCAAAAACTGCACATTCTCTGCAAAGACACATTTAATGTCACATGTTTGCAAAGACTTGGCTGTAATTCAAAACAAAGTAGTAAAAGTTATCTAGGTATCTATAAAATTCATAAAAACTGAACTTTTGACATGTTAGGGAGGAGGAGGAGGAGGAGATGTGTGATGATAACATCCTCAAATATATTGAATGGACAGAAGGCAGATGGAGACACTTAACATTTAACTGGATGTTTTCCCAGTTGTTGTTTTTTCATAAAAGCCTTCCTCATAAAAACTCCTGCAATATAAATTTCTAAAATAAGGTTGCTAGATTCCTCTCTCACAACAATATATTGCAATTAAAATTCTGTCACCTACCTCTCTTTGAGATATGAGATTGTTTTCAGCTACTTTACACAGTTGGGAGCTTTTTAAAATTCTGGATCCATTTGTCAATAGCCATAACATATAATCATGTCAGCAGCATCAAGAAGGTAGGAAAATGGCTATTGGGCACAAGTTGCAATTCTAAGAAGCAGAAGTAGGTTAAATGGACACACTTTTGGTTAGTTTTAGCTAATAGTTGGTGGTGAGCCTATGGCCTGACTGCTGGTGATTATTACTCTACTAATTTACATGTTAAGGTATTACTAATAGAGAAAATTGGTGTTCCAGGTACATTAAAGCACAAAATGATACAAGGGCATCTTCTGCAATCTGAGTGGATGTGGCAGGCAGATTGGTCAACAAGGGTGAGCCTTTTTAATAGACAGAAGCAGTGGTGGGATTCAACTATTGTAACAACCAGTTCACTGAGCGTGCGCTTTGCACACTCTCCGCACCGCACACAGTGCATTTGAAAACAGCTCTAAAACTTACTTTCTACTGCAGCCCCTGTGAGTAAAACAGTTGAGGGCAGCAATCCGCTCTGCCGCACCTACCAGCTGGTCTTCAAACACAGGAAATATAGAACAAACTAGCGCAGGGGCAGGTGGGCGGGCCGAACTGATCGCCCGAACGGGGCTGAACCGGCTGAATCCCACCCCGGACAGAAGGGATAAACTTGAGGAATAGAGTCTAAAGAAGATTTATAACCTGAATAAGCATCTAGGGAGACAAGATCCTCCCCAGTTGTCACAACGATAAAGGAGGGAGAGAAGAAGGCCATTCAGACTTCCAATATTCTGGTACTATAACCTTTTTTTAAAAAAAATAGCCCGCTATGTGCCGCAGAACTTTAGAAGTGTTATACCTGCAAGGAGGTAGGGGAAAATGACTTAATGGTTACAACGCCATCCCGAGTTCCCTCCCAGAAAGAAGAAATAATTATTTCCTCATTTAGATTACATTAGGGGTGGGCTTCAAAAATTTAACCGAGGGGTTCTCTTACCAGTTGGTGGGTGGGCATGGCCTAGTCAGCCTCCTGCACCATTGTGGGAGGGCTTTCCTGCCCTCCCTGTGTTCCGGAGGCTTTTGTCAAGCCTCCGGGAGGGAGAAAATGGCCTCCCCAGGCTCCGGAGGCCAGAAACAGGCCTTTTTCCACACTTCCTGAACTTCTGGTTGGCCCGGTTTTATCCCTCCCTGAGCCTCCATGCACGCTCTGCACTTACTGCATCCAAAACGGGCTGCATGGGGACTCTTGGGAGGTGTGGGAGGGGCCCACCAGGTGTGGGATTTGGGTGTTCGCCGAACTGTAGAAAATCTTGTACCCCTGGATTACATGTGTTTGAAAATCCATGTCATAACAGGGCCATTTGGTTGTTAGCTTTGTTTGTTGCTGCTTTTGCTGCTGTTGTAAACAGCTGCTGGCCTGGAATGTATTCCTGAAATATTTCTCAGCTATTAAAGAAAAAGGAAATAAATGCTGAATGTAATTATTTTGGATTAACAGCTGGTGGGGACCCAAAAAAAATGAACAAAAAAAATGAACACACAAAAACCTGATCAAAGGGAACTTACAGGACTGCGGAAATCTGTCATGCTTGGGATTTTCTTGCAATTGCTCAAGTGCCCACTTGGCCTAAAGCTATGAACTCAAGTAAAAAGGATGTCACTCTGCATTCCTTTTTACGAAACTATCTCTGTGATCTACCTGTCTAATCGCAGAGCATCCCTGAAGCATTGTGGTTTCTAGCATCAGAAAACACTTTATAGGATACACAGGGATGAGTGGGAGGAAGGTCTTATTTGTTTATTGAATACCAAATTTGAGTAAGTTTATATTTCGTACAGGGACGCGGTGGCTCAGTGGCTAAGACGCTGAGCTTGTTGATCAGAAAGGTCAGCAGTTTGGTGGTTCGAATCCCTAGTGCCGCATAACGGAGTGAGCTCCTGTTACTTGTCCCAGCTTCTGCCAACCTATCAGTTCAAAAGCATGTAAAAATGCAAGTAGAAAAATAGGGACCACCTTTGGTGAGAAGGTAATAGCGTTCCATGCAACTCCATGCACGGAGATGTCTTCGGACAGCGCTGTCTCTTCAGCTTTGAAACGGAGATGAGCACCGCCCCCTAGAGTCAGCAACGACTAGCACATATGTGCGAGGGGAACCTTTACCTTTATATTTCGTACTATACATCATTCATATACCGTGAATGCAAATTTATCACCAATGATTATACTTATTTATTGCTTTAAAAATGCTTTGAATTTTGTTCATCTGTGGATCACAAGGGTAACTAAAATTTGACTGTTTACTGCTAAATCCCAACATTATAGCAGAATTTGATACAGATAATCTTATGCATTTAATATATATTATTTTAACAAGGAAAGGAAGCATTCCTCTAATGGAATACTTCATAAACTCGTTGGAGTGTAAAATTACCTCTTCCTATTTTTTTAAACTATCATGTTCCCATGCCAGTTTTAAAGAAAAAGAAGGGAATCATACAAGCGATATAATTTTTTTTCCAAATGATAAAAGAAAAGATAGATTAGCTGAAAGAGAACAAAACATCAAATTAATCAATCAATAATCCCATTATTTTATTCCTAGCAATTAACAAAGCAGCAAAATGTCATTTGAGCAGTGGAATGAAGATAAGCAATGTGATCTTCTTCCTGTCCTTTTTTCAATCAGAGGCATTTTAGATCAAAGTGCTAAGAAAATAGATGACCCAATACATGTTGGAAAGATAAGGAAAATACCATTGTATTTTCCTTATCTCACAAAGCCCCTAATCTGAGAAGAGAGGGGCCTATAATAGGATATTTTGGAAGATCTAACATCTATTGCCAAATTGTCCCAAAGGTGCTTTTTCCTTTGGCAACTGAACTTCATTTTTCCTTGAAGACATTTTCCTTCTCATCCAATAAGCTTTTTCAGTTCTGACTGAATAGTAGAGGATGGAAGGATTAATATTCCTTGACTGTTCATCAAAGAGTTCAACATCCTGCACCATTCAGTCACAACTGAGGAAGCTTCTTGGATGAAAAGCGAAACATTTTCAAGGAAAAACACAGTTCAATTACCTTTGGGACAACCATTGCTGCTTTCGCAACAAACTATTTTTGTGTTAAATTTAAGTTTTACTGACAAAGAAGTAAAGGAGGACTAGAATAGATGTATTTCAAGCTATTTAGATCTCATCAACTAGCCATACCCTGGGTTACTTGCATATTAGGTAGATGCATTAGCCTTTAAGCCACGGGCTCTCCTCCTTTTGTCGTCTATACCAGGGGAGAGATTAAGTGTTTTGGTCAGGGCAACCTAACCTACCCAATTATGGGACATACTGCTTCCATTTTTGCCTTTCAGACCAATCCAGGAGCTTTCACTGTTCTTGCTATTGTTTGCAATTGTTATAAAGTGCCCAAATACAACAGAATCTTGCAAATCTGAAAGAGCTTCCCTTATTCTGCCTTTGCTTTCCAGAGAGGTAGTGAAGATGCTTTCTGAGATGCTTTCTCTAATCCCATCATTCCTTTGGACTCAGATTTTGTTTAGCAAACCATTGTCTACACTGCAGATTTTCCTCCCACAGCTGTCTAGCAAGCAGTGTCATTGCTTACTTTCTGTTTATTTCAGTGAATTGAAGCAGTACCATAGCAACTTGCATTGGGTAGGTTGGTACCTATGGTGCTAGCAGGTCAGTTTGACATTGTCATCTAAAGTTATTATTTTTCATGTTATCCCTGTGAATGTGATTCTACTTAGAGAGCTCCAGTTTCATCAACAGTGGTTCTTCACTGTATCCAAGCAACATGAAAGCAATATTTAAAAAGGGCAGCAAAGATTTACGGTGCCTAAAGTGGATATTTCTCCCTTGCTAAACCGGGTTAATTGCATCGGAGTTAGTAATGAATCACTGACATTAAGAGAGGAATACTTCAGAAACCAGTTTGGGGGGGTCATAGCAAGAAAGCTCCAGGACTCGTATGTTTAATTAAAAAACAATTAAAATCAGAAATATCTTTCTTTAGATGACGATGATCATTTGTTTGATTTCATTTCATTATTTCATTTTATTTATTTTGAACATTCCTTCAGTAAGTACAGTAACTTTTTCAGCCACCATATTCATTAGATAGGGCAATTTAGGATAATTCTCAGCTGCCCCTTCACATGCTTCATTATCTAGGTATCTGATACCAGAAAAGAACTGACTGATCCTATAATAAATTCATCATGAGATTCATTGTTTTTGTTGTTAGTTGCAAAGTCATGTCCAACCCATGGTGATCCCATGGACAAGGTTCCTCCAGGCCTTCCTGTCCTCTACCATCCTCTGGAGTCTGTTTAAGTTCATGCCTACTGCTTCGGTGACTCCACCCAGCCACCTCATTCTCTGTTGTCCCCTTCTTCTTTTGCCCTCAATCATTCCCAGTATTAGACTCTTCTTCAGTGAATCCTTCCTTCTCATTAAGTGGCCAAAGTATTTGAGTTTCATCCTCAGGATCTGGCTTTCTAAAGAGCAGTCAGGATTGATCTCTAGGACTGACCGGTTTGATTGCCTTGTAGTCCAAAGGACTCACAGGAATCTTCTCCAGCACCAGAGTTCAAAGGCCTCAATTCTTTGGCGCTCAGCCTTTCTTATGGTCCAACTTTCACAGCCACCCATTGCAACTGGAAAAAACATAGCCTTGACTATAGGCACTTTTGTTGGCAGGGTGATGTCTCTGCTTTTTAGTATGCTGTCTAATTTTGTCATAGCTTTCCTCCTCAGGAGCAAGAGTCTTTTAATTTGTTGGCTGCAAGCACCACCTGCAGTGATCTTGGAGCCCAGGAAAATAAAATCTGTCACTACCTCCATTTCTTCCCCATCTATTTGCCAGGAATTGAGAGGACCGGATGCCATGATCTTAGTTTTCTTAATGTTGATTTTCAAGCTAACTTTTGCACTGTCCTTCTTCACCCACATCAAAAGGCTTTTTAGTTCCTCTTCACTTTCTGCTTTGTGAGGTTCATAGATTCACTTTCTGAGATTCATAGGAACTCATATAATCTTGCATTCCTACCTTTCTAATTTGGTACAAACCTCAGCAGTGGAGTAACTCCTATGTTCTCAGCTAGGCTGTGTACATACAGATGCAGGTAAAGGAAGTCTTGGGAACAAGCCATCAGTAACCAGTCATGTGAAAATGATTGGTGTGTCACTAGCGTTGCTCTTAGAAGCTGTATCGTTCAAAAAATATATTTCAGAATTAACACAAGTTACATGAGCCACAAATATATCCAGTAGCTTTACTTCCAATTCAGCGCAGGAGTAAAAATGACTGTTATCAACCCAAGCATTGTCTGGTTTGTAATATCAACTGGGGGATTTTCATCAAATGATCATGCTTTTCCTTTCGATCTCATGCACAATGACTCCCTGGTGGTAGCAGATATGTGTGAGCGCTAGCAAAATGCAATGGAAATAAAGATTTAGTTGGTAGCGCTCCTACTTTTTACCCTATTTAACTGGAAAATCGTGATTCCTGATGAATGACAATATGTCTCCTTTATGCTAGTTCCGCTTTGCTGATCCCAAGTGGTTATGGAAGAAAGCCTGTGTCCCAAATTCCAATTTTCTACTACTCTGAAATACCATTATCTCCACATGAAATGGCAATATAATAATGTAGAAATGCGGAATGCAGGAATTCAAATGTTCTCTGTGCAGGAGATGATATTCAGATGATTGAGTCCTATCTTGAACAGCTTTTCTTTACTTCTTCTAGGGTAATAGAGTTGCAGCTCTGGTGGGGGGGCGGGGGAAACCTTAAAAGTTCATCTATTTCAGATAATAATACTGAGATCAGTCCTAAAAATTCCTATAAGCAACTAGAAGTCTCTGCCTGTCTGCACCAATAATACATCTGCGTTATAATTTAATGAAGGTGACTCGTATACCTTGAATTTAAATTCCAAGTATCGCCTCCGTTAGCATTCATTGGTATGAACTCGGACTGCAAAAATCTAAAGGTCCTCGATAATACATAATGTAGCAGGTAAGTCAACAACGGTACCTCTGTAGCCTCAAAACAAATTAGTCAGGATTGCAGGGATGGTCAACATACAAGTCTCAACTGCTTTTTTTGATCTCTTTCCTTCCCTCCTCATGCTACTGAGATTCACACCAATGTCTATCTTTTTGCCTTTTGATGATCCCGTAATCTCTTGCATTGGGATGGAGTCAGGGCAACTGAATGAGCTGAGTGTTTAGCGGCCGGATGCTCTTCCTGTTGCCAATGCAGAGTTTGTACTAGATATTTTCACATTGTGCCCAGAGAGAGAAATACCTGACGCTACCTAGGATCGAACTCACAGCCTCCTGACTGAGGCGAGAGAGCTCCACTTCAATTAAAATTGTTCTGCGCATGCACAGAATTAAAAAAACAAGATGGCGATGGCAGTGGCCAGGGAACCAGTTCCGGGGCATGGAAGGCCTGGGTTGCTGCCAGTGACCCAGGCCACCATACCACTACCAGTTCAGCCGAACCGGTCCAACCTGGTAGGAGCCACCTCTGCATTAAATGCAAACCTTGTTAATTTTTCTTCTTTGAAGTTATCCTACCTATTCTTAACCTTATTATCTTGAATTTTTCCATCTTTAAATCAAAGATGGAAAAAAATCAAGATAACAAGGTTAAGGAACAGATGGGATAACTTTGAAGAAAAAGAAAAACGTCGGAAAATCATTGGCTGAAAATTATAGCAAATAAATGAAATCATATTTTTCTTTTCTCCTTATCTAAGATATAGGGACGTGGTAGCTCTGTGGCTAAGACACTGATCTTGTCAATCAAAAAGTTTGGCAGTTCAGGTTCCTAGCACCGCATAACAGCGTGAGCTCCCATTACTTGTCCCAGCTTCTGCCAACCTAGCAGTTCGAAAGCACATAAAAAATGCAAGTAGAAAAATAGGAACCACCTTTGGTGGAAAGGTAACAGCATTCAGTGCACCTTTGGCATTTAGTCATGCCGGCCACATGAACACGGAGACATCTTCGGACAGTGTTGGCTCTTCGGCTTTGAAATGGAGATGAGCACCGCCCCCTAGAGCCGGAAACGACTAGCACATATGTGCGAGGGGAACCTTTACTTATCTAAGATATCTAATGTATTTATAATATTCCAAGTAGAAAGATAGTAGCATTTGCTAAAAGAAAGAAGAATGTTCATTTTCTATCTGAACCCTGAAACTACATTTACCACGAAGCGATAACAGCGTCAGAAACCAGGCAGAAATAGAATTAACTGATATTTCCATTTTCCACACTTGCTGATCAAGCTGATCTACTCATCAATTTTAAGTTTATGCTTTTCTATATATTGATTTCTTCCTGCTCATGACTGCTACGAAAAAAATATATGGGCCGCTCTGAATTAACATATTCTATACCTAAGATAATAAGTAAGGCTGAAA
This sequence comes from Thamnophis sirtalis, assembly GCF_051295495.1. Taxonomy (NCBI): domain Eukaryota; kingdom Metazoa; phylum Chordata; class Lepidosauria; order Squamata; family Natricidae; genus Thamnophis; species Thamnophis sirtalis. The sequence goes on from NW_028261390.1 coordinate 15,643,928, forward strand.
CCTTAAATATCTTCTGGAAGAAAAGTAGTTTGAGGATCTAAACCAGGGCTGCCAAACTCGATTTCATTGAGGGCCATATCATATTCATTGTGTTTGATCTCGGGAGGTCAGGGGGGCAGGGCCATCTTGACATCAATCATGTCAAGGGCACCTTTGGTGGCCTGAGCGTTCTGACAGCAAAAACAGGCTCCTGAGCTCCATTTTCGGCTGTGACAGCTTCCTGAAACCCTCTGCCAGCAAAAACGGAGCTCAGGAGGATCATCTACAGCCCTCCCGAGCTCCGTTTTTGGCTGCAGTGGCATCCTGCAATCCTCTACCAGCAAAAATGGAGCTTGGGGAGGGCCGCCCACAGCCCTCACAAGCTCTGTTTTTGCTGGCAGAAGTATTGTGGGCAGGTCCTTTGTAGTTTCCAGGGTGGAGCCATGGGCCAGGTCTAAGCACCCCATAGGCTGGATCTGGCTCCCAGGCCTTGAGTTTGACACCCCTGATCTAAACCATATCAAAGAACATGATTGAGGAACTGTAAGAATTTGATGCATAATCAACCTTTTCTCTAACAAAACAGCTTATATGAAGATCCTCCTTTGTTTTATCTCAGCAATGCTGTAAGGCAAGCTGTCCCAAGGAAAAAAAATAATGGTTATCCCACAGATAACCAGGCAATTATGTCTCTGAAATTTTAGTCCAACACCATGAGCAATATATCACACTAGCAATATGTATTAAATGGAAATATTCCAAGGCTGAAAATGATAGAACAAATTGAGCAGTGGGGAAACTGGACATCCTACAAGAGCCCTGGCGGCACAGTGGTTAGAATACAGTACTGCAGGCTACCTGGCGGCACAGTGGTTAGAATACAGTACTGCAGGCTACTGCCGGCTGCCAGCAGTTCGACAGTTCAATTCTCCCCAGCTCAAGATTGACTCAGCCGTCCATCTTTCCGAGGTCGGTAAAATGAGGACCCAGATTGTTGGGGGCAATAGGCTGATTCTGTAAACCGTTTAGAGAGGGCAGTAAAGTACTGTATATATAAGTCTAAGTGCTCCTGCTTCTACTATTTATACTGCTATAAGTTGCTATTGCTATTGCTACTACTATTTGGATACCTGGTCTCTCCTAACCTTGTATTCATGCAAATACAAATCATTTTACATTTCAGTCAGGGAATTTCACAGCTTTGAGGGAATGGTTGTGAATCAATACTCTAGATTTAGAAAGCAGCCATAAAAGTCAAAGATCTAGAGAACAGGTGAAAGAAAGAAGAAGAAGGATAGCATACACACATACTTGCTTTCTTCTGAACTCTACAGATTAATGGCATAAAATACAGTCCTGTTGACAAACCATTCAATATCAATGTCTGAGAGTTTGAAGCTAGCAAAATAGCCCAATATTATCACATTGGATTGCTTCCTAAGGTTTATCTTCCGCTCTAAAGCCATGAGCAACTTCACCCCCTTATACATACGTACCCTTTGGTTGTTTATTCAAGAAAACATGAAATATGCTTTTGGGGTAAAGGTGGGTTCAAATCATACATCAAAAGGCAAAAACGCCTCTGGTGCATCTCAGAACCTGGCTGGTACATTTCAGTAATTCCTACAAGTAAACAGATTTTGAAAATATCATCTATAACATCAAACAGTAATCTAATGATGATAGGGCCTAATTTAATATTCTGCCCGGATTTTCTTTTTTATAATTCCCCTTTGATTTGCCTAGCCCGAGAAGCCTGCTCTGTAAATAGTTGTTGTTCATTTTGTAAGTTGTTACATATTTATCCCATGTCGGCATTACACATTTAATGAATTTTCCTCGGCTTTCCTTTAGCGATAGTGTCATTGGTTGGAGTATTAAAGAAAATGCACGGTGCAACCACCTTCTTCAGACAGCTAGAGAAAAGGCAGTGTGCAAAGGAATCAATCCGACACAACTGATAAAATAATTTATTTATTTATTTTATGAAATAGCAGATATACATGTAGAGATGTAGGGGCTGCCACAAAGAACGGGAGGTCAACTTATTCTCCAAAACACTGAAGGGCAGGACAAGAAACAATGATTGGGAACTAATGAAACAAACAAGCAACCTGGAATTAAGGAGAAATTGAGGACAATGAACCAGTGCCTCCAGAAATAGTGGGTGCTCCATCACTGGATTTTCTTTTTTTTAGGAAGAGACTAGACAGTCACTTATCTGAAATAATATAGGTCATGATGACAAATGTTCTTCTGCTCAAGTGCCAAAAGGGTGCCCGTGCATGCCCTCACTCATAATGCAATGCCCTCCCCATGGCGCATGCATGCACAACCCCACTGTGCTCCCCCCCTCCTCCCGTTGCATGCATGCAGGCCTCATTGAAGCCTCTGGACTTCCTGAAGCCTGGGAAGGGTGAAAAATGGCCCAACAGGCCTACTGGAAGTTCGTAAACGTTGGGCCGTTTTTCGCTCTCCCTAGGCTTCAGGAGGCCTTCCTGAAGCCTGGGGAGAGCGACAACAGCCTCCTCTGTCCTCCGGAAGGCCGAAAATCACCTGGCCAGTGTGCGCATGTGTGCTGGAGCTGACATAGGGCGATGCCTTGCGTGCCCTCAGATATCACTCTTTTGCGTGCCATAGATTTGCCATTACAGATATAGGTTGTCCTGCTTGAGCACACAGCTAGATTAGAGGAGTTCCAAGGTCCTTTCTACCTCATTCATTCTAAAGGTATAACTGGTAAATAGTAGGTGTAAATATGAGAGAGGTTTGGGGTGGTCCAGGTTAATATGATAACTTCCAATTTTTCAGCTACTTTTAGGTAGGAGAACTATTTTATTTTTTTTTACTAAAAGGGGAAACTGCATGTTTTGAGAATATATTGCAACTGTTGTTTTTTAATTAACAATTTGCTCCCTTCCCCCTCTGTACTATCTTGTTCAACCTATTATGATCCTGTGAGCCATCCAGAGTCCTTTAGTAATTACACTAGCACTTATATACCGCTTCACGGTGGTTTATAACCCTCTCTAAGCAGTTTGCAGAGTCAGCCTATTGCCCCCCAACAATCTGGCTCCTCATTTTACCGACCTTGGAAGGATGGAAGGCTGAGTCAACTTTGAGCCAGTGAAAATCGAACTGCTGGCAGTCGACAGAATTAGCCTACAATACTGCATTCTAAGCACTGAGCCACCACAGCTCTTAGATACCGTATTTTTCCGTCTATAAGATGCCTCCATGTATAGAAACCCCTACACTCATTTTTCTTACCCAAAATTTACTAATTGGTATTTTAAGCAATCGGAAGTTTTGCTCGTGATGCTAGTTTGCAGAGATAAGGTATCGGCAGTTTGGCAAAGGTGGTTCTTCTCTCGTGCCCCCCCCCCATGATAAGATGAGACGTATCAGACAATCTAGACAAAGAGTGTCTCTCCCATAAAAAATATGGTGAGACGTAATTTACACAATTAAATTTGACTGGATTGGTCAAATCAGTGTGTGGCCAACCTTTTTGTCCTTGCGTGCTGAAAGTGTATGCACGCAACAGCATACACATGCGAGCCCACAACCATAATGCAATGAGCGCACACACACACACATGTGCCCCGCCCCTGCACATGTGTGCATGACCCCCCTGTGTTCCCCCTGCACATGTGCATGTTACCCTCGTGCAGTTGTGTGTGTCTCCCACATGCGGCCTTCCACAAACACATGCCTGGTTTAGTTTGGTTTATTGGATTTATATGCCACCCTTCTCCCAAGGACTCAGGGCGGCGTACAACATTTAAAAAAAACACATATTACAAAAGTTAAAAAGAATTAAATAGAATATCCCAAACAAACCCAATTAAAATTAACAATAATATATTTTTTAAAAAAAATTGATTAAAATTAACAATGATCAATAATTTATTTTGTTTTGTTCAGGCCAGGCTGGCTTGCTGGAAAAGCCAACTTTTTAGGGCACGTCGGAAGGACCGGAGGTTATGCGAAGCTCCGGCGGCAGCTCATTCCAGAGGGAAGGCGCTCCCACAGAAGGGTGGGAGAGACCCAAAAATCAGCTGGCCAGCAGGAGGCGTGCATGCGCAGTGGAGTTGAGCTGGGGCAGGGGCTCATGTGCCCACAGAGAGGGCTTTATGTGCCACCTGTGGCCCAGATGCCATAAGTTTGCTGTCACGGGGCTAGATGTTAGATTTCCTAGACATCCAGTGATTATTTGGTTATGGAACTGGGGACTGTTGGCTGATCAATCAGGACCAGCAGCTGCAGGATTACTGGAAGAAAAGTTGTTTATTTGTTGCAAATATAGAAAGGTTGAATAAAAATAAAGTCCAACAGGAAGAAGATACCCGAAAAGAATGCACCAGTTCTGGAAAGAACTACATCCAGAATCAAGAAATAACAGAACAGAGACTAGCAGATCGACATCAATTTATAATGTGAAATAAAGTATTCACAAACGCAGAAGCAAAGAGATGGAAGACTTGCTAGAAGTAGCTTATAGAGGCAAACCTCGGGGAGTCAGCAATGGAGGAAGCCAACATAGTTCTTGAATCATCTTTAATATCAAACTCTTCAGAAAAAGCAAAGGCTCTCTAAAAATGAAGAATGGAGACAAAGAACAATTGAACATCTAGAAAAGCACAAAATCATCAGAATAAGGTTCCCTGCATGGAAGCTTGTTCTTTATTTTTAAAAGAAAAAAGAAAACTTTTAAAAAAACTTTTAAGATAAAAAGTAACAAAAACTAATAGGTAGTAAGCAAGGAAAAAATAAATCAAGTGAAAAGCAAAAAGTATGAGAAAGGAAACAAAGTTTAAAAAATAGAAAACTATTTTCAGGCTTCTGTTATTTGTCACAGCAGTTATAGGTAAGGTAAAGGTAAAGGTTCCCCTCGCACATATGTGCTACTCATTCCTGACTCTAGGGGCGATGCTCATCCATGGTCCATGGCCAGCCTGACTAAACGCCGAAGGCGCATGGAATCTGTTACCTTCCCACCAAAGGTGGTTCCTATTTTTCTACTTGCATTTTTACATGCTTTCAAACTGCTAGGTTGGCAGAGTAACTGGGACAAGTAACGGGATCTCACTCCATTATGCAGTGCTAGGGATTCACACTACCGACCTTTCTGACCGACAAGCTTAGCATCTTAGCCAGAGACACCCTAAAAAGTCTTTTTAAAGTTTTTTTAAAAGGCTTTAAAAAGTCATAAGTACAAATATATTTTAACTTCTCTCTCTAAAGATACATCATATTACCCTTCTTTCAATAATCTATCCTGTCGAATCACCAAAATCATAACACCACCTATTCCCTTTTTTCATTTTTACACAAAAAAGTCCGTAAGAAAAATAACATATGGTACGTTAATATTTTTTTCAGAAGTTTTACCTTTTCATCCAGAAACTACCATTCCAACCTACGAGGAAACACCAATTTTTATATAAAAATTCCAAAAGTTTATACATACTTTTTCTTATAAAATGTTGATTTATTTCATTGGGAGCATACATTTCTAATAGCAAATTCTTAACTCCCTGTAAATTAAGTTTCACCCCAACATACTGTATCTGCCAAAATCAGTATGAGTTTTGAACAGGAGGCTTAAATACAAAACAGCTCCATTTTTTCCCTTTCAAATTTACTGAAAAAAATTCCTTAGTTTCCATCCATTGCTTCTTGTCCTGCCTTCAGGTGATTTGTAGAATAGATTGAATCCCTCTTCTTTGTGGCAGCCCTTAGATATTGGAACACTTTGATGCAGCCCAACAGAATTTAGTTGAAAACAAGCTCTTTCCACTTGAGTAAAAAGGAAACTGTTCAAACAGCGGAGGGATAAAAGATCACCTCGTAATCGATATGATTCTGGAAAACTGCAAGAGAAGGAAAACCAACTTGAATGTAGCATGGATGGATTACAAAAAGGCATTCAATTCCTTAGCACGTGATTCAGTGATCAAGTACCTAGAAATAAAAAGACTGAATAAAATCGGGCCATGGTTATCAAACATCAAGAAATCTTCTAGGCTACCGCACCTCCTTTTTGTGGACAATTTGAAACTGCATAGAAAAACACCCTCTGAAATAGAATTCCTGCTCAACAGTATCCCCTATATACAGCCAAGACATTGCAATGGTGTTTGGACTGGACAAAATGCGCTCATTCTCACTATCAACTTGGGGGGAGATAGCGAGAACTGAAGGAATCAAGATGCCTTATGGAAATAACATCAAGGGTCTGGATGAAGAGGATCCCTTCAAATACCTAAGCATCCCTCAAGCTGACAGCATCAAGTACACTGAGGACAAGAAGGTTTGCCTGAAAGCATGAACAGTTGGGAAGCACAAAACAGACAAAGTAATACAAAATGAAAAAAAGCTAAATGCTCTGGGATTGTTGAAATCAAACAGACAGACATCTGCTAAATAACAGACCAAACATAACAACTGTCAATAAGAAAGACAGAATAGTTTAGATTGTAGTAGTTGCAATAGCTGGTGACAGAGATAGAAGAGACAGAACCAGAGAAAATCATGAACTGTGGTGGCCAGAGCACTCTTTCAGCGAAAACAGGTTCGTGAGCTCCATTTTCGGCTGCAATGGCTTCCTGGAACCCTCTGCCAACAAAAATGGAGCTTGAGTGGGCTGCAGAAGCAGAGGTGGGTGCTACCAGTTTGGATCGATTCAGACAAGTAGGTAGTAACTCAGCTGCCCACATACTTGAACTGGTTCTATTGTTGGCAATGCCATCTTGATTTTTGGTTCTGTGCATGCACAGAACAATCTCCATTGCAGAAATGTAATTTTTTTCCATTTTCTAATGTTCTGTGCATGGGCAGGCCTTTTTGGGTATAAATGCTCACATGCGCAGAGCACATGTTTGGTGTGCACGTGAGCAAAGCAAGTACAGGCACTCAAAAATTTTTGTGCACCGAACCAGCAGTAATGCTGGTAGCAACCCACCCCTGCACAGATGGTCCTCCCAAGATCTGTTTTTGTTGGCAGATGCACCATGGACCAGTCCTTTGCTGTTTCCAGGGTGGCCCCGTGGGACAGACCTAAGCACTTCAGGGGCCGGATCCAGTCCCTGGGCCATGAGATTTACATCCTTGTTATAGTCTATATCTAAACTACCTAGATGGAACATTATTTCCCATACAGTGCACTTCGATGTTCATTTATTTAAAATATGAGGTTTCTGTTTATTATTTATCGGTCTTCTCTATGTATTTTACAGTGATGTTATAAAACAATATCAAGGAATAAAAGGAAGTCATGAAAACTTGCTTAGACATACAACCTGTCAGACCTGTAAGCCATCTTTTGCATTGGGACTTCTGGCCTGCCACATTTAATGCTGTGGGAAAATGGGAGGGGGAATTATATGGAGTATGGGAGATATATAGTCATTATAACATCCCTTTCTCAGAGAGCCAAGGGCATCTTGCCTTGCACCTGGAGCAGGGGTGAAATCCAGCAGGTTCTGACAGGTTCTGGAGAACTGGTAGCGGATGTTTTAAGTAGTTTGGAGAACCAGTAACAGAAATTTTGAGTAGTTCAGAGAACCAGTAGCAGACATTTTGAGTAGTTCAGAGAACCAGTAGCAGACATTTTGAGTAGTTCAGAGAACCAGTAGCAGAAATTTTGAGTAGTTCAGAGAACCAGTAGCAGAAATTTTGAGTAGTTCAGAGAACCGGTAGCAGAAATTTTGAGCAGTTTGGAGAACTGGCAAATGCCACCCCAGAGTGGGGTAGAAATGGAGATTTTGCAGTATCCTTCCCCTGCCACGCCCACCAAGCCACACCCACAGAACCAGTAGTAAAAAAAATTTGAATTTCACCACTGACTTAAAGGGGTATGACTGGGAGGCATCTCCAGTTGGGATGGTGTCTGATTGGACCATGTGATGGACATGTGGGTGCTGAGCAGGGGCTTGGACTTTCACTTGGGTGGGGAAAACCTGGAAGCTTTCAAATTCGGGGTTTCCCAGATGTGCCAATATGATATCTCTAATAAAATAGAACTTTGAGGAACTTCAAGCCTCAGAGTCTTCTTTCATTGGGGGTGTTCCTTGGAACTCTGAAACAACCATTAGGACTAGCAGAGAGAATATAGTTGACAGAATTGATGCCACTTCCATTAACATTTGCGTTGATCATCCCAAGTAGTAGACGCCATGAAGATTGTAACAGCTTGGGGGGCTGATGTAATTGAGTTGTTTAGAACTTTGTCTAATAGTACCTTGGACTTTGAACCTGGTTTAATCGCAAAAAGGCATCTCATGTGTATATTTTAATATAGTTGACAGGCCAGTTAATAACCTGGCCATTGTATTCGGCATTAAATGTAACTTCTGAATCAGTATCAAGGACAATTCCCCATAGAGCACTTATCATTGCATGAATTGTGCTAGTTTAACTCTTCCTTTACAGTTGGCCACTTAGGTTTAATGAAACAAGGTGGCCTATAAATGAAACAGGTTTATGGCTGAGATATGGCTGCTGTAAACCAGAGGTCTTCAGACTTGCATAGCAGGCTGGAGAATTCTGGGAGTTGAAGTCCACAAGTCTTAAAGTTGCCAAGTTTAGGGACTCCTGCTATAAACCTTCCCATTCTTTCAAATAGCCTATAAAGGGTATTACTGCTTCTGTTCATAACTAGGTGGTGGTTTTTTTCCCCAAAACATTCAAAGCAAAGTTGGGTCATATGTTTTCTTTTCTGGTTTCAGGTCAAATATGGAAATTACGCCTTTGTTTGGGATGCCGCCGTTTTGGAATACGTTGCTCTAAATGATCCAGATTGTTCCTTCTACACCGTTGGGAATACTATTGCAGATCGAGGATACGGAATTGCTCTTCAACATGGAAGCCCCTACAGAGACGTCTTCTCACAAAGGTAATGTGGTTAGAAGAATACCAAAGTTGTCTTGAGACTTTTGGTTTTGCTTATGCAGAAAATATATCACCTTATTTATACATGAATGCACTGGGACATAATTACAATGCACCCAATAAGAACCATAAAGCTGAGGATAGTTTATATTGTAGTTGACCATAAAGCAGTTCCACAGAATTGTGCTGATTTTGATTGAGGGGTAAGGATGGGTATTGTCAATATTTTTGCTAAAATTAAAAAAGAATGCTTGAATGTGCTCGGAAGATAATGATAAAGAGCTGGAGCGCATAGTAAAGGGACAGCTGTTGCAGTAGAGAAGATTATGACAATGGTTCTCAACCTGTGGTCCACAGACCTTGGGGGACCGCCACGTCATCGCAGAGGACCAGACAAAGCTTGAAGAAATGTTATGATTTAAATCTTATGTTAAGTTTTGTGGGGGGTTCCCTGGCCATGATCCCCAGCTACAAAATGAATTTAAAGAGAGTTTGTGGTGAAGAAAAGGTTGAGAACACTGGATTGTGAGGTAATTTTTTTTTTAAAAGAGGCAGAGTTTTGATTGTACCATCATGAAAGGCATCTTTCTTTTTTGGACCATACTCTGCAAATACTGAAGGTCTTATGAGTGCTCAAATAGTTTGACTAATTGCCTTACTGTATGATTTATGGTACCAACATAGGTAACTTTGAAAGATGAATCTTGCCTCATCCAGATCTCAATATTGTAACTGTGGATATCAGCAATGAGAGGGAGGGAGAGAGGGGGAGAGAGGGGGGAGGGAGAGAGGGAGGGGGGAGGGAGGAGGAGAGAGAGAGAGAGAGAGAGAGAGAGAGATCTCGGGCGGGTCCCAGTTCTATTTTAAAAAGTGGTTCAAAATTATAAAATCATGTAAATATGCTTTCTGGAAAAAAGAAAGAAAAAAGTTATATCAAGGGCTAGTGTTTATATAGGATGATTGCAAAAGAGGGCATATCAATTGTAAATATAGGTTTTAGAGGTTTCTTCAGGAATGAATGTAGGTTTCTGTGTATAAAAAAAATTGTCTATGTATTGGCATAATACTGTATGTGAAGGGACAAAATATAGTTTATTACTTCTCTGCAATCTGTACAAAGACTTTACACAGTTGCATAAATTGAATTTATAGACCTTGCTTTAGAATTTAGAGCAGGGAGTTGGACTAGAAGACCTCCAAGGTCCCTTCCAACTCTGCTATTCTACTCTACTCTACTCTACTCTACTCTACTCTACTCTACTCTACTCTACTCTACTCTACTCTACTCTACTCTACTCTACTCTATTATTCTAATACTGTATATGGTTGATATTGTGCTGTCAAAATAGTTAGTGCTACTGTTGTATTACTGGAAGCCAACACATCTATAACCACAGAGGATATCAATAAAGATGGCATCATGTCTGTTGCTAATTTTCGGGAGTACTAGAAAAACATGTAAGAGACTAATTTCTAGTGAGTTTGGATTGCAGGACTGATCTATGGAACATTAGTCAGATTCTACCGTAAAGTGACATATATAACAGAAGATTGTAATCTGGAGAACAGTCCTTTCAAAACTAGGGAATATGGAACTACGTAATTAATTCTTGTTGCGTTGCTTATATTTTCTAAATTTACATCATAAATATTCTTATCATTTTAATTGGGACAGTGTATATATGGTTATGCTTAGTCCTTTTGTGTATTGCTTTTGTATGGTTCTTACTTGCAATAAATAAACAACAGCAAATTGGAAAGATGAGTTGGCACAAAAACAGCAGAACGAAACCTGAACATCTGGAAGTTCAAACCATAGCTTTATCTCCCGTAGAGGTGTAAATCATGCTCTTGGACAAATTTTGCATTGTCTCATGTCTCTTTCCAAACTGCCCTTAGAAATATGCATATATTATAATATTAGCATATATTCTGCAACAGCGCTTCAGCGTGAGGTCTCGTGCTGAGCAGCCATCATTTTTTATTATATTAAGATTGTAGTCCGTGTTACAAGTCACTGCATAGCACAGGCTGGCTTTATAGGTCTTGTTATTGTGTTGAATGTTTAGGGTTTTCTCAGACTATTCTGTTAAGCAAGGAAGTATTTTATATGACTTTATTAACATTGTTGTCTGCAGAAGTGGATTAAAAAAACAGCAAAAGGTATTTCTTGTCCTGCAGCTGAGCCATATTTATTAAGTTTATCACTTTTGGCCTGTTTAACAGCCCTTTGTTTTCATGTGATTTATATCTGCAAAAATATACAGAAAGCAAGATCATGTTCTTACCTGTTTATATTGTATTGTATTGTATTACATTACATTGCATTACATTGTATTATATTATATTACATTACATTAGTCAAGTGTTCCAAGTATTGCACCCATGGAAAGTAGAACAGAACTGCGGCTTTCACCTAATTAAAAGATAAAAGTTTCCCCTTTCCCCCAAGTCACTGGTCATGCTGTCCAATCAAGGTGCTGGCCTGTTGCTTGGTTATTTCACTCCTCCTCTTGCCAGCCACCTGTGAAAATGTCCTTGGTTCCCAAAGGAAAACTTTATTTGCTACAAAACCCCATCTAGCTATTTATTGGCTACAAAATCCCATCTAGCTATTTCCCCCTCCTCCTGTTGCCTCTCTCTCTCTCTCTCTCTCTCTCTCTCTCTCTCTCTCTCTCTCTCTCTCTCTCTCTCTCTCTCTCTCTCTCTCTCTCTCTCTCTCTCTCTGTGTGTGTGTCTGTGTGTGTGTCCCCTCCCTATATTATCTACTTTGGTCCTTTCTTCTTCATGTCTAGCTGAACTGTATTTATTGAAGAAAAATGCAGTGATCTATACTAGAGTTTTCTTATTATAATTCAGGCTGTACATATTCACAATTTTATCTGATCTAAAATTAGCTTTTTAGTGGCAAACACTCTAGCCCATGGGTGTCAAACTTGTAGCCCATGTGCTGGATGCATCAAGTGCTGACCATGCCTACCCCCAGTTTAGCAAAGGGGGGGGTCACAATACTTCACATGACAACAACCTGATGCCGTGAGTTTGACACCCCTGCTCTAGCCAAATGCACAAATATTGATAGATGCTAGAGGGTGAAGAATTAAAGAGAATCCCATTGGAATATTTACATATGGTATATATTACTGTGCAAGTATATGGATAAGTAGCATCTTCAAAGCATATAGCATTTTTATAGTCAAAGGACATGCATCATGGATTTCCATTCACCATTCATATTTTTTCCTATAATTTCGCCATGAATGCACTCTTCATAAAATGCACATGTACTATTTCTATACGTTTGGAGATCGATGTAGGATGCATATTTTCATCTGGAAAAAAAATGGATTTGCATCCAGGTACATTAGTGTAGTGGCTTGCTCAATATTGGGATGAATCCCTAGATGAGCAGATGTTTGAGAGAACTCTAGCGCTAGAAGAGACTGAAGATGAGAGTTATTAACATAATGAGAAAATAATTAGATGATCAGTATTGAAAACTGAGCCTTGAGAGACCAGGGGGCCATAGTTGCAGAAAGGGCCGGTACGAATGTTGCTGATTTTAAAGTGGAAAGCAGTTTTTAGCAAGCAGATGCATCAATGGGAAGCATTCATGTGAGAGAGGGTTTTCATAGCTCCCTTGGCACAGTTTCCCATGACTGCTCTCATGTGGGTTTTTCAAATCATCCTTTGCCTCTCTGATGAGGGAAGCTGAATCGCTGCCTCTGAATTCTAAATAGCAGCAAAAATAATTTTTTCCCCTCAGTGGAATTAGCAAACATTCACTCCAATACTTCAAATTCTTCCGTGTGAAGGAGATCTGTTTAAAATGCATCCGTGAGTCATGCCTCCCCTCTTGCTTAGGATAAGAGGAGGAAAGACGTTCTTTCTTTGATACGAAATACTGGGGAATACTGGGAGTCCATCATCTTCTAATATTGGACATCCCTATGTGACCATGACATAGGACGGTGATGGCAAACTATTGGCATGCGTGCCACCTGTGGCATGTGGAGCCATATGTGAGGGCACGTGAAGTGTTGCCCTATGTCAACTCCAGCATGATATGTGTGCTGGCCAGCTGATTTTCAGTCTTCTGGAAGGCGGGAGGAGGGCGTTTTCACCCTCCCCAGGCTTCAGGAAAGCCTTCAAAGCCCGTGGATGGCGAAAAACGGGCCCAATGGGCAAACCAGAAGTTTGGAAATGAACTTCCGGTTTGCCTGGAAGGACCATTTTTTGCCCTTCTCAGGCTGCAGAGGCTTTCCTGAAGCCTGGGGAGGGCAGAAAATGGACCCAACAGCCCAACCAGAAGTTCAGAAATGATCTGTTTCCAGGGGGAAGCGTTTTAGCCCTCCCCAGGCTTCAGGAAAGCCTCTGGAGCTTGGGGTGGGTGAAAACTCCCCCCTGTGCAGGGCGGAGGCCGCACGCATTCGCAGGTGGGTGGGGCGCATTGAATTGTGGATGTGGGAATGCATGCAAGTGCACAATTTTGGCATGCCTTTACAAGAAGGTTTGCCATCACTGATATAGGATCTTGAATTGTGGACAAAACTTAGACTAAGAAAGAGATCTTTCTTTCTGACATGGGTGGAAGTTAAATCCAAAACCTGAAGGTTGAATGGCTGAGGAATTCAAGAAGGGTCAAGGTAACACAAAATCTGGATGAGAATATCCAAAAAGGAAGCAAACCAAACTAAAGAAAGCAGACAGACAGGAACGTGGAGCTAGATCAGTGATGGGCACCTGAAATTTTACAGCAACATATTTTCAAGGGTGGACTGGTGGGGGTTCGCAGGGATTCAGGAGGACCTCTAGCTAAGATTCTGTTCAATTTGGAGGGCAAAAATGGGCCTACCGGAAGTTCAAGAAGGCAGGAAATGGGCCTCCAGGCCTCCAGATTTCTGGCCTCCGGAGCCTGGGGAGGCCATTTTCGCCCTTCTGGAGGCTCGAGAAAAGCCCCCGAAGCCCGGGAGGCAAAAATGCCCCCGCTATGGTGCAGGAGACTGACTAGGCCACGCCCACTCAGCAACTAGGCAGAGAACCCCTTGCTAAAAATTTTGAAGCCCACCCCTGCATATTTTATGTCATGTCATGTCTCGTTATGTCATGTCACATTTTGTTATGTTACTGCAGGTTCATAGAGCCTCCTAGGAGACATGAGAAGGTTAAAAGCATTTTCCCACAATGACCTTGGATCAAACAGTGCCTGTTTTTGACAACACAGATAGCAATAGCACTTAGACGTATGAATCACCCCATGGTTGTATATTTACAGCATTTTCTGAGCAGTTGACAATATCAGCCTATTTCTCTCAACAATCTGGGTCCTTATTTTACCAAGAAGGATGGAAGGCTGAATCAACTTTAAACCAGTCAGGCTCAAACACCTGGCTATTGGCAGAGTTGACCTGAAATATTGCATTCTAACCATTGCTCCGCCACCGCCATCTTCTCCAGAATAGTACAATCACTAAATAAACAGCTGTCTGTATGTAGTATTGCGTATCAACACCAACTCTCCTTTAGCTATGTCTAGTACACTCTGGGCCCATAACCAGTGTTAGGTAAGCTCCCCGTTGGGAGAGCAAGTACGTTCAGAGAAGTGTTGTGAGTAGGCTTCTACTTTCGTGGAAATAGAGGTATCAGAGTCCATCAAACAGTCCAAGTTATACACGGATAAGACAGTCAGTCATCAACGTCTTTCAGTTAAGGGATAATCCAAATAACATAGTCCAGTATCATATAATCAGTTCAGTACACAAAGTTTGCTAGCAGTTGCAAAACTTACAATAGCTCACGGCACTCAGATCAGATCAGCCCAGCATCTAACGAACAGAGATCTAACAGTCGTTCTGGCTCCCTCTTATGGCCGATTGAGGAAAATAGCAACCAATCACATTTTACAGTATGCTTTAAAGAAACGGGTACAACATTGTTATATGGTTCATATATTGCCAACCCAACCGTTAGATTATATTCCTAACAGCTCTTACCACATATGGCAAATTCCAAAAACAGAAATTAACGAATTATAATTTGCAAAAATGTATTTAATGGAATGGGCAAAATGACAATGAAATATTTTCTTCCCACAATGTTGCTGACACAGTTTTAATTCATAAACTACCCAAAAGAATTAATTTGCCTTCTGTTGGGCTTTAAATGTTTTATTGTTTGCGGACTCTACTTACAGCACTTGGCAGAAATAAGATTGGGTGACTGAGTACGGGATTGCAGCCTTAATTTTAATAGGATCAGATAACTCTGGAGCTAAAATGCCATTTTACCCAGCATCATTATCTTAATTTAATTTGGGGATGTCTTTATGTTCATATACTATCCCAGCTAGAGAGGTTATGGTTTACTTTCTTCTCCAAGGGAGAACAGCAGCATCTTTTTGTTTGAAGATTACTTAAACTTCATTAGGCCATTTGTAAATTCCATTAAGATAATAGAAAGAGATGTGAAACTGGAGGTAATCATTAATAAAACAAATTACACGGGGAAATACTTTGCTTGGACAAATTTCGAGGTGGATTTTACAAACCGTTGGCATTTCAGGGTAAGAAACACATTAAGCCTAATACAAATTAGCCTAACTGTTCGATTGGGGGAAGAGAAGAGAAATGCCGGAAGGGTTTTGTGACTCATTTGGAAAGTCTTAAAGAGATCAGAATAATTCACTGAGCTGGTGTTTGCCATTAACTTTTCTCTAAAGGGACCCCTTTGCATCTTCTGCCTCTGTGCACAGTTTAATGAATAACATGGAAGCACATTCTGAGTATCTGTACATGCTTGCTTCTTGTTTTTCTTCAGGATCATGATATACAGCTAGCTTAGTAGCAAACATGGAATATACATATTGCCCACCTGAGCAAGTGCATTATTCTTTTCTACTCTTACTCCTCCTTTCTTTAATGGACATGCTTTTTCTCCTTTTCTTTCTCACAGATTTCTCTCCCTCATAATTGACTCATTATATGCCAAACAGTCTTTCTCTACCACATACTCTCCAATATTTCTAGCCACTAAAGCCAGGCTCTTAAAATTTGGAAAGTTATATTATCTCCCATAAATCTGGTTTGGAAAAACTGGTATAATTTTCAACAATGTGTTTCTCAAAGCAAGCAATAGGTAAAAAAATTATGATCCAGCTGTCAGACATACTCTGGTAAACATTTCTAGAATTATTAAATCCTACTGTTTGCTTATACAATGCCAGATTGATCAAGTGATTAAGTCATAGATGATAAGATATATGGATGGATGGATGGATGGATGGATGGATGGATGGATGGATGGATGGATGGATGGATGGACGGACGGACATGGATAGATAGAAAAACAAACAGACAGGTAAGAAAGATGGAGACATGAAGAGAAATGTACAGATGTGTGTGTGTGTCTGTGTGTGTGTGTGTTGTATTTGTGCTGATAAATAAATAAAGGGAGACTAGTATAGATCTATTTCAAGCTATTTAGCTCTCATCAGCTAGCCATACCCTTACTGGGATTCGAACCTGGGCTGTATTACATATTAGGCAAATGTGTTAACCACTAAGCCACAGGCTCTCCTCCTTTAGCTTGACACTAATTACATATATGTATATATGTATGTGTATGTACACGTATGTAGACATACATACATACATACATACATACATACATACATACATACATACATACATACATACATACATACATACATACATACATATATATATATATATATATATATATATATATATATATATATATATATATATATATTCTGTCACAACCTCTGGTATGCCCAAATATGGGAGGAAGCATACTGCTTCCTTTCTCTGTCTATCGGCTCATCACAAGAGACCATCACGACAGAAAGCCATAATTTTTACTGTTGCCTTTGTTACATTTGTGTTGCATTTGTGCTGATAAATAAATAAAGGGAGACTAGTATAGATCTATTTCAAGCTATTTAGCTCTCATCAGCTTCGATTCCCAGTAAGGGTATGGCTAGCTGATGAGAGCTAAATAGCTTGAAATAGATCTATACTAGTCTCCCTTTATTTATTTATCAGCACAAATGCAACACACACACACACACACACATATACAGTATGTAACAATATGTGGAGATAGTGCGTTTCGTTATGATCCAACCAGATGGGACTTCCTATCCAGTATATAGTATTCACATGGGGAGAATGGATTCCAGATATTCTGGAATTCTTGTTTTCCTAAACCCTTTGAGCACTATTAAGGATGTCTAGAAAAATAATGTTTTGGATCATCCAGTGCAGGTTAGACCCCTTCCTGTAAAGTTAAGTGCCAGATTTTTTAACTGGTTTTACAATAGGGCGAGGAACAAGAGCAATTATGATGATGAATGCTTATCATCGAGAAAGCCATTAATATTAAAAAGAAATAGGTGTTTGTGGCAACAATGTAAACTCTGCAGTCTTTAGGAAAGGCTATTTGAAGACTGTGTTTAGCAATGGGGGAGGGATCATTGGATTGACAGAAACTGATAAATGAGTGTCCGCCTTAATTTCTCTTTCCTATATCATGAAATCTTCCTTATTATTTACAACTTTGGCATTTCAATCTCCAGTTACAAGCAGCCTAACTTGCCTGCATTGGTCAGATTGAACTTTGCTATAAAGCCATCCATTTTTTTATAACTACCATATTATGGGACTATCCACAAAGTATAATTGATATTATTTAGTCATTATTGCATTGTATCCGAGCACTATTTTATTCTTGGTTCCCGATTATGAAAATAACACTGAACCATCTTTTATTTTTATGTCACAAATAGTAAGATCTTTTGTCTGCAAGTTTCCTTTCCTGCTTAAGGACATCAGCAATTAACATTTGGAAGTCTCTAATCTAGCTGCACCCCGAACAACATTAGTATTTCAAAAAAATCTTAACTCTTCCTTAAGTATGTTGAATGCCATCTGACATGAGAGGCCCATTATCCAGTACCATGTCATCAATTGCTTTATATTATCTATCCGTGTAGCTTTCTTAGAAAGTTAGAATATTTTGGACATGTGATGCAACACCTAGAAAAATACGCCATACTTCACTTAATCCTCCAGGGAAAGTTAGAAGGCAAACGAAGTCCAGGCAGAAGAAGAACATCATGGCTTCAAAATCTAAGGGACTGGTTTGGCCAAAACTCAACAGCACTTTTTCATGCATCTGTTGATAAAAATAGGATCGCCAACATGATCGCCAATGTCCGATGATGAATATGGCAGAAAAAGAAGAAGTGGTTGTTTTCTTACTAAAATACAAAGGTGGTTTATCACTGCCAACAGAGTATGAAATCATGCCTTTTTAGAGTCATCCACCTTGATCATCTTCCTGTATGGCTATGACTTGTTATAGGTGCCTCTTACTTTAGCTAGGCAACTGGGATAACCCTCATTCATTGGACATGCACAGATAGCATTCTTCATTCGTTCCTTCAGACCACCATAACAACAGAGCATGGTCATAGAAGGATTTGGAGATAGGCTGCAGGGCTTGAAAGGGATATTAGAAAGTATAGATATCCATCAGCAGTGATCTCATGTGGTTCCATCAGCCTGATTGGGACCGAATGTCATTTTGCTCTCAATTTCCTTTCTGTCTCTTGCAGAGACCATTATTACATCGGCAGAATACCGCACATGTAATGAGAGTTCATCTCAAGAATCTGAACACTGCGTTTATATTGTCAGCCATGGACTGCAGCCATTATCTCTGAGCTGCAGCTAGTTTGATCTGCCTTTGAGTGGTGTGGTGGTCCAGAGGTGGCGCTCTCACATCACAATCAGGAGGCTGTGAGTTCGATCCTAGGTAGAGGCAGATATTCCTCTCTCTGGGCACGATGAGAATTTATCTGCTGAATATAACTCCGCATTGGCAATGGGAAGTGCAGCCGGCCAGTAAGCACTCAGCTCCATTCAATTGACCAGACTCCACCCCACAAGGGATTATGAGTCATTAAAAGATGATGATTCAGGTTACTGTCTTTGGCAGGGTACCAGATGATGCCCAACACTTACCATTCCACATATAGAAAAGAGCTGGATTTGCAAGCAATTCAAAACATGCAGACTTCTTGTGCTGTTCCCAGTTTGTTCTAAACCTACCTACCCCAGGACATTGTTACTTTTGAAGGCTAAATTGGATTGTTATTATTTTTGACTTATCTGAAACCAGAACAAAATGTTGGCATATCAAATGCGGGCGGCAAAAAATAATAATAATAAACCCCATGCAAGGAAGACTTTGCCGCCATCTAGTGTTCATGCAGATTTTTGCATCCCCTTATAGTAAATATTCCTAGCATACCTAAGGACTTTTTTTTTTTTTTTTGCTTCTGGGAAATCCATTGTCCTTCTGTTTCTTCTCGCTGTTGATTCGCTGTGCTTTCCAATTTTTCAACTTCACGTTCTTGAAGCTCTTTGCTTATCAAATCCCAAAAACTAACTACACCAGGGGAGAATATAGACAACCTTATTAATGAATCCAATCTTCTTGTCAGCAGCTGCAGGGATATGCTGCCATGGTAGCCTTCCAATACCACAACAAATAGACAGATTTTGTACATGGCCAGACAGATGCCTATAACATCTAGCAAAAAATGGGAACAGAAGTACACTAGCAATATTTTTTTTTAACCACAATTGCATAGGAAATAAAGAAATGTTGGGTATCCAACAGTGGTGGGTTCCGGATCCTGGTGCAACCAGTACAGTGCAACGGGGCCGGGCGTCCACCTCATGCATGTGCACAGCACGCACGCAGCACACACATGCGTACTTACCACCCGCAATGCTCCAGCTGCTCGGCGGAGCATCACGCAGACGCCGTATGCTCCATGAGCGTAAGCCCCAATCGGCTCAAATACAGGTAAGGAGGACTGGTGGGCCCTCCTGAGCACTGTACCGAAACGGTACCTGGTGCTCCCAGCAGGCTTGCCCGTACCGGGGCGTACTGGTTTGCCCGTACCGGGGCGTACTGGTTGTTTCACTCCACTGGTACTCAAGCAGTTGAGTCCGGGTTTAAATTCTCTTGACTGATTATCTGGAAGCAGAACTGATTACAGGTATTCCCGTAATCAGTTCATTGAGTAACTGGTCAACGTTACAGCAGCACTGAAAAAAATTGACTGATGACCATTTTTCACACTTATGACCTTTGTAGCATCCCCATGATCATGTGATCAAAACTCAGATGCCTGGCAACCATTGCTGTGCTCCAAAATCACCTTTTGCAGGCTTTTGACAAGCAATACCAATGCGGGGATCCAATTTCACTTTACAACCATGTTACTAAATTATCAACTGCAGCGATTCGCTTGACGATGGTGGTGTAGGGCCATGATGGCGAACCTATGGCCCGCATGCCAGAGGTGGCATGCAGAGCTCTCTCTGTGGGCATGCACGCCATCCCAGCTGCTCTTCCGGGTTCCATTGTGCGCATACGCTTAGTTTCCTGGGTCCTCGCATCCATCTCCCCAGACATTTGCCTCACTCTGTATAAAGGCTCAATTAATTTAAGGATTTGGAAAATATGAGGAAATATTTGCATCCCGTTTGTTTCTTCTCTGCATTTCAGTGCCCATGGAGAAAACTTTAAAAGGTTACCATAGCTCTTATTTATCTCTTAATTGGCCAGCTCTTCGATGAGTGAGAATTCTTCCATTTTACCGGCGACATCATTCAAAGAACGCTGGTTAAGGTTGGGGTTCAAGTGAGCAAATGAAAGTAGAAAAGAGAAGTAAAGATGCAGTTCTATTTTCAGAGACAATTTGAAAAGCACCCTACTAATACATAATTTTATATGCCTGTTAATAAACTGGAAGAGAATAGAATTCTTTTCTACTACTGTTTCTTCTGTTATTTATTATTTGCCATGTACAAATATCAGACTTCTGAGGATCATAAAACTGCTATTAATATATTCTTGCAAGTCCCCAGTAAATTGAAGAGCGGTGTGGAATAAGTGAATAGAGATTACGTGGCCCTGAGAAGCTTTCATAAAATCCTAAAATATTATGGGAACAATTCAGAAATACTTTCCTCACTTTCTCGCATGCACTGAAAGTATGTATTTCTTGTTCAATAGGCGCTAATTAGACACTGACATTTCACATCAGAGGTGGGTTCCTACCAGTTCAGACCGGTTTGGCTGAATAGGTCGTAACCTGGCGGCTGGGTCGCTGGAACCGGTAGCGACCCAGGTCTGCCAAGCCCCCGAACCGGTTCTCCTACAGTGGCGCCATCTTCATTTTCATTGCAGAAATGTATTTTTTTTCTTTTAAAATGTTTTGCGCATGCACAGACATTTTAGATGCAAATGTGCATGGCTGCAGGGTGCGTATTTGGTGTGTGCTCGAACGAAGTGAGCACACACACAAAAAAATTTGTGCGGCGAACTGACAGCCAAGCAGGCAGCAACCCACCCCAGTTTCACATGTAAAAACAGTATCAACATGCAATTTGATAACTGGACATAGTATTAGAAGTGTAGTCCTTGACTTACAACAGTTTGTTTAGTGACTGTCCAAAGTTATAAAGGCACTGAAAAAAGTGACTGAAAAAAGTGGCTTATCACTGTTTGTCACACTATGACCATTGCAGCATCCCCGGGGTCATGTGATCAAAATTCACTGGGCAACTGACTCATATTTATGACGGTTGCAGTTTCCCAGGGTCGTGTGATCACCTTTTGCGACCATCTAACAAGCAAAGTCAATGGGGAAGCCAGATTCACTTAACAACCATATCACTAACTTAACAGCTGCAATGATCCCCTTAACAATTGTGGCAAGAAAGGTTGCAAGATGGGGCAAAACTTACTTAACAACTGTCTCACTTTGCAAGAGAACATTTGGGCTTAATTGTGGTTTTAAGTCGAGGACTATCTGTACAGTAAAATAATGTGAAGTAAACCTTCACCTAAGGAATTCATACACCTGTATTTTTTTTCTTCGTAATAATATACAAATGCTTAACCATTTGCATTTCCAGTTATTTATATACTAACCTTCTCTTCGGCCTCAGGAGTTTGGTGACTCTCCAACTAAGTAGTAGACAATTATTTCTGAGATAACCAAGTTGGATAGATGTAGACACCTGCTGTGACAGCCAATGTGATAATAATATATTAAATATATCCATAATATATTGTTTCGAGGATCATCTGCACTTTCACAAGTCTGAAAAATTATGTAGATTTTTCTATCATCCATCTATCTATCTATCTATCTATCTATCTATCTATCTATCTATCTATCTATCAGCCACCATGATGCAATGGTTACAATGCAGTACTGCAGCTAATTCTGCTGACTGCCGGCTGCCTGCAGTTTGGCAGTTCAAATCTCACCAGGCTCAGGGTTGACTCAGCCTTTCATTCTTCTGAGGTTGGGGACAAATTAAAATCCAGATTGTTGGGGACAATAGCCTAACTCTGTAAATCACTTAGAGAGGGCTTTAAAGCATTGTGAATCGGTATATAAGTCTAAGTGCTATTGCTCTCTATCTATCTGTCATCTATCTATCTTCTTTTGGGATCTTAGGGTGCTCATGCATTGCATTTCCCCCCCTTTTTTTGTCCTCCATAGCAATCATATATGGTAGCTTGGATTGTGAGAAAATGACTATCCTGAACTGATGGTGACTGAGGGTCTACTGGAAATTGCAACTTCTCGGTACTCCTCCAATGTCTTAATCTCTGCACTGCAAAGAGATTTATCAACTGTGCAAGATAGGGTAGTGTTCTGACCCCCCTCCATCCGGTGATTAACACTGACACAGGCTTACTGTTATCCACGCTTTATTCGCAGCAATTACTCACAGGCAAAACATTGGCAGTAACCCAGACTCCCACAGACAAGAGATACAATACACACAAGAGCTTCTCCAGCTTGTAATGAACAGTTGTGTCTTGCAAAAGGTCTCCTCCCAAAGTCTCTTCTTATATACTCTCTTGGGAGGAGCCAAGCCACAACCACCTGGGCTTGATTATCTCTTATGAGTCTGTCTCTGTAACTGCTGCCTCCGTTTCTCCGCCCTTCTTTGCCTTGCATCAGGGACAAACTCCCTTTGATCTTCCCCACTGCTCCATGCCTCAAGCACCTCCTGGTGGCCAACTAGCCTCTCTGGTCCCTGCTCAGAGTCTGAACCCTGCCCAGGGTCCTCCACATCTTCCATAGCCGACTCATAGGGTCCCTCGCTATCGGAGTCCATCGGCAGCTCCAACGGCTCCTGCTGGGCCACAACAGGGTAGTATTATCCTCACTCCAATACACATATATGGGAAGTAGCAAGAAACCCAGTTTACTCAAAGCCAGTTGGTAAGTTCATCACACAGGCAAAATTCATACGAGAGGGTTCCAATCTCGCAATGTGTAGTTATGAATGCCAGCTCCTTTGCTAATGTTGGTTCCTGAGGCATGCTTTGTACAACCTCACAACTGCTACATTTCGAAATAGGAGAGGGAAATAACCTTTTTGGGAGAATGTCTTTTTTCAAATGTCTCATAACAGGCTTTTATTTAAATTTCCTCTGAAAGGTTCACGCTGATGCTGAATGTCTATATTTCACTGGGGATATTTTGAGTTTTAGGGACTCTTCTTTCAAGCTTTCTTTTTCGCAGTGCTCTTCAGAATTCTTTCTGCTTTCTTTTTGCTTTCAGAAAAATTGATTCTTAAGAATAGCTTCAACAGAAGTACAGTACTTTGCAGGAAGAGAGCAAGAGAGGCAGATGATGTTTAATCATTTCTAAAGTGGAGATTTTTTTGTTTTGGTTTTGGTTATTCTTAAAAGTCAAAAAAAGGGGAGGAGGAAGGGAAGAGAAGGGAATGCTACATATAATTTGAATTGATATTTAGAAGACTTTTTTTTACCAAGGGAGTAATTATAACTGTGTAACCAGACAGTTTTTCCTTAACTATTGTCCTTGAAAACAGAAGGGGTTAACATAAATTCTCCAACCGAGTGGGGCTTTGCAATACTTATTAATAGAAATATGCCATCCTCGGATACGCTGTGCTTATGCCTAGCAAACATAATTTAAAAAACAAAACAAAACTGTAATCTCTCCAGGATTCTTGTAGTTGCAAAACACTAAGAAATAAGTGCTTCAGATAAATAAATGCTGTTTTGTGGTAAATTTGGAGTGTTCTTTCCCAAATTGCAACTCCTCTCTTAAAAGTATGTTAACATGTCTGAAGGAAGTGAAATGGACCAAAAGGATGCCAACCAAAAGTGTGCTAGAGCAGGTGAAGTGGCTTGTGAGAACTGATAAGTTACATTTCTTGGAATTTTGCAAGTCCAGTTGAGAGTACAGTGGAGTCCTATGCATGCTAATTAGCTACTCCACAGCTGGTGGTACAGTGCAGTGGTGGCAATTATAACTGCATTATAAACAGCTAATCTATATTTATAAAAATGGTTGTGTGTTTGTGTATGTGTTCCAGCATAACTCTAGAACCCCTCAAGTAATTTCGACCAAACTTGGTACACAGATGACTTACTCTCTGGAAACAAATATTGGGGGAGGGGGGAGACACCCCTAACACCCCTCGGGTTATGTGTTCTGGTAAGATACAGCCTGTTGTGCCTTCAAATGGCTTCTACTGTACAGCGCAGTGGAGTTGCCATAGTAACAACTTCACAGTACTCCACAAGGGGGCTCCCTCTGGTAAGGGGGGAAATCCAACATTAGAAATTACATTTGGTCTGGACATTTTTTCCCTCTATAAAAAGATACCCATGCCACGCCGGGTTATCAGCACTAGTGTTAGATAAGTAAGCAAAAAGTTCCAAAGTCAGCAATCTGTATTTTGACATAGGAGAGACTGTCACACCTCCAGTTAGCTATGCACAAAACGACAGGTGGCTAATATGCAACCTTTCTGCTTCTTAATATGGGTTGATAGAGATAACTGATGCTAACTTTACACTTAGGAGTACAAGGGCATTTAGATCTATTAACACATTTTCAACACATTCCTTTGTAATGTTCCTGTGATATGGACATTTACCTTGAGGGAAATGATTGAGATTTTTAACTACATTTGGCAACCAACCCAATAGTGTTTAAATGAATTATAGCTGGTTTTTATCTAAAGTCACACCCTTTGGGATAAAAATAAATCTTTAAAAAAGGAAAATGATCAGAATTCATGTTATGAAAGATTTTGATATAGAAATCTATATTTCCAGACTCAAATTTCAACTTTCAAATTGGTGCCAGATTTTGTTACAGCTCATGACTTAAACCTAGTTTTATTAATAGAATTTTATATTTCCCAATAGAAATTGATGTCTTAGCCTTCCATTTGTTGATTTTGTTGTGTTTTATTAAAAGGGAACACTTCTCAACTCTTCTCCTCTTTTTTTTTGCTTCAAGATAACTTCATTTGGCATTTTGAATTACAGTCAATTTGGAAAAAGAAGGGAAGGAGGACAAAATTAGATACCAAGAAAAAATAATCAATACACATCACTTTATTCATAAAAACACTTTAGTGGGGTACATTTAGTAATTTACCACTGTAAGCATATGTACACACTGCTTTCAGTGCAGGCCTCTGACACTGTATTTAGTTCACACTTTGACAGCACAGCTAAAACCTCCATTTGTATGCATTTATTCTGCTTTCACATTATGTTATCAGTCACTTTCAATATTTTTAAGCCATAGCAGTCTTTCTTCTGACTCACATTTGTCAGAATGAACTGCCTTGATTGCTATTATTATCATCCCCAGTTCCTGAGTAAGGGAAAAAAAACTTCTGGTAAGCCAAGAATATTAAAATAACTTGATAAAACAACATATTGAGCAATATAAAAGCTGAATAAATTAATATACTTTAAATAGTTAGACAGTGGGAGATCTGTTACAATAAGAAAGCCAGCATAGAATTTGTGAAACTTACAGGAAAGAATAATTAAAAGTAAATAAAGGAGAGAAATTGTGTGCATTGTATTGGAAATTCATTCATTGTAAAGCCAGATGAATTGGCCTTCACAAAAACTCTTTAAAGTCTGGTAAGCTGGATCTTCGAAACTTTTTTCAATGGATATGGTCTCCAGAGAAAGTTCTAAAAGTGTAGATTAATATGCTTGTAAAAACTGGGCAATCTGATTTACTTTTAATGCATGCATCACTAAGGATTCAATTACATGTCACCATAGCATGTTTTAAAGAAAAGATGTTTCTTGGGACACAACTAAGATAACAATCGAGTATTTAAAAAGGAAGAGGCCTTCTGTACTACATAAGTAGCAATTTTAAAACACAATCATGCAAACATCAAAAACATGCTTTTCATCCATTTAAATTGGAATTACCATATTTTTCGGAGTATAAGACTCACCTTTTCCCCCAAAAAAAGAAGATGAAAATTTGGGTATGTCTTATACACCAAATGTATAAGGCCAAATGTAGCCTCACCCACCCCCACCAGAGGCCAAAAATGCAAGGCATGGAGGCAGCAATGATCTGTGGCAATCCTTGAAGCCTGGAACAACTGATTGGTGGTAGTCCGGCAGTCCAATCTACCCGCCAATCAACTGTGGTGAATTAGGCTGCATTAAGGGCTGAAGCTGACTTGGCTGGTCAGAGTTTGCAGCAGTGATCACATTCAGAAAGCACAGTAACTGATTCAGCAGGATTCAAAATAATAATAATAATATACAATACATTACCAAAAGCAGGTTTTCCAAGGTAGCAGTAAATACAAGCAAAACACAAGCTGTTTCACTTGCACTTCTCAGTTAAGCCAGGCTCCTTCCTGTCTCCTTGTTGCTCACACAGCCAATTTCAGAGTTCAAATAGCCCTCATTGGCTGACTTAGTTGCTGTGCCTATTCATTGGCTGACCTTGTTACCATGTGTCAGCTGAATACCATGGATGCTGGTAGGCAGAGGCAGAATTTTTCTTTTTATTATTTTCCTCCCCAAAAACTAAGGTGAGTCTTATACTCCAAAGAATACAGTAAATAATGCTTTTTTAAAAAAAAAAATTGAAGACCTACATCTTTATATGGTGTGAAGACTTCATAGCTTCACTGGCTCTGTGAACAAAGCAAGAAGAAATCGTAACTCTTTGTAGAGTCACTCTTGCCAGTAAAATCAAAACAAGAATAGCAATAGCAATAGCAGTTAGACTTATATACCGCTTCATAGGGCTTTCAGCCCTCTCTAAGCGGTTTACAGAGTCAGCATATCGCCCCCACAGTCTGGGTCCTCATTTCACCCACCTCGGAAGGATGGAAGGCTGAGTCAACCTTGAGCCGGTGAGATTAGAACCGCTGAACTGCAGATAACAGTCAGCTGAAGTGGCCTGCAGTACTGCACCCTAACCACTGCACCACCTCGGCTCTTTAGAAGAAGAAGAGAAGGCCAACATTAGAACAGTGGGGAATCTGCAGACACGATGGAAGTCAAGTCACTTTGGAAGAGGAATCAAAAGTTTAGTTTA
Organism: Thamnophis sirtalis; assembly: GCF_051295495.1. Lineage (NCBI taxonomy): Eukaryota > Metazoa > Chordata > Lepidosauria > Squamata > Natricidae > Thamnophis > Thamnophis sirtalis. The sequence goes on from NW_028261390.1 coordinate 15,671,286, forward strand.
GTTTAGTTTAGTTTATTTGTATGCCGCCCTTTTCCCTGGGGGGACTCAGGGCGGCTCACAATTCAAAAATGGGGGGGGGAGACAAACAGTAGACAATACAACATGTTAAAAAAAGAGCACAACAGTCACACAGTTCGGGTGGGGCTACAATCTTAACCCCAGGACAGCCAGGACAGCCAGATCTTTAAGGCGGCGCGGAAGGACTGGAGGGTGGTGAGGGTCCGAATCTCCACGGGGAGTTCGTTCCAAAGGGTCGGGGCAGCCACCGAGAAGGCTCTCCTCCGGGTAGTTGCCAGTCTGCACTGGCTGGAAGATGGAATTCGGAGGAGGCCTAATCGATGCGATCATATCGGTCTAGTGGAGGTAATTGGCAGTAGGCGGTCTCTCAAGTACCCAGGCCCACTACCATGAAGGGCTTTATAGGTGTTAAGTAGCACCTTGAAGCGCACCCAGAGATCAAGCAAAAAGTCATGACAAACTTCATCTGTACAGTTGCCAAAAAAAATTGAATGGACATGATTGAAGCATTGGAAGAAGTGTGGATGCCAGATGGTTATCGATCTATAGGAAAAAACATGAGTTTCCATAAGTGGATCTGAAAGTAATGATAGGCTTGCAAAGAAGCCTTGTGATTGATAAGGGTCAGTATTAAAAGAGGAACTCCTTTTTTTTTTACAAAGACAGATGCTATTGGAATATGAACATGCAGAGAATTACTTAATGAAAACTGTAAGTGGTCGAAATGGAAATGAAACATACTGTATTGACTGTTTTAGGAATTAGTGAATTTAGGTGGATGAAAAAAAGCTACTTTAATATCAGATAATTACATGGTATATACAATAGTGGGCTGCTACGTGATCCCATGGGTTTGGGTGAACCTTTAGCTTTGATTGCTGGCTGGGCCCACCCACTCGCCCTTGTGCTAAGCTATCCATTTATATCTAAATTTCTGGCTCGTTACCTCCGCCCTTGCTGCCCAGCTAAGTTTCACGCTGCCCCTACTTTACTCACCGGAGCTGCCTGAGTTGATTACCTGCTTCTTTGGAGCTCCATTTCACTTCCAAAGGAGCGCATGTGAGCATTTTTCAGACATTTTTTTTTCAGACATTTATTACGATTTATAGGCCGCCCTTCTCCCTGAGGGGACTCAGGGCGGCTTACAATCACGGGAAGGGGATGCAATAATACAAGACAAACAGTGAGTAAACAAGATAGATAATAAAACACCAACTTGCATTCAACAGTCAACACTCGGGCGGGTAATTTAAAAACTTATCCCCAGGCCTGCTGGGAGAGCCAGGTCTTAAGGGCCGTGCGGGTCTGGATGGTGGTGAGGGTACGAATCTCAACGGGGAGATCGTTCCACAGGGTCGGAGCTGCAACAGAAAAGGCTCTCCTCCGTGTAGTCGCCAGTTGACATTGACTGGCAGATGGAATCCGGAGGAGGCCCAATCTGTGCGATCTAATCGGTCGAAGGGAGGTAATCGGCAGAAGGCGGTCTCTCAAGCTAGCTCGCATGCGCATTCACAACCAGCAAACTGCTTATGAACGTAAGTACAGCCCACCTCTGGGTTTACACCATGGGTATCAAACTCGCGGCATCACATTGCTGTCATGTGACGTTTCACGACATTATCCTCTTCACGGAGCTGGAGTGGGCATGGCCTGTGTGTGACGCATCCAGCCCACAGTCTGCAAGTTTGACAACAGTATATATTGTACTATTGAGGGCATATAAAATATTGAAGCTGCAAATATACTTCAAATTGTCATTGGTAAACATGATTTATGGAGATTTTCGGTTATCCAGGTCATGGTTGTCTCAAAGGTGCTTTTTCAAGAGGCAACTGGACTTTCTGGTTTTTCTTTGAAGACATTTAGCTTCTGAAGAAGCTTCTTCAGCTCTGACTGGATGGTGGGGAATGGAAGGATTTATACTCCTTGCAGACAGCTGGACATTTGCATTCTTTTAGCAAGTCGTTAAGGCCACCTGGAGGTTTATCTGTGTCATCAGGGTCACCTGAGTGGTGCAAATGGGTGTGGCACTATCTTGGAACTGTTGAAAGGACTGTGTTGTAGATTGGAGACAGATGATGTTGTATGCCTTCCTCTCTGTTGAGAGAGAGCTATTCAATTTTGAATTGCCCTCTTTGGGACATTACTAAATATGTATTCATCCATAATCCATGATCATACCCCTCAGAATTAGTAGATATCCAGGGCTTATCATCATGGATGTTCTCAGGAGACTAGAAGATAAGAACATAATGGGTGTTATGTCATCACAGAAATTACACACCTTATTATAAGAGCCGAGGTGGCGCAGTGGTTAGGGTGCAGTACTGCAGGCCACTTCGGCTGACTGCTATCTGCAGTTCGGCTGTTCAAATCTCACCGGCTCAAGGTTGACTCAGCCTTCCATCCTTCCAAGGTGGGTAAAATGAGGACCTGGATTGTTGTTGGGGGCGATATGCTGACTCTGTAAACTGCTTAGAGAGGGCTGAAAGCCCTATGAAGCAGTATATAAATCTGCTATTGCTAACTGCTATTTGTGGAATGGTGTCATTATGCATATGTTATCATGGCTAATACAAATACCTCTAAAATAATTGTTATTCATGTGTATGCACCTACTACACATACAGTGATAAAGGACGTTGAGGATTTCGATGCTGCAAGAGACTTTCAATGCAATACCAAGAACATATGTAAAGAAAGATTTAAATGCAGAGGCTGGAGAAATGAAAGTATCAGGAATTGCAGAAAGCAAGTAGACTGAATGAATTTGATCCAATCTGGTTCTGTCACCAGGACCAAAGATTTGGTCTTCTGAGCTTTCAGATTGTGCTGGAGCCATCTTCAAGGAACCTCTCTGTAGCAGTCCCAAAGCTGCTTTTTCAGGAGCCAACTGGACTTCCTTGTTTTCCTTTTTGAAGATATTTTGCTTCTCATCCAAGAAGCTTCTTCAGCTCTGGCAAGATAGTGGGGAACGGAAAGTTTTATATTCCTTGCAGACAGCTGGTAATCTGCACTCCTTTAGAGGGTCATTGAAGCACTTGGAGGTTTGTCTGTGTCCCCAGAGTCACCTAAAAGTGCTCCAGCTTCCTGCTTCCTACATCTTCCTACTCAGGTGACCCTGATAAACCTCCAAGGGCTCCAACGACCCTCTAAAAAGATGCAAATGATCAACTGCCTGCAAGGACTATAAATCCTTCCGTTCTCCACTATCCTATCAGAGCTGAAGAAGCTTCTTGGATGAGAAGCGAAACATCTTCAAAAGAAAAAAAAACCCAAGAAAGTCCAGTTGCCCAAACGCACCTTTGGGATAACCATGACCTGGTTTACAAGCTTTCTCTCTAGCAGACTGCTCCAGCATGAATCCAAAAACTCAGAAAACTAAATTTCTGGTCATGGTGACCAACCCAGATTAAATCCTGCAATATTATCCTAGGACACATATATTCGCCTTCATTCGTGAATAAATGTGACAATGCAGGAGATTGGCAAGAAGATCAGAAAAATTCCAAGGAAAATGCAGCTATGGTGGAACTGCTCATGAATAATTATGGAACGTAGGAAGGACAGTGAGATTAAAAGACTTTTAAAAGGCTATACCAAACCCTTTTAATAAATAGAATTACAGAATGACAGCAACATTTGTAATGAATATATTCAGGAACTCACTTCATTAGAAAATCAGAGGTAAGACAGACAGCAGTCAAGTTCTGAAATAGGAAAAGATCAGATGTAGATAAAATACTCAGTGCGGGGAGGGGGAGCAGTTAATGTTCAATTTCAACGTGTAGGGACTGAGCCATCTGGTTTAAGGAAAGATAGATAGTCTGACAGGCAAACAGACAGAAAGATGATAGATGGATGTTCTCCAAACACATGCACACAAATAGCCTCACTGAAAAAGGGAGATCTAAGAAAACATGTAAGTGATTGAACCACTGCATTTGATTATTTGAAAGTGGAGCTTTAGAAGAGTTCATAGGAAATAGAAAAGAAAAATCTGGATTAATGTCAAATAGAATACTTCGTGGCAGTATACTAAAAGTGATAGCTAAGCCCTCTTTACAAACCTTATTAACTATAGGACCTTAGCAATCCAGGAGAAATTGTCCAATTATTCACTCAATTGCTTTTTGAAACTATAAATGCCTATAATTGTTATTTTCTGCACTGAGTTTAAGACCGGGCTAAATGATCTCCAGGGTTTGAAATACTGTGTCTTTTGTTTTCTTCCCAATCTATCCTAGAACATATTCAACAATTCTGAGATATCGAAATGCTATCGTTTTGATATCTTCTTACTGCAAAACTAGTGATAAATTGTTAATAACAGCTATTGGGTCTCTGAAAGAAAGTTTATTTATTTATTTTATTTATTTAAAACATTGATATAGCTGTCCATCTTATATCAAACTCTAGACAGCTCCCAACCAATAGTTAGAACCACATGAAAAACAAAACAACATACGACAATGTCGGCTGGCGGCTCCCCGGAGGAGAGCCTTCTCTGTGGCTGCCCCGACCCTTTGGAACGAACTACCCCCAGAAATCCGGACCTCACCCACTCTCATGGCCTTCAGAAAAGCTGTCAAGACCTGGCTATTCTGGCAGGCCTGGGGCTGTTGACCTCATTGTTGAGGTCCAGCCCCAACTGAAATGAATGTATCTGTGTTGTTTTTTTAACTTGTCTATTTTATTTTTATTTTCTTTTGTTTTCTTTCTTTCCCCTCTCTGTAAGCCGCCCGGAGTCCTCCGGGATTGGGCGGCCTATGAATAAAATTAAACTTAAACTTAAACTACATGCATAAATGTATTTGAGCCCTGGTGGTGCAGTGGTTAAAATGCAGTATTGCAGGCAAACTCTTCTCACAGTCTGGAGTTTGATCCTGATGGATCACAAGGTTGATTAAACCTTCCATCCTTCCAAGGTTGGTAAAATGATGACCCAGTTTGCTGGGGAAAATATGCAAATAATGCTTCTACTTTGTAAACTGCCTAGAAGGCGCTGTAAAGTGCTAGAGAGCAGTATATAAGTCTAAATGCTACTGCTATTACTATGTATTTTGCATATATCTATTAAAAGCACAAGCATTAAACCTGGCACTAAAGTTAAGCTTTCACAATCCATCACTAAATCCTCCCATCCATCTCACCTTACCCCAGAAGTTTGGGGAAAGACTAAGTCTTAAATAGGAGGCACGATGGCTCAGAGTTTTTAAATGTTGAATTTTTCAGCTGCAAAGCTGACAGCCAGAGTTCAAGACCTCAGCAGTAACAGAATGAGCAATCCTTACTTGCCCCAGCTTCTACCTAGCAGTTCGAAAGCATGCAAATGCAAATAGATAAATAGATACCACTTTTGTAGGAAGGTAACAGCATTCCGTGCATCTTGTCCAAATGTGGTATTCAGCAGGTTCTGACCAGTTCTGGAGAACTGGTAGCGGAAATTTTGAATAGTTCAGAGAACCAGTAAATACCACCTCTGACTGGCCATGCCCCCGTCTATTCTCTGCCTCCCGAGTCCCAGCTGATCGGGAGGAAATGGGGATTTTGCAGTAACCTTCCCCTGGAGTGGAGTGGGAATGGACATTATACAGTATCCTCCCCTGCCACACCCACCAAGTCATGTCACACCTACCAAGCCATGCCCACAGAACCAGTAGTAAAAAATTTGAATTCCACCACTGATCTCGGCTTGTAATCATGCTGGCCACATGAAGTGTCTTCAGGCATCGGCTAAAAAACAGAGGTAAGCACCAGCCCCTAGAGTCAGAAACAGCTGGACAGGGGAAACCTTTATCTTTAAGTCTTAAGTGCTTTTTCAGAAGTGAGGAGGGGGCTTGAGGAACTTAAGGGACAAAGGTGTTTCATAGGGCCGGGACCGCCACATCTTGATTCCGTAAGATGGCAATTCTTAGTTCAGCTGTATTAATTTAACAGAAAAATATGCTGTGTTAAATAAATGTTCTTGTCTCTTTTCTAAGCCGATATAAACCATTGTTCAGAATCTTGGATGCTGGCTTTAAGAGGGATAGCAGAAAATAATGTTTGCCTGCCTTCTTTTTAAGATAGAGATGGAGCTGCACAAAACTCTTTCATGTTAAGATGTGCTGTTCCCCAGTGCTGAGGTAAAGGATGACACCTACTGGTACAGCAAGTGAAGTCTCTTCAAATTCAAGCTTTGTAGGGCATGTTTAGAATTTGAATTTGAATTTGAATAGTATAGAATGGAATGGAATGGAATGGAATGGAATAGAATAGAACAGAACAGAACAGAACAGAACAGAACAACAGAACAGAACAGAACAGAATTCTTTATTGGCCAAGTGTGATTGGGCACACAAGAAATTTGTCTTTGGTGCAAGAAGTTTGTTTTGGTTTTTTTGCAAAAAAAAAAAAAAAAGAGGAAAAAGTCAGGTAAAGTCAAAGATGGAAAATCCTTGGGGGGGGCTTTAAAGCCCACGACAACTCACTCTTGATAGGACTGGACCAAAGTCCAATCTTCCCCATTCAATCCCCCACAGCCTAGAGACACTACGAAATTTGGAGGTTGGTGAGCTGTGGAACCTCAGGGAGTTAATCAGGAAATATCTTCAATTTCTCAGGTTCTTGGTGTGTTTAGGTAATTAAATGATAGGCATTAAAGTTTATATTTTGCTTGATTAGAAACAGTGACTGACACTTTTTAACCCACTTTTTGTGTTAATAGTATTGAATAATATTGTTCAATAAAATAAAGGTGTTGTAATGGAAATTGATGTTGATTTGGTGATTTTGGCTCAGAGGAGGGAGAGATATTTCACTGATGTGCCACACCACTAGATGTACTTTGTTCTTAATGAGAGAGAGAAAAAGGATATGTTCATCTCTAAAAGAGTTAGTTTAGTTTAGTTTAGTTTATTGATCTTGTATGCCGCCCACTCCCGAAGGACTCCGGGGGGCTTACAATAAACAAGGGAAGGGGATAAATAAACAAGACAACAAGAGCAATCCTTAAGCCTAGATTTTACCTTTTGGTGTTCAGGATGAGAATTAATCATTGTTGCACGATAGATAGATAGATAGATAGATAGATAGATAGATAGATAGATAGATAGATAGATATTTTATTTGTATGCCGCCCTTTTCCCTGGGGGGACTCAGGGCGGCTCACAGTTCAGGGGGAGGGAGGACAAACCATGTTAAACACATAAAACAATACATCGTTAAAAGCACAACATTCATACAATTCGGGTGGGGTCAATATCTTTAACCCCAGGCCTGTCGGGACAGCCAGGTTTTAAGGGCTGTGTGGAAGGTCTGGAGGGTGGTGAGGGTACGAATCTCCACGGGGAGTTCGTTCCATAGGGTCGGAGCTGCCACCGAGAAGGCTCTCCTCCGCGTGGTTGCCAGTCGACATTGACCGGCTGATGGAAGTCGGAGGAGGCCTAATCTATGTGATCTAATTGGTCGAGTGGAGGTAATTGGCAGTAGGCGGTCTCTCAAGTATGAGTGCTTGCAAGGAGAAATATATTATTTACTTATATTTAGAATAGAATAGAATAACAAAGTTGGAAGGGACCTTGGAGGTCTTCTAGTCCAACCCCCTGCTTACGCAGAAAACCTAAAGCACTTCAGACAAATGGTTATCCAACATCATCTAAAAAACTTGCAGTGTTGGAGCATTCACAACTTCTGGAGGCAAGTTGTTCCACTGATTAATGCTTCTGACTGACAGGAAATTTATCCTCAGTTCTAAGTTGCTTCTCTCCTTGATTAGTTTCCATCCATTGCTTCTTGCCCTCAGGTGCTTTGGAGAATAGCTTGACTCCCTCTTCTTTGTGGCAGCCCCTGAGATATTGGGATACCGCTATAATGTTGATTTCTACAGGTGCCCATTTCAATAAGTGACAGAAAACATTAAAAAGGTGGGGGGTATTTCAGAGACATTTCACCCACTCTCCATGGTGGAATAGGGCCCCTATCTAAGGGATCCTTTTCATGCAGGGAGGCCGGGGGGGATAGTCCCATCATGCCATCATTGGCTCCACAATCTGAAGACTGTGCACAAAAGGGGGGGGGATTCCTTCGTTAGAGACATGGAGCAGCTTCCAGCAATCATTCAGAGGTTTATCTCCTCTGCAATTTCACATGGAATTTCTGCTGGGTTCCAGAAGGGGTCTGTGTGACCTGCAATGGTGGCAAAGGTCCCTGGGGGGGGTGCCACTGCTCAGGCCAGCCCGAGGCCTTCCCCCTTGGAGGTGCGCTGGCCTATTTCTCCTTCTCTGGCTAGCGAGGGTTCCATGGCGGGGGATCAGGTTCAGAGAGAGGTAGATATGTCTGATGATGAGGATCCCTCAAAACCTGAGGCATCAGCATTATCTGGTCTGTTTCCTCTGGATTTGTTCAAGTCACTGTTGCACAAGGCCAGGGCCACAGCACAACTGGGTGAGATTGAGGGTGCCAAGTCGGGTGCCAAGTCGAGTGGTCCAGAGAAAAAGCCAGAGGATCGGGTTTACTCAGAGCCTCCTCCAGCAAAGTAATACATCCCTGCCCCATAGTTGTTCCTAGAGGTAGTTAAGAAGCAGTGGGAAAAGCCAGGAACATTTCCCAACCCCAGAAGCAGTGATAGAAGGTTCTTTAACATGGGACCTAGTTTCTCTGAGGCGTTGCAGGTGTCCACAGTGGACCCTCCAGTGGTGGCATTGGATGTGGCTGATTACTTGAAGGCCGAGGACAAGAAGGCAGAGCTGACCCTTCGTAAAACATTCCAGTCTTCCACGTGGGCCATCAGGGCAACTGCCTCTGCATCGTTCTTCAGCCGCATGGCTATCCTTTGGCTACAACAGATGCAGGAAAGGATTCCACCTGAGGAGGTGCACACTCATCAAGATCTCAACAAGCTGGTTGCTGTTGCGCAATTCTCTGCGGACGCCACTCTGCATGCCATGAAGTATGCCTCATGGGCAATGGGGGCCTCGGTGACCTCCCGACGTCTCCTGTGGCTGAGGGGATGGCAAGCGGAGAACAAGGCAAAGTGGCACCTGGCATCATCGCCTTATTCCAGGGATCCCTTTTCGGTACCCCGTTGGACCCAATCCTCGTTGAGGACACGAATAAAAAGGTCATCCCTACGCCCGCAAAAAAGTCGGAACAAAAATCTGCGCCTTACTTTCGGAAGCAATCCTATTGTCAGTCAGATCAGGAGGCGCAGCACAGCAGGTATTTTCCGAGATCAGATAGGCAGTCAGATAGGCACTACACCAGGGATAGGCTAGGTTCCAACCCCTTGCCCTTTCGCGGGGGAGGTGGCCGTCCCTACCACTGAGGCAGATAGGTCAATAGCGACCCCACCCAGAGGCGGCAGACTGCTTCTGTTTGCCGATGCCTGGGCTGAGATTACCACTGACGCCTGGGTTCTGAATACCTTCAGATTTGGCCTGCGCCTAGAGTTTCTCTCCATTCCACCGAACCATTTTTGGGCGTTTTCGGTCACCAAGAGTAAAGATAAATGCTCTCTCATGAGGCAGGCGATCCGACACCTCCTAGAGATTAGGGCGGTGTAATCGGTTCCACCGGACCAAGTGAGGTCAGGTTTCTATTCCAACCTCAAAGAGTTTGGGGGGATGGAGGGCAATTCTGGATCTTAAACTGCTAAATTTTCACTTAGTCTATAGAAGATTCAAGATGGCATCACTTAAATCCATCTTGGCGGGGGTCAGGCGCAATGACTTCATGGCCTCCATCGACCTGACAAAGGCTTACTTCCATATTCCCTTCTTCCCTGGCCTTCGTAAGTATCTCAGGTTCTCCTATTTAGGTAGCCACTACCAGTATAGGGCCCTACTGTTTGGCTTGGCGTAGGTGCCTCGGACCTTCACTAAGGTCCTAGCCACAGTGGCGGCTTACCTCTGTGAGCACTCTGTCAGGGTCCAATGCTATCTCATTAACATCTTAGTCTAAGCAGCATCGTTTGAGCGGGCGAGGGAGGACTTTCGTTGGTGGTATCCACACTACAGCAGTTCGGTTTTTCGGTTGACCTAGATAAGAGTTCCCTTGTTCCCTCCACCAGGATTGCTCACCTGGGGACCATCATAGACTCTAAGCTGGGGAAGGTGCTTCTGTCCCATGACCGTAAAGTTAGTTTGTTAGCCTTAGTTGGACAAGTTAGAAGTCAAGGTTTTGTTCCAGCTTGCGAACACTACTACAGGGGATTGGGTGAATTCTGTTAGGAGTGCTGTTTTAAAGAGTTTAATTTATTGCTTTGACTTTGGGCATTATGGTTTAGACGTTTGTGTGCAGTTCTAATTACACCACCCAGAATCATTATTGTAAGGTGAGCAGCTGCATAAATAATATAAATAAACAAATATGGATATTAATTATGTGAAGTCTGAAAATGCTGACAGTATTCACTGGTCCTGAATTTAGGGTGCGTATTTAATCTAAAACGGTAGGGTACTTTATAATCTTCTAAAGATTAGGTAGCAATTCTGTGAAATTGAAAGTGAATTGAAAGTTTATTTTACTTAGTGTAATTTACTCAGTGGGGCTTACTTGCAAGTGAAACCTGAAGAGGATTAAGCTTCATGGCTCATTGATTTCAGTATTTCATGCAGCAATAACCATAAAATACTCCTTCTGCAAACCTAATTTATGTGGAAACTGCAAACGGAAAACACTAACAAAATGCTGCTAGAAAACTTGTAAATACATACAGGTACTACAGTGTATGTCATGTAATATGTGATATATTCCAATAATCTTATGTCCATTTTATAATATGGCTGCGTGGCTGCATCCGATTGATTTTCACAAACAGATCTCCCAAGTCAAATCGTAGGATACAACTAGGACCAAAGCAAGTATTACTGTCAAACTGTGGGCAGACCTGCCGATAAATAACATCTCAGAAATTATTTTTATGAGCATTCAAAGGTTGATACTCAACCTTTTCTAGTAATGAAGCCAGCAGCTTCATGTAATGCAGTGAATTTATTTCTATGACAGAAAGCAAAATCAAAAGGCATGTCCCAAGCTGTAATCCCACAGCTAAATCCACCGATCTCGGAGAGATTTAATTGTGTTACGTATGTACAGAGACCATATCCATTGTGTAACATTTCTACGTTCAAGTGATTTTGACTGGTGAACAACGCAACTTCGTAAAAGCTCTATGGGATTTAAACAGCAGGCATGTTGTTTAAGATGTGGCTGGTCCTGATTATGGTTTTTTTTTCCCCAAAGGCTCTGAAGACTTATTACTCCTAATTACTAATTACTCCAGTGACTGGATCCAGAGTTTTGTGACTCCTAGGAGATGTTTGAACTGCCTCTGACACAATATTTTTTATTGTTGACTTTGCATTCATCAAGAAATACAAAATATGTTAAAGGGAAATACATTTTTTTTTAGTTATGTTCTTTGGCATTCAAATTTCATCCAGGTATCTAGGAATTATCCAAGTTACAACATGTATCCTTAACAAATGTTGCTGATGTCAAAGTTGATGATCTGGTTGCTATTATTTTTAATTGCTCATGCCATGCATGCCAATCGGGTGGATATATCAACGGAAAGATTAAACACAGGTAGTCCTCAACTTACAACCATTCATTTAGTGACCATTCAAAGTTACAACAGCATTGAAAAAAAGTGACTTATGGCCGTTTTTCACAGTGATGACCTTTATAGTGGGGTGTCAAACTCGATTTCATTGAGGGCCGCATGAAGGTTGTGTTTGACCATGGAGGGGTGGGCGTGGCCAGGGTGGGTATGGCCAAGGTGGGCATGGTCATATTGACATCACTGGGGTCGGGGGTACCTGGGGGGGGGCTGAGCGCTCTGCCAGCGAAAACAGGCTCCCAAGCTCCATTTTCAGTTGTGACGGCCTCCTGCAACCCTCCGCTGGCAAAAATGGAGCTCGGGAGGGGCGCACACAGCCCTCCCAGCTCCGTTTTCTCTGGCAGAGGCACTGCAGCCTGGTCCTTCACTGTTTCCATGGCGGCCCGGGGGGGCCTTGAGTTTGACACCCATGCTTTGTAGCATCCCAAACCAGACCGAACCGGGACCAACTCACCTCTGATTACGGGGTCATTAAAAGACAAATCAGTGATCTGGCTAAAGTAGAGCAATTAGATTTCATTTGAATACATTAGTGGCCTGCTTGAGTGAAAATTGTCTGCACAACTGCTACCCCTTTTCTTTTTCTCAAATAAGGGTAGCCTTAATCTTAGATGGGTTTACTTGTTAGAACTTCATTCCAGAGAGGCTTCATTGGGGCAATGCTTCTTTTAAACTGCCCTAAAATATATTATATCCCTACTCCTGTTTCTAACAATGTCTATGTTGTTTCACTTTGATTTGCTTGTTTTTATGTCAAGTCCGCTTCAGTGATGCCCGACCCCCAAACCAATTCGGCCTTTCTTCTGGAGTTCTTCTTTCTTTCTCCTGTCAGTCCAGCCTTTGAGATGATATGAAAGGACTCACCAAGCCAGATGAAGTTGTCTTTTCATCTTAGCAAAGACAAACATTTCACTTCTATGTCAGTTCACTGCCTGGTCTCTACCCACGTGAACAATTTTGAACAGGCTTAATAAAGGCATGAAAGATTGTAACCAGAAACCAAAATATAGAGCCTTTCGCCGCCCCATGTCACCTTGCCTGGGTGATTCCTAAAAAATAGAGCGTGTGACCCGGTTGCAAACTGGCCACAGCCCAGTACTGGATCACAGTCAATTTCAGTGTCCCAATGTTAAGCAATCCCCTTTGGAGACTTTCTGATGAGCAAAGTCAATGGGGAAGCCAGATTCACTTAACAATAGATTGTAGATTTAATTTATTTGTATGCCGCCCTTCTCCGGGAGGGACTCAGGGCGGCAAACAACTCAAAAAGGGAAAGGGGATACAAACACAATACATGTAATTAAAATACACAAGAGTCATACAGCCATACAAGTCGAGAGGGGAGGGGAACTCATCAACCCCAGGCCTGCCAGGTTTTGACGGCTTTCCGGAAGGCCTGGAGAGGGGTGAGGGTCCGAATCTCCGCGGGGAGTTCATTCCAAAGGGCCAGAGCTGCAACAGAGAAGGCCCTCCCCCGGGTGGTAGCCAGATGGCATTGGCTGGTAGACGGAACCCGGAGGAGGCCGACCCTGTGCGATCTAACGGGTCTGTGGGAGGTAATTGGCAGCAGGCGGTCTCTCAAGTACCCAGGTCCAATACCATGAAGGGCTTTATAAGTTACGACTAGCACTTTGAAGCATATCCGGAGACCGATCGGTAACCAGTGCAGCTCGCGGAGGATAGGTGTAATGTGGGTGTACCGAGGTGCACCCACAATCGCTCACGCGGCTGCATTCTGGATGAGTTGTAGTCTCCGAATGCTCTTCAAAGGCTGCCCCATGTAGAGCGCATTGCAGTAGTCCAGTCTTGAGGTCACGAGGGCATTATTAACGTAACAACAGCAGTGATTTACTTAAAACTATGGCAGGAAAGCCTGCAAAATGGGGTAAAACTCATTTAACAATTCTTCCCATTGCTTAGCAATGGAAATTTTGGTTCAGTTTGGTCATACATCAAGGACTATCTATACATGATTTCATTCATTCGAAATATTTTCTATTCCCCCACCCCTTTCTTCTTTCCCATTAGCACTTTTGGTTCACTCTATATAGATGACATTAAAAAATACACTTTTAATAATGGCTAAAAGTGTTGATTAGACACTGAGGTACAGAATTCTCAGTTTTATCTGTACATTCGAAGTGCATTCCATATTAATCAGTATATTCCACTTGAGAAAACACTGAAATGCTTGGAAAAAGATAAAGTCTGATTAGTTTTCTCATTATTTGAGGGGGGGGAGAAGGTAGCCTTATTAAAAAGGAAAGAGCTTCAACTAAACTAGCATTCCATCGTTCCAGTTTTCCCAGAGGACATGCAGCACTCAAGAGCAATGATATGACATTTCATTGAACTATTGTCATTGGATGATTGCATTTATTCAAGCTAGTTGATGAATTATCAAATACCAACAATTATTCATAAGCGATTTTTTTTTCTTTCAGCATACTCCCACATATTTTTGATGGGGGCGGAAATATATCACTGTGGGTTTTTTTTTAAGTGCATTTTGAAAAAGAGAGTTTGAGGAGGTAGCATAGAAAGGGTATTGATGTTTTTGAACCTTGGGGTTGAAAAAGACTTCTGAGAATATCATGGATAACCAGAAAATAAAAAAAATAAACAGATGGATTATTGAACAAATCATCACAGAGTTCTCAATCAAAACACAAATGCTCAGGCTTTCTAAGGACTAGCTTTCTAAAGGCCTAGCTTTCAGTAGAAACCTATATAATATTATTATCAGTGGTGGATTCAAATAATTTAACAACCGGTTCTCTGCCCTAATGACCAGCTGGATAGGTTTGGCTCAGTGGTCATGTGACTAGGTGGATGTGGCCAACTCAACATCACTCACATTGATGAGCGCTTCGCCTTAGCTGTTACCAGTGGTGGGATTCAGACAGTTCATACCTATTCGGGAGAACTGGTTCTTAACTTTCTAAGAGGTTCAGAAAACTGGTTGTTGGAAGAAATCTTCTTTTGATTTTTTCTGCTTTACAGGGCTTTACAGGGCTAATCCTGTAAGGAAGGCAGGAAGGAAACATTCTGGTGTTGTTTCTAGTCTAATCTTTATTGCCCTGCTTACAGAAACTGCCACTCCGGTTAACCCTTATTAAATTGTAACAGCTAAGGCAAAGTGCCCATCGACCTGAGTAATGTTGAGTTGGCCACACCCACACGGTCACATGACCACTAAGCCCCACCTACCTACCTGGTCATTAGGACAGAGAACGGGTTGTTAAATTATTTGAATCCCACCACTGGCTGTTACAATGTAATAAGGTTAACCGGAAAGGCAGTTTCTGTAAGCAGGGCAGTAAGATTAGACTAGAAGCAACACCAGAATTTTTTGTTCCTGCCTTCCTTCCAGGATTAACCCTGTAAAGTGGAAATAAACAAAATGAAAGTTAACAATTTCTCCCGAATAGGTGCAGACTGGCTGGATCCCATTACTCTATAATGGTAATTTGGAGGGAGAGATCTAAATTTAATATTGAAATTTCAAGCCTGTATGTTAAGAAGTCAAAGAAAAAGATGCATTAGAAAGTTTTGGTTTTTTTTAAAAAAAAAAATGCTTAAAGAAAGTTTAGCACTTCAAAAAAAAAAGAGTGCTGTTTTGTTTCTGTTTTCCAGTAAGGTCAAAGAATTTGAAAGAATATCATGAATTTTGTTAATAAAAATGGTGACAGTTCATAAAGATTACTAGGTGAAAATAGAAATGCATCAGGGGTGGGTCCTAGCTGGTGTGACTGCGAGTTAGCTCCTGTGCATGCTGTGCATGCATGCACAGTTCAATGTAAATTGTTCTGTGCATGCGCGAAACTCCCAAAAAAGATGGCGGCGGCAACCAGGAAACCAGTTCAGGGGCATGGCCAGTCTGGGTCACTGCCGGTTCTGCAATCCAGGCTGGCATACCACTACGGGTTTGGCTGAACTGGTCCAAACCGATAGGAACCCACCTCTGAAATACATACTATTTGCATAGCAAGGAAGATAAGGCAGGAGTGGTTAACTGATTATTCTATTCAAAGAGTGATATATATTTAAACATGTTTTTTCACTTTGGGATTTTCTGCTTGTGATTTTAAAAAAATGAAACTTTGACTTTGGTTTTGTTGATCAGAAAGATTTATCCTTATAGAAATAGCTAGTTATATATTAATGTGTAAAAGAAAAAAGGTTGAAGCTGGAGTATTTTCATCTTGTACTGTGCTAAGAAGAATCTGAATAATTGTTATGAAAATATTGTTCTTGCTAATATATTATTTCATCAATTTTTTAGAGTCTGGTGTCTTTTAAGTGCATTGCATCCATAAATCCCAACTCCACAAATTCCCAAACTAATTGAG
Source organism: Thamnophis sirtalis (assembly GCF_051295495.1). Lineage (NCBI taxonomy): Eukaryota > Metazoa > Chordata > Lepidosauria > Squamata > Natricidae > Thamnophis > Thamnophis sirtalis. The sequence continues at coordinate 15,687,261 of NW_028261390.1, forward strand.
AATATTTGGAGGCTAAATGCTCATTGAGTTTGTAATTGTCAAATAAAAAATAAGTTGCTTGCAGTGTTTTAATAATTGGTCTCTTCCCATTTTTGTTTTCATTTCTTAATCTAGCTAGGAAATAAACAATATTTTTTCTTAAAAACACAGCCTTGTTTTCCCTTCTCTACACACACACACACACACACGCACACACTGCCCCCAATGTTCCCTGAATTAATTTTAAATTTATTTTAAACCTGGCTTAATTCAAGTCAGAGTTTCTGTGTTATGGTCAGCATATCACAGAGGAATAAAAGCAGCGGTGGGTTTCACATTTTGTTACCACCAGTTTGTGGGCACACACTCCCCTTCCGCGCATGTGCCCGGAGACTTCCGTGCATGCCCTTTGCTCATGCACCTTCTGTGCATGCGCCTGGCCTCAAAAATGTGCCTAAATAGGACAGCATAGAGCTGGGTGGGTGGGTAGGTCCATCCGCGATTTCCACTACTGGTTTGGGAGAACTGGTCCGAACCGGCTGAATACTACCTCTGAATAAAAGCAACTTGAATGTTGTGAGCCTTTCCTGTACATGAAGCCTTCGGCCATTGTGACAAAAAGAGTTATTGCATAAAATATTTTTACAGTCTTTAATAAGGATGAGAATAAAGAATGTCTATAGATCATCTACTTCAGCATTCTCCTTTCTCTGAAACCCATTACAACTTGTATTAGAGACTTGATATAACATATTTCTACTTCATTTGATTTCCTTATCTCCCAAGATGAGCATGTTATTTAGATAAATTGAGCAATTCCACAATGGTGGAGAACATTCTGAACTCTTGCTTGATTCCTCAAAGTAAAATCACCTAGGAAAAAAAATCATTTCACTAGCTCATATTTCAGCTGAAATCTTGACACTTACTATTATTTTATGCTGCCCGTTCTCAGTCTCCGATTGTCAGGAATAATTCAGATTGAAAGATGGCATTTCAGAGAAAAAGTTGTATAGTATTTGCTCTGATATAATACTTTAAACAGCAACAGCAAGTATTATCCAACTATTTTCTGAAATGCAAACAATTTTGGAATCCAGCAATTTCGCCCTTCAAGTACTTTTTGCAAAACCTCAATGTTGTCCAAGGAAATGCTACAACGACGCTGTGAATGAAACTCTATACCACTGTGATATCCAGTCAGGGAACTAGAAGCTGCAGTGTCCAACCGAACCTACATAGCTTTGTGCGATGAAGTCTCCCCTGGCTTGGAAGACAAGCACCACCAAAAACTGAGAGAAAATCATGAGCAGTGTCACAGAATAACACCCACAGTTATCACAACAATGGGTTTGCAGTGCCCTCACTGTGCTAGACTCTGCTTCCAGAATGGGACTGCAAAGTCACCTCCATGTTCATAGATAAACTGCACGACATTGTGTCTTCTTCATACTTGAAGGACTATCTAAATAAATAAGAAACAGTAATATCTTACGTGTTTCTTTTTTCAGATCTTTATTTAGATAGGTAAGAGCAGGGGTGTCAAATTCAAGGCCCGTGAGCTGGATGCGTCACGTGCAGGCCACGCCCACCCCAGCTTCACGAAGGGAATAACATTATGAAACGTCACATGACAGCAATGTTACACTGCAAGTTTGACACCCATGGGTTAGCGATATACCATGGAGGAAATCTATGTGAACAGTAGGAATTGAAAACAACTTGATGGCACATCAATTCTGTTGGGCCCGCCAGCAGAGCTGGCAGCAGATTCAGAAAGTGAGGAGGTTGAGGAGGAACATGGGCCAGTCCTAGAGTCTGGGGAAGGCTCTGATGAGGGCTCTGTGTTGGAGGCAGAGAGGGGGCCAGAGCCATATGCCAGTTATCAGCTGCCTTCAGTGTCAGACATCAGTGAGGCAGACGAACAGCTGGAGCCTGTTCCCAGTGTGTACATGTGGAGGGTTGCCAGATGAAGGGAACAGCTAAAGAACATGGGTCGACTTGGGAGTAAGGCCACAGGTGGACGATGATGGCCTCTCCCATAGGAAATAAAAGAGCGAAAGGGGAATGGAGTTTGCAGGAGACAATTAGTTCACTTAATTGGTTCGTGACTCTCCGAGACTCCTTGCCAAATTGTGCAGATATCAGCCTGTCAGCTCTCCAAGCCAGATAAGGTCTGTGACTGTAAATCCCACCCTTGAAAGAATTTGCTGGATGTGAATGAGCAGAATTCACAGGAAATTAATAAATGGATTTTTGGGCGGGTTTGCTTCATGCTCTTGGGAAACCTCAGTCAGAACAAATTCATTGTTTAATGTGAAAATCTGTTGTTTCCATGACTTCTTTACAATGTTTAAATACTTTGGATTGAGATGAAATAAAAGCTAAATGTATGATTGTCAGGGCGAGTCAGAGTTTCAAAAGGGCATTTTCAGTCGGCAAAGCTTTGCCTTCTTTCAAAGCCAAGTGCTAAATTGAACCAATACTCAGGATTGATAGATCACAGCAGTTGTACTGTTTTGATCCAGACAATAAAAGGGGGCTTTTCCATACATGCATAAAAGGGCAAAATCCTGTTGTCTTCAGAGCAAAAAGGCTGCCATAATTTAAATGGCTGTCTTTGATGTTCTGATTAAAAGTGTCAAAACAGAGCAACTCAGCCTTCCAAATTATAGCTACACTCCAAATGAGTTCACTTTCAAACACAGTCAAAGAAATGCTTTGAAATATGCCCATCTCAACGACTTCCAAACTTGTCAAAGGTTACAATACTGTATATGGAGTAGCAAAAATCTTATAAGCAGTACTGAAAATGAATGTCACTATTAATTATAATAATTTAGAGATTTGTCTAGTGTAATGAAAAGAAGGAGTAGGGGAGACATGATAGCAGTGTTCCTATATCTCAGGGGCTGCCACAAAGAAGAGGGAGTCAAGCTATTCTCCAAAGCACCTGAGGGTAGAACAAGAAGCAATGGGTGGGAACTAATCAAGGAGAGAAGCAACTTAGAACTAAGGAGAAATTTCCTGACAGTTAGAACAATTAACCAGTGGAACAACTTGCCTCCAGAAGTTGTGAATGCCCCAACACTGGAAGTGTTCATTTCATTTTTCTGAAGTGGTGTAGGGTTTCCTGCCTAAGCAGGGGGTTGGAGTAGAAGACCTCCAAGGTCCTTCCAACTCTGTTATTCTATTCTATTCTATTTGCATCTCCTACAACTATTTGAGGAAGGAGATTGGGGATAACAAAATTCATCCATAGCCGAATCAAATCTGAAGGAATATCCTAACTTGTGTTGTCTACACTCATAGGTTGCAGCTATGCCGCTTCCACTAAAGTACTGTCTTCCCATTAGAGATGCCAAAGACTGAATCTGAGACTTTCTGATTTAAAATATTCTTTGTATTGCTAATTACAGCCTTCAGTTGTCCAGGCAAAATTATTTTCTGCACTATAATTGCAATGTATTAATCAAGCTCAAATTAAGGAGCTCTTGAGTAGTATTCTGATTTAAACCTGGTCATATTGCACCACTATTCAACCAACAGATTCAAAGAAATGTACCCATTATTTTATTTCTTCCTTATTTTTACTGCTAGCAAATTAATGGCACAATTCCCTTAACAATAATTTGCTACTCTTAGCAATTAAAATGTTGTTCCTGACTTTAAACTTTCCTCTCTCAAGATATTGAACGGAGAAAAGAAATCTCCAATTAAAAGTGAAACAGAATCACAAAACTATGGAGGGTTGTTAACATTATTCTTAATGTCAGCACATTGCCCACAGGGTTTAGAAATGGTGCAGCTTAAATTAAAATGTCATCTTGGACTTTGTCCATTTATCTGGACAAATATTTTCCTTTTGCATCTTGAGAATTTAATAGCTGTTTCTGAATGGTTTGGGTTAAGGTGTCTTCTTAATTTTGACAAGGCAAAGACTTGTGGGAAGCTAACTTTTTGTATTCTTTAGTGAGAAATAATTAAAAATCCCTTGTTTATTTTGCACCCCTCCAAGGAGGAAACCAGATTGGCAACTCCTTTCTCTCCTGAAGTGATATTGTAGTGTCAAAATGAGAAAAGCTATTTTTACATTGTCCTTCAGATAATTCTCAGGTTTGAAGTAAGTATAGTTATTAATTTGTATAATTATTCATTATTCCAAGGCCCTTGTTTATGGCTCAATTGTGCAGAAGCCAAATGCTTATTACAATAGGGGGAGGGGGGAGGAGGAGAAGGAGGATGAAATGATGATAGAAAAGAAAGCTTCGGTGTATTTCATGTCAAATGGGAGAGGACACTTACTCTTCATGTTGCAACGTTGCCTTATTTTGATTTAATGTCAGTGGTGGGTTGCAGGTGGTACACCCCTGTACGGGCGTACCGGATCCTACCCGAAGCACCAGGTACCGTTCCAATATGGCGCTCCGGGGGACCCACCCGCCCGCCCAAGCTCCTTATCTGTGCTTTAAGCTTTTGGTGCTTCCGTGCATGCGCATGGCACATACAGTGCCTGCTCAATGCTCCGCCGAGCAGCTGGAGCATCATGGAGGTTTGCGGAAGCGTCACAAGCAAGTACGACTCATGCACGCACCGCGCGCATCCACATGGGTGATGACGGGACCTTTCCAACCCTACCGGTTGGAACAGAATCCAGAACCCACCACTGTTTAATGTCCATAACTGTGTTAATGTGCTCATAATACAAAGTTCTCCATAGCTTCAAGATATAAATGTACTTCTGAATTACATAACAGAAATGTGGAATTTATCACTTCGCAATTATAGATTCACTGAGATGGAACACTCCAAAAAGGAAGTTAATTTCAATGTGTCATTTTATTTAGCTTAATAATGCTAACCTGGGTGGAATCATTCCTGTATCATAGACCAGTGTTTCTGAACCTTGGCAACTTGAAGATGTCTGGACTTCAACTCCCAGAATTCCCCAGCCAGCATTTGCTGCCTGGGGAATTCTGGGAGTTGAAGTCCAGACATCTTCAAGTAGCCAAGGTTCAGAAACACTGTCATAGACAGTATATCGGGGCAATAGATGAATTCTAAAAGAGCTTAGATCGAGTTACCTACCTGTAAAACATCCCTCTTTCAGATTTTACTTCTGTTCAGACAATGTTCTTTCAGCCACTGAAGTTTCTAGTTTTGGCCTATTGGCTTAAATTCTTCAATGCCAAATGTTTATTTATCAGGACAGCCAAGAAAAGATAGCTCCAGACAATTGTATTTGGCTAGGGCTGAAACCCTAGACTTCTCTATATTTACTCAGCTTCTGAAGCAATGAAAATTGTTTGACATCTGCCTTGACAACTGCACATTTTATGTTCTAATATGAGAAGGCAAAACAGTTTGATGTAAATGGAAACTGGTCAAAGAATTGTGGCCTGCAGGCTAGATGGTCCCACTGGGGATTTCTTGTCCATTTCAATTTTTATATTCATACTGCTGAGCTTTTCTTCTCACTATTCTTTTTTTTTTTTTTAGTTCCTATTAGCTGCCAAGAAAGGGGCCATGAAGTAAACGGAGACAACCATTCATGATCATTTTTTTAAAAATATTATCTCAGCTTTGTTGAAACATTTGATAGGTTCACTGATAAAGTATGAATGGGCCACAGAGGATAGTGTTTAATCACATAATCCAATGCTGAAAGGATTTCAGCCTAAAATTAAAAATTTGAAATTATTTGGGAGAAGACACATCTGATTTCAATAGATTGTAGAAGCATTAAATATTAACCCCAGATATTCTGGATTTGGGGGAAATGTGTCACAGGGATACAGGTAGGTGAAAGTGTCTAGAACAGGGGAGTCAAACTCCTGGAGTTCCATTTTTGCTGGCAGAGGGTTGCAGGAGGCTGTCCCTGCTGAAAACAGAGATTGCGAGCCTGCTTTTGCTGGTAGAGCACTCAGGCTGATACGAGCTAGCCACATCCACCTTGGCCATCCCCATCCTGGCCCCTCTGAGGTCAAAACAGGGCATGGGGGGACAGGAGAAGCCCCTGCACCCTCATTTTTGGCCTGGACAGCCTCCTGAAGCACTCTGCCAACCAAAACTACCAGCAGGGTGCCCACAGCCCCTCTGTGCTGTCAGGGTGCTGCAGGTGGCCATCCAGGCTGAAAACGGGGCAAGGGAGCTGCCCGTACTAGCAGAGAAATGCGGGCCGGATCGAAGCACCTTTCAATTCTGTGGCTCTGTTCTGTTAAGAGTATATCCATTAGGACAGTGATGGTGAATCTTTTTCTTACGACATGCTAATTCAATCCTCCCCGCCCATCTGCACATGCGCAAGTGACCCACCCCCTCAGATGTGCGCAAGATCCCACCCTAGGCTCCTGAGGCTTTCCTGAAGACTGGGGAGGGTGAAAATGGCCTCCCCCCCCCCTGAGACCATCCGGAAGCCAGAAACGCATCATTTCTGAACATCCGGTTTGGCCATTGGGGCCATTTTTCGCCCTCCCCAAGCTTCAGAAAAACCTCTGGAAGCTGGGGAGTGCGAAAAACCGGCCCAACAGGCCAACCGGAAGTTCAGAAACAATCCATTTCCGGCTCCCAGAGGGCTTCCGGGGGGCAGGGGAGGCTGTTTTCACCCTCCCCAGGTGCTGGGGAGGGCTCAAATGGCCCCAACCTTTGGGAAGTTTGGGAACAAACTTCTGGTTGGTCCGTTGGGGCCATTTTTCGCCCTCCCCAGCCTCCGGATGCTTTCCTAAAGCCTGGGGAGGGTGAAAACTGGACCTCCGGAAGGGCGAAAAATCAGCTGGCCAGCATGCACTTGCGCACTGGAGCTGATGACTGGGGTGCCACCAAATATGGCTCGGCGTGCCATCTGGGTTTGCCCTCCTGGCATTAGGAGTAAGCAAATAATGGATTTGATTGGATCAAAGTGTCTCATCTCTGAACCTGAGCCCGATATGATCACATTTATTTAGGTACAAGGTCAGTTAAATTGAAACTTTTGGCTTTGTTTTAACTTAGTAATCATTATAAAACTGTAATTACCACTGACATTACAATTGGGTGCACAACTGGAGATTTTTATGTGGGCCAAAACTGTTGCTCCGGGTCCATCGACTATCCATCATTGTCTCATCTATTGTAGCATTTGATCCGCTTATATAATGTTACAGCATTATAGAAACATATGATTTATATAATGAGAACCATGAAAAATAGGTACAAATTCACCATACCCTCAACATCTTTATCAGTCCTACTAAATAAATATTTAATTGCTCACAAATTGCAATATGAAATATTTATTTATTTGTTTTACTTAGTTTGTCAAACACTTACAAGGTAACAGATATAAGTATAAACATGGACATGAACAAATAAATGGGGACAGTAGGACAGGGACAGTAGGCATGCTGGTACTCTTATGCACGCCCCCTTAATGGACCTCTTAGGAATGGGGTAAGGTCCATGGTAGACCGTTTAAGGTTGAAGCTGTGGGAGTTGGAGGATGTAACAATGGAGTTAAGTAGAGCATTCCAAGTGTTGACCTCTCAGTTTCTGAAGTCATATTTTCTGCAATCTAGTTTGGAGCAGTTTATATTGAGTTTGTATCTATTTTTTGCCCGTGTATTATTGTGGTTGAAGCTGAAGTAGGCGTTGACAGGTAGGATGTTGAAGCGGACAATTTTGTATACTATGCTTAGGTCAGACCGTAGGTGGTGTAGTTCCAGGTTGTCCAAGCCCAAAATTTCAAGCCTGGTGGCATAAGAAATTCTATTGCAAGCAGAGGAGTGGAGTATACTTTCGTATGTGGCTAAAATAGTCAATGAAGAATGGAAGCTAATTGATGGATTTATACTTAGCTATGAAGCCTTATTTCCTGTTACTGGGTTGCAAAAAATCATCAATCGTCACCAGTTTCCTGAATTAAATTGAATGATTCATATCATATATGCATTTTCTCTATAACCCCACTACGTAAAGTTGATGGCTGATTTCTTTAAGTCTCTTAATCGAAAGGGAAAGATTAAACAACCATTTTTTCCTGCCTCTGCCAAGCTACTTTTAATTAAGACAGTCAACAAAATAGTTTAAAAATAGACATTTATGTAAAAGTTGTAATTTGTTCCTGGTGTGTATTCATTTATTAATCTTTCAGTGTTTTATTTTAGTTGTTCTTCAGTCTTTCTGACCCTCCAGCTTCCCTGTTTTGCATCTATAGGCCTTCCCTTTAATATTAATCAGATATCTACATTAAAAGCAGATTAGTTCCCTAAATAATTAGAACACAGCATAGTTAACAAGTACAGCACATAACCTGTGTGTTTGTGCTTTAACAAAGATGTTAAAGCAGATACTAACAACAGATGGTCTGAACATTCCAGAATCTTTAACAAACAGTGCTTATGAGGAGTTCCTGGGATGGAGAAGAGGGGATTAAGAACCGTAACATAACATTATGTGACTCAAACATATTCAAATTATTTCCATTATCAGATAAGTAGGTTGATCTGTAGATCAGTCTTCATTTTGCCCCCCCCAACCTAAAATATTAGCTTATGGCACATGATCAAAATGTATCACCTTTAAAACAAAAAAAAATACATTTTCATACTATTTCCCATTAAATTCCATCTATTCTTTAAAAATAAGCTAGAAGACAGAATAGGCCCTAATTTCTACTAAGAAATTGCAATTCATAATATTTTAAGGTGGTATCATGTTGTGCTAAGTCCTTTTTTTAAATATTTCTAAAGGCACAGTTTAAAATTCTAAGACACACTGCATATAAATATTATGGGTCGATGTCAAGGTAATGATGATTTAATAGCTGACCAGCTGCCATGATGCTGTAATGCTGTAATGATGATTCAATGGCAGGAATGAGTTAGCAGGTTATTTGACTGTTATCACTTTAAGAGGCTGTATATGTAAGAGAGGCCCTGTGAGGGTGTCCTCTCTCTCCGTGTGTGCTTCTGTGCTGTAGTTGATGGTTGATTGCCTGACTTTGCCTAGTATGTGTATGTCTATATTCCTTGTAGGTAAACCATATTTCAAAGACAAACCTCTGTTTACTGTATTTTGCTCCTGGGTTGTCTCAAAATAGTCACACTGTGCGCACTCTGACAGTTTTTAGTAAGAATGGCTAATTGATTAATATAACAATAACAGTATTTATAATAAGCCTTCAAAGATGAAATCCCAGAACTAAAAAGAATTTTAGGATTCAGTTTTTAAAAAAAAAATATTTTTAGCTTAATTGTAGGCCTCAAGGGAATATACATGAGGAGAAGTATGCAGTGGAGGACCCCAAGGTTCTTTTCTTAGACCCAGTATTCTTCATTGTCTTCATAAATGATTTAGATGAGGGAACTCATCAAATTTGCAGACAACACCAAGCTACGGAGAATAGGAAGTAATAATTTTAGATTTATATTTCTTTATCATGGCTTGTAATAAAGCCAAAATCTATTACTACTGTTGACATACTTTCAGAATAAATAAAATCTGGTGCACCCATCACAATATTGCAAAAAATTACTACAATTAAATAGCATGATAAGTCTGTGGTCATTTAATTTTTCAAAAGCACTCACATATTTTGACATGCATAATAGGTGAGAACATAAACCAAACTTTGTATGAATATAATTGGGTTAAGAAATTGAAAACACGAAGACTGATGACTTAGATAAATATAAATTCTGGAGCTTTGAATATATCCATAATTTGTGTTTTCCCTTGGGGCTAACAAAATCTATTTTCTATTTCTCACACTAAAAACATAAAATCACAGTTTGGGGCATATTTTATGTACCTTTGAGAGGGAGACAAATTTCTTTTTCTGTTTTTATACAGTGTACATATATTTTGAAATAGTTGGCACTTAATAGGTGTAGGTATGAGCCAGCTGGTAATTTTCACAGCTCATAAAAGGATACTTTTACTCACAATAAAACTATTTAAAATCATACAGATCAGGAAATAGTGTCAGTTTAATGTGTTTGAACAAATTTTCATATTTTATCTATCTAAACTCAAAACATGCTACATAAATCAATTCAATATTTGTGGCTGCAAGTGTATAAAACTATGAGTGAATGCAAAGGTATGTAAGTACACAATAGTTACTCATTTGAGTCCATGTATGAGCACTAATCAGTGGGACATGGTGGCTCAGTGCCTAAGACTCTGAGCTTGTCGATCAGAAAGGTCAGCAGTTTGGCGGTTCAAATCCCTAGCACTGCGTAACAGAGTGAGCTCTCGTAACTTGTCCAGCTTCTGCCAACCTAGCAGTTCGAAAGCACGCAAAAATGCAAATAGAAAAATAGGAACCACCTTTGGTGGGAAGGTAACAGTGTTCCATGTTCCTTCAGCATTTAGCCATGCTGGCCACATGACCACGTCTTCAGACAGCACTGACTCTTCGGCTTAGAAACAGAGATGAGCACCACCTCCTAGATTCCTGAACGACTAACACATATGTGAGAGGGAAACCTTTACCTTTACCTTATGAGCACTAATTGCATGGGGGTCCTTGGTAGTCTTTGAGCTTGCTGATTTTCTTCACAGACATTTCATTACCTAGTGACATCGTCAAGGCACTGACCATGTTACCTAGTTTAGATAATGAAATGTCTGCAAGAAAACCACCAAGCTCTGAGACCACCAAGGACTTTACAATTCAATCTGAGCTACATATATTCTCCTCTAATGAACTAATTAATATAGAAGATGAACAGGTGATCTTGAAGATGGGGTCAAATGCATCATAAGTCATGAGTCCTGCACACCTTCAAGAGATATAAGTCCAGCCCAACTTGAATGCCTTCTTATTCCTGCTCATTTTCCTTGACCGTTAGTAGCTCAGATTTTTGTAGAGAACTTAAACTTGCAATAAATCTTTATACCTATTTGAACTGTCCTGATTTCCCTGGTGATTGATAATTACAGCCTAAAACTACAGCAATAATTATTTTCACAAGTTGAAAATAAGTATGTATCATTTTTAGCTATGACATGCTTTGCTTGATTTTGAGTTACTGTAATATTAAAACACATTCATGCTTTCATGCTTTTAATTAAGTATACATACATATACCTTATTTAGAAAAAATGCTGCAGAATTGTTCATTTTGGTTTGTCATGCATTGTTAAGTACATTGTTGAGTATGTTAGGAAATTCTTAAGTAGCTGACTTTAGTTCAGGACAGAACAAGCTTCAATGGACTGCACGAAAATGAAGGTTACTCAAATAAGAAGCTGCTTGGCCTAGAGGTGGAGCTCTCGCCTCACGTCAGAAGGTTGTGAGTTCAATCCTAGGTAGAGGCAGATGTAGGGTCTCCTGCTTGGACAGGGGGTTGGACTAGATGACCTGCAAGGTCCCTTCCACCTCTGTTAATCTGTTAAATCCAATATGATCAGCAACTCTTTCTAAAATCATCAAATATCAGAAACTATTTATAGAACCATCAGTTAGTCTCACTCAGTATTGGCAAAGATACTTTAGGATTTCCAACATGAGTCTTTCCAGCTGCTCGATTCTCATACGGAAGTCTCAGGATCTGACAGGAAGAGGGATTTGCCAGGCTTAAGCCTTCACTTTAATCGTACAACAAGCAGCTAGAAAGGAGAATATATTGTGTTCAACAACGTCGAAGAATCAACTCTATCAGCAATCAAAATTTCAAAGGATTTAAGAAAAGTGCTGTCAAGATTCATACATGATTCAGGTCTAAGAAGCTATCCTTGACATGAGGCAAAACGGGACAATCAAACTGAAGATGTTATTCTCAGCGTAGTTTACCTTTCAGTTGTGATTTCAGTTTGCTCAAAAAATTAAAGCTCCATTCTCCACACAGTGGAATTGCATCTACTTCATTTTCTTGCAGGCATGAACTGACTTTCAAGTAAAGATGTTCTCCCTCACAGGTTTTCTCTTATCTTCTTCTTCTTAGGATATTCCCACAGGCGTAGAGTCTGCTTTTCAGATCACTGACTGCCACTTTGCACAGTCAGCTGCGTCTCCAGGGTGCAGGCCTGTCAGTGGTGGGCGTGACTTGGTGGGGGTGGCAGGGGTAGGTTACTGCAAAATTCCCATTTTCTCCCGATCAGCTGGGACTCAGGAGGCAGAGAATAGATGGGGGCAGGGGCAATCAGAGGTGATATTTACCGGTTCTCTGAACTACATATACTGCTTCAGAGTGCTTTACAGCCCTCTCTAAGCAGTTTACAGAATTGCCCCCAACAATCTGGGTCCTCATTTTATCCACCTCGGAAGGATGGAAGGCTGAGTCAACCTTAGCCTGGTGAGATTTGAACTGCCAAACTGAAGTACACTGCAGTACTGCACTCTAACTACTGCGCCACCTTGGTTCTGTAATTTGGCACAAGTCCCTTGCAATATCACTCACAGGATCATTAAGAAGTTTCGAGGTCCTTTTCTGGCCCATCTCAAGGTCATCTCCAAAATGCATCAAACCTTCAAAAGAATAATTTCCAAGACATATCTAACAAGGAATGCAGTGGCTTAGTGGCTAAGACGCTGAGCTTGTCGATCAGAAAGGGTGCCAGCTCGGTGGTTCGAATCCCTAGTGCCACGTAACAGAGAGAGTTCCTGTTACTTGTCCCAGGTTCTGCCAACCTAACAGTTCGAAAGCATGTAAAAAATGCAAGTAGAAAAAATAGGAACCACCTTTGGTGGGAAGGTAACAGCGTTCTGTGCACCTTCAGTGTTTAGTCATGCTGGCCACATGACCACGGAGACGTCTTCTGACAGCACTGGCTCTTCGGCTTTGAAACAGTGATGAGCACTGCCCCCTAGAGTCGGGAATGACTAGCACATATGTGTGAGGGGAACCTTTACCTTTATCTAGCATTGTGTCTTGAGGGAGCTTTTGGCACCTCGTTCTCTCCACTTTATGCTGTGTTGACCTACTTTTCCTTGTGTGTGAGAGAGAGGGAGGGAGGGAGGAAGAGAGAGAGAGAAGAGAGAGAGACAGCAGGCTGAGAGCAAAAAGCTCTCTCTCTCTCTCTCTCTCTCTTTTCCTCATGGCATTCAGAAGTAAAGTTCATGATCAGCGTAGTAGGTGAAACGGGTTGAACTGTAACCTAATCAATCTTTTCCGTGGTGGAAAAGGACACTGCCAGAAGCCCTTCTTCATGTGCAAAGTGAGGACACTGAACTAGATATCCTCACTTGGCATATTGTCCATCCATAACGAATGATTAACTGGAGCAAATGCAGGGCCCACTTCCTTATTGTACCATTTAAAACAGAACGAGATGGCTTGCTGTTGTCTGGAGGCATCTTTACGGCATGCTGAATTGCCTCTGTACGGTTCATTCAAATAGTTATAATGGCATCATTTGAACGTTCTGCCTCAGGACCAAAATATCCAGGAGGGTCTTTGCGCAGGCACTGACCACTTGCTCTTGTCTTTGACACACTGACGCATAATCTGAAAGGAAGAAATATGTTTGAGCTACTTAGATAGATGAGGGCCTGTCGTGCTGCCAAGTATTCCTCAGGGAGAACTGAGAACTCACACAACATGGGTGACAGCATGTGCCTGATGACTGCAATTTGTAGGGTTTGATAATGAAACCTGCTTAATCTCCAAAAAGCTCCAGATGCTTTTGCAAACTCCAATTTTTTGTGCTTCGCCTTCTGGAATATCAGCATGAATTCTTCCCAAGCCGCTCGTCAGTACTCTTAACACCTCTGAATAAGAAGATGTCATTACAAAACCAGCCATGGCAAGGTTTGTAATAAGCTGCCTTCCTGGTGCTTATTATACATGGGGACATAACTTGGTGGCATTCCTTTATTGGCTTATCCTTCATGTAGAAAGACATCTTAGTTTCATGCATAGTAAAAAGCAGCAAGGGAAAGAAGAATCATCCCATGACTGTTAAACATTGTTTATACAGATAGTCTCTACTTATGTCCTCAGCTGGGACGCGAATTTATGTTGTGGAGTGAGAAATTTGTTAAGTGAGCTTGGCCCAGTTGCAATTTCTAGGAGACGCTCAACTTTAGTATAATCGTTTTCTCACAATTCAAGCTACCATATATGATCGCTATGCAGGACAGAAAAATGGAAGAAAATGCTATGTATGAACACCCTAAGATCCCGAAAGGATACGTAGAGATAGATAGATACCAATAGATAGATAGATGGATGGATGGATGGATGGATGGATGGATGGATGGATGGATGGATGGATGGACGGTAGGTATTCAGCAGTTTCTGACCAGTTCTGGAGAACCGGTAGCAGAAATTTTGAGTAGTTTGGAGAACCAATAAGTACCACCTCTTACTGCCCCTGCCCCTATCCATTCTCTGCCTCCCAAGTCCCAGCTGATAGAGAGGAAATGGAGATTTTACAGTATCCTTCTTCTCCCACACCCACCAAGCCACACCCACAGAACCAGTAGTTTAAAAAATTGAATCTCACCACTGGATGGATGGATGGATGGACGGACGGACAGACGGACAGACAGACGGATGGACAGACAGATGACAGATAAATCTACATAATTTTTCAGACTTGTGAAAGTGCAGATAGTCCTCAACTTATCACCACAATTGAGCTCAAAATTTATGTTGCTAAGTGAGACAGTTGTGACTTTTGCCCCATTTTACAATCTCTCTTGCCACTGTTGTTAAGTGAATCATTGCAGCTGTTAACTTAGTAACAATTAGGTTGTTAAGTCAATCGGGTTTCCCACTTGACTTTACCTGTCAGAAGGTCACAAATGGGAATCACATGTCCCCAAGACATGGCAACTGTCATAAATGTGAATCAAGTTGTCAAGCATCCAAATGTAAATCACGTGACCATGGGGGATGCTGCAATAGTCATAATTGTGAAAAATGCCATAAGTCACTTTTCCCCAGTGCCGTTGTGACTTAGAATTGTCACTAACTGAACTGTTGTAAGTCAAGGACTACCTGTACTTTTTTCTATTAAGAAACTCTGGGCATGGCAGGGGAAGAAATAGCAATAGCACTTAGACTTATATACCACTTCACAGGGCTTTACAGCCCTCTCTAAGTGGTTTACAGAGACAGCATATTGCCCCCAACAATTTGGGTAAAATCTCAGAAGGGTGGAAGGCTGAGTAAACCTTGAGCCAGTCAGGATCGAACTGTCAAATTTCAGGGAGCTGGCAGTCAGCAGAAGTAGCCTATTCTCTGCCTCCCGAGTCCCAAGTGAATAGAAGTAGTGAAGCCGGCCGGAGGTGGTATTTGCCGGTTCTCCGAACTACTCAAAATTTCTGCTACCGGTTCTCCAGAACCGGTCAGAACCTGCTGAATACCACCCCTGCAGGGAATATCTGGTAAAGCAGAGCATTGACACTGCCATTTTCTTGGCAACATGTTTTGTAAGTCTTCCCAAAACAAACAAAACAGGATCAGATCTGACATGAAGAAAGAAGCTGGCAAAAGAAAGATCGATTTTGAAAAGGGGCAGATGTCCCTTAGTCAGCCTTGAAGTACAAATATTCTATCAGACGTCCTTTACTTCAGAATGCAGACTACTGTTTCTCTTTGATCAGTGCCATATATTTTGCTTTGGAACACGTGCTACCATCAATTGCAGTTCATTCCCCCCGCCCCAAAGAGTATTTTCGCGGCTTGCTGGTTAACGTCTCATAGTGTTTACGTTGCAATACATAATCTGTTTGGAACTTTCTCTTGCATTTAATAATCTGTATATTTTATTTGTTCCGGGCAACTGTTAATTTTTATGTAACTTGTAACAACCGGTTTGGTTCAGTGGCTAAAGTTGCTTAAATATGGAAAGGTAAGTCACTTTTTTCAGCAATGGTGTAACTTTGAGTGCCTATTAAACAAATCGTCATAAATCAAGGACGTCCTGTAATATCCGAATCACAGTAGTAAAAACTAGAGGAACAGTGGAACAGTGGCATAGATAATAATCTACAACAGCCAGAAAACAAAGCTCCTGATACGGGCTGGACAATTGATATAGAAAGTCTGTAAGTTTAAGTTTACTTCCAGATCTAAAGATTGTAACATATAAACACACATGCACACATTCATCTTCTTTTAATGACCCATAATCCCTTAAGCCTCAGCAACTGACTGGAGCTGAGTGTTCACTGGCCAATGCAGAGGTTTTTTTCAGCTTATATAGTCTCATTGTGCCCAGAGAGAGAAATATCTGCCTCTACCTAGGAACAAACTCACAGCCTCCTGATTGTGAGGCGAGAGCTCCACCACTAGGCCACTGCATCACTCAAACACATATGCACCCATTATTCTTAGGAAAAGCAACTGTATTCAATCTTTATATACAGGACACCTCAACTGATAAGTACCATTGGACATATGTCAAGTTAAAGATATGTGAGACCCTATCTGATGAATTCTTAAGTACCACAATACTTTTGTAAAAAACCTTGTTTTAACATATTAAACATTAATGTTTTAACATTAACATATAAACATGGCTTGATGTAGGACAGGGGTGTCAAACTCAAGGCCCGGGGGCCAGATCCGGCCCGCAGAGTACTTAGATCTGGTCCATGGGGCCACCCTGGAAACAGAAGCAAAGGACCGGCCTGTGGTGCTTCTGCCAGCAAAAACAGGCTCACAAGCTCCGTTTTCAGCCGCCACAGCCTCCTGCAACCCTCTGCCAGTGAAAACAGAGCTCGGGAGGGCTACCACAAGCGCGTCCGACAGGAGTGACATGGAGCTAGCCACGCCCACCCCGAGGCCCCCTGAGGTCAAACATAACCCTGATGCGGCCCTCAATGAAATCGAGTGTGGCACCCCTGATGTAGGACAATTAAAAATTGAAACTGGCACTAATCATCCCTGTTGGTTTTCGTAGTGTAAGAAAATGCAACTGTTGTCCTTAGATGCATTATCTCAAGGCAACAATTTATCCTTACCCTAGCAAAGGTGATTCAGATACACTCCAGTGTTTTGGAGCAAAGAAATGCCACTGTGCTTCCACTGAATAATATATAAACAACAAATTGCTTCGGCTAGGAGTAGACTTAAAAAAAAAGTCCCTATGAATATTCACTCTGTGTAAGAAGCTTACCAACATTGAGCAGGGAGCACATTAAACATTTTAAATGTACTCTAGCTAAGAAAACAGCAAAGGTCTTTTCTCTAGAATTCCATGCCAGTATAATTCTTAGAATAAGAATTCTTAGAGTAAGTAATAATACAGGTAATCCTTGACTTACTCCCATTCGTTTAATGACCATTCAAAGTTACAATGGCACTGAAAAAAAGTGACTTATGACCGGTTTTCATATTTCGGACCTTTCATACTTTTGACTGTTGCAGTATCCGCATGGTCATGTGATGAAAATTCAGGTGGTTGCTTTGTCCCTGCATCGTGTCATCTCCATTTGTAACCTTCCCAGGTAGCTTCTGACAAGCAAATCTGGGGGAAACCAGATTCACTTAGCCTATTTTTCGGAGTATAAAACGCACCTTTTCCCTCCAAAAAAACAGAGGGTTAAAATCTGGGTGCATCTCATACACTGAATACAGCATTTTTGGCCTACCAAAACCCCGCCCTCTTTGCAAAAATGGATTACAGAGGGTTTGGGAGGCTTGCAAAGTGCTCCTAGGGGCTGGGGAGGGCAAAAATAAGCAAAACATGTGTCCTTTTTGCCCCTCCCCCAACCCTCAGGAGCACCCTACAAGCCTCCCAAAGCTGTGCATGCCCCCCCCCTTTTTTTTTTCAAAAAATGAAGCGTGCAGAAAGTTTGGGAGGCCTTTAGAGTACAAAAACTTTTTTTTAAAATGTACCTCTTCAAAATCATGGTGCGTCTTATACTCCAGTATGTCTTAAAGTCAGAAAAATACGGTAATACCTGCATGATTCACTTAACAATTGCAGTGATTCATTTAACAAAAGTGGCAAAAAGTTCATAAAATGGGGCAAAGCTCACTGAAAAACTGTCTTGCTTAGCAATGGAAAGTTGAGGCTCCATTGTAATTGTAGGTTGAAGACCATAGCAACACACTGATCCCCAGTAGGACAGAAAATTGACAGTCTAAAACAGGAGTGTCAAAGTCAAGGCCCAGGGACCGGATCCGGCCCACAGGTACTTAGACCTGGCCCACAGGGCCACCCTGGAAATAGCAATGGACTGGCCTTCAGTGCCTCTGCCAGTGAAAGCAGAGCTCGCGAGGGTCACATGAGGCCCTCCCGAGCTCCGTTTTCACTGGCAGAGAGTTGCAGGATGCTGTCACAGCTGAAAATGGAGCTCATGAGTCTGTTTTTGCTGGCAGAGTATTCGGGCCCCCACAGGTGCCTGACATGAGTGACGTCAAGCTGGTCACGCCCATCCCAGCCCTCCAAGGTCAAACACAACCCTGATGCCGCCTTCAATAAAATCGAGTTTGACACCCCTGCTCTAAAGCAACTTCTCTCAGTCATTTTTTCAATCTTCACGCTGTGGTTCTGCTACTAAGACACTACTTCTTTTGAAGTTAACGTCTTAGAAGCTGCTGTTGCTGCTACCACCTATGGTTCATTGAGCTATTAAAAGGGGAAAGTGAGGAGAAAATGAATTATTTTGTCTGTAGTGAAACCTCCCGGGCCACATAAAATACAGCCCTTCCTTGGAGATTATTTTTTAATTAATAGACAAAGGGATCCATTACAAAAGCCCCTATGTGGGGGGTGGGAAAAACCCACATATTAAAATACGTAATACACCACAAAATAGTGCTGGACTGCTGCAAATCTGGAAACAAATGAAGCTTTAATAATGCAGACCTCAAAATATAATAAATAAAATTAATAGCTTTGTGCCCAGCCCAGGCTGAAGTATGGATAATTAAAAACTGACATTAAGCATCCAATTTTCCATAGTTGTTTAGAAGAACAGAGCTGCTTAGTGTCAAGTGTCTTACGCAGCTCACAACTACAGCTCTTCAAAAGTAGGAGGCCCTTGAAACAGCTGCTCCTTCTCTCTAAAATGTTTACTTTAATCAGAGGCTGGAGCAAAACACTTCTAGCTCCCTCCATCTTACAGCCCTCATACACATGTTTTTCTTCAACCTCTTTTGGAGTTTGCCCTTGATATTTAAAAGCCCCGTCTTTAAGTAAAGAAGGGATTATGAACCCTCTGGGCCTATATGGGATTTCTCCCTTGTGAAGATGTAGATTCAAATTCAGATGCTGGCTGCCCAGCTATAATGACAGGTGATTTATGACCTACACTTCCAGTGCATATACACAAGCTCTTTTAAAAAGATTGTGTATATAAATAAAGCAAGTTTTCCCCTGTCAAGATAAACACTTAAACTGGATCTTACAAAATGGGTGGCCAGAAGATCATTCCTACATGCAAAAATACAGGAATTGAATGTAATCATAAGCCTCTATTAGGTTATAAACTATTGCTTCTATTATAAGGTGTAACTAACAAAAACTTGCAAATTTGAATACAGCACCATCCTCCCTACCTTAATCATTGTGAGAACCAAGAAGAATCCTGTATGAGATACTTTCTCAAATTACATTTCTACTCGGATCTCTTTTATCTTGGTTGCTCCTTAAGGTTATCTGTCCTGTCTATTACAGCCTGCCAAAACTTTCCATTTTCCCCTTCTAATATCAAACTGAATCAAGGCTGGGTTATTATGAGCTTTTTCTCTCATGCTTTTCCCTTTCCTGGGACTAAGTTATCATTTCTCCTCCCTTAATAGTCCCTGCCCTTCTTTATCAAAGATAGCTCCATATTTTTCTAGAAAGCACCCAAAGTTTTGTTAACTGTAATTTTGAACCAAAGTAATGGGTGATTATGAGGGACGCAGTGGCTCAATGGCTAAGATGCTGAGCTTGTCAATCAGAAAGGTCAGCAGTTCGGCGGTTCAAATCCCTAACGCTGTATAACGGAGTGAGCTCCCGTTACTTGTCCCAGCTTCTGCCAATCTAGCAGTTCGAAAGCATGTAAAAAAATGCAAGTAGAAAAATAGGAACCACCTTTGGTGGAAAGATAACAGCATTCCGTGCGCCTTCAGCATTTAGTCATGCCGGCCACATGACCACGGAGATATCTTCGGACACTACTGGCTCTTTGGCTTTGAAACAGAGATGAGCACCGCCCCCTAGAGTCGGGAACAACTAGCACATATGTGCAAGGGGAACCTTTACCTTTAATGGGTGATTGCTCATAGGAGAACTTTGATTTGACTAATTTTATGCCATTAGATCAAATTTTATTTATAAAACTAAAAATGCAAGTGAAATGGGTATGGTAAAATCCTGCAGAGTTCCATTTCTGATTGCGGATTACCCTGATATACCTGGACAATTTTCACAGCTGAATTTAGAAAAAAAAGTACTTATTATTCTAGATCATGTGTAGAATTATACTGATGTAAATAGCCAGATTTATTTTTAGCTTTGTAACTGTGCAGCACAGAGAGAAGATGATGCAGCAAAGTTGCCCCTGTAAATTTTTTATTGAAATTATGCTATAATGGATTTCATAGTTTCAAATCCACATAATCCTAAAAAAAAACCAGGATTATCCAGAGAAATATTTAAGTTAATTAGAGAGATCACACAAAAAGTAGAAGAGGAAAAATACATAACCCATAACCCTGTCTGAATTATGTTCTTTCCTAGCACCAAAGGATCAATGTTGTTAACTGGAAAAGCAACACAGATTAAGCTGAGGTAAACTGGAAGTATTATTTTATTCTATCGATACACAAAGGGTTGAATTATCTGGACACTCACTCTATGAGTGAAGAAAAGCTTATTTTACGCATGTCTTTTATGTTTTGTTAAGAGAGCCTTGGTCATTTCATTTTACTATTGAGTAAGTAAATATATCTGAAACAATTGCCCAGTGCGTTATTCTATTCTATTCCATTATTCTATTCTAGTCAGCTAGAGTCGGGAACTACTAGCACATATGTGCGAGGGGAACCTTTTCCTTTTGTAATAGTCATTTCTGACGAGAATTTGATATCTTCTCTGGCAGTTACTTTTTTGAGAAGAATGGAAGGCCAAAAAGAGAATGTGTAGCTACATTCATGTTAACTCTGATCTCTCCTATCACTTTCTCCATATTTCTCTGTCATTGGTAAATATTTATGAAGTGTTAATACCATTTTATAATGCCTCGGCAAGGCCACACTTAGAATACTGCATTCAGTTTTGGTCACCACAATGTAAAAAAGATGTTGAGACTCTAGAAAGAGTGCAGAGAAGAGCAACAAAGACAATTAGGGGAGTGGAAGCTAAAACGTATGAAGAACGGTTGCAGGAACTGGGTATGTCTAGTTTAATGAAAAGAAGGACTAGGGGAGACATGATAGCAGTCTTCCAATATCTCAGGGGTTGCCACAAAAAAGAGGGAGTCAAGCTATTCTCCAAGGCATCTGAGGGTAGGACAAGAAGCAGCAGATGGAAACTAATCAAGCAGAGAAGCAACTTAGAACTAAGGAGAAATTTCCTGACCTTAATCAGTGGAAGAAATTGCCTCCAGAAGTTATGAATGATCCAACACTGGAAGTTTTTAAGATGATGTTGGCTAACCTTTTGTCTGAAATGGTATAGTTTCCTGCCTCAGCAGGCGGGTGGACTAGAAGATCTCCAAGGTCCCTTCCAACTCTGTTATTCTATTCTATTATCCCTTTTCTTCCCCTTCTTCCTCCCCACTGTTTTCCTATTTACTTTTGTATTTTGTATCTTATTTTATCTTATAACTCAATAAAAATGTTAAACCAGGCTATTTGCCTTTAGAACAGCCGAGGAAGTTAGAAAAATCACATTTTAAAAAAAAAAAAACTTTGCTTCTCTTAGTTTAAAGCCCTTCAGATGTTCTTGGGAAGATCAGATTGGTTGGCAAAGAAGCAGACCATTTGTGAAAAGCTGCTGGGATTATTAAAAAATCCTATTAAAATGCACCCACACAGGCATTGTCCTGAGACAAATATTTTCAGTTTGAATTTTATCTGACAGAACTCTTTACAATATCTGTATCAACTAGACCTCTTCTGATTTTATAGCAATTCCCCCTCCATAGTACAACTATTATAGATTTACAAGTCACATCCATTTTTATGGACAGTGTTGCCCTCCAAAGACTCTAGCTGTTTCATTGGATGTCGTTTATATATTAGGAGATTTGTACTCATAAAATAATCTAATATAGCTAATTGGAGCAATTTCTCACTCTGCAGATTGTCATCTTTTTCATGGAGGATCTTTTGTAATTAATGAAGCGGGTTATAAACGGATAGGGTAATATTTTCTTTTTCACAATGTTAAATGCTAGGAATGTGCTCTGGAGTGCACCAGATCCTTTTCAGTACTTTTCAGGTAGTTTGGAACTGGAGGACATCATAGACCACTGGTGTCAAACTCACCATGTCATGTTGCCGTCACGTCACTGTGATTTTTCCCTTAAGAAAGCTGGGATGGGCGTGGCCTCTGTGTGACGCATCTGGCCCAGGGGCCGCCAGTTGGACACCCCTGTCATAGACAGTACTGAATTTAAGGTTTCCCAAAAGTTTTAGAGTGCAATTTATAGGAGAAAAGCTGAAGTGCAGAACAATAGTGCTGTGCCCTGCTTTTCCAAATACAGAAAACAGTTAGATGGATTAAAGGAAGTGGGGGAGAGAAGGAGTGACAGATAAACGTAATAAGAGAAAATGGTTTTCTAGGACTCTCCACTCTACACTTAGGACATGCTATTAAGTACACATTTTATTTGGGTTATTCTATGGTTTTTTGCTAGGAATATTGGAAGTGTAAATATTGGTTGAATGAAAGAGGTGTTATTTCATCTTTGGATACATCAACCTTTCTAATTCCCCTTGCAACTGACTTGTTGTTCAGCCCAGTTCAAATCCCAGTTTCCCAATGTTTAGAGATAGAGATAGTTTACAGCCTTATCACAAAGAATAGAGGAGAGAGCAAGCAGCAAAAGGAGTGAGCCTTTGGAAGTGGATGTTCCAGTAATGGAAGAACATGGAAGGACATATTTCTAGATCCTGAGATATCTTGGGAACTCTCTAATGTGATAAAAACATGTGAGGAAGGTAACTTTTATGGGATTTTTAACTCTTCCAGAAAAGACATTCTGGAGGAGGGCTGACTGAGCTGTTACATTCATAGCAGTTAGACTTATATACCACTTCATAGGGCTTTCAGCCCTCTCTAAGCGGTTTACAGAGTCAGCATATTGCCCCCAACAACAATCCGGGTCCTCATTTTACCCACCTCGGAAGGATGGAAGGCTGAGTCAACCCTTAGCCGGTGAGATTTGAACAGCCAAACTGCAGAACTGCAGTCAGCTGAAGTAGCCTGCAGTGCTGCATTTAACCACTGCGCCAGAGTTACTCTGTGGTAAGACGGGCAGCCAATCAATTTAATAAATAAAAATTAAAAATTAAATGTAAATTTGGCAAACTTATCTCATTGGTCCATGTCACAGGAGTCCAAGAACCAATCAGGAACTAGCACACTAATCTGATACTCTGTGCTTTCATCTCCCTCAATTAGGGACACACCTCTCATAACATATGAAGGATTATAGGCAGGGGGGGATTCAGACAGTTTGGACCGGTTCAAGTGAATTGGATGCTAATTATACATCTGGTTTGCCGAACTGGTAGTTGCAAAGTCTAGCTGGTGGTGCCCCCTCCCCGGAGTCTCCCTGTGGCCCGTTTTGGAAGTACAGGCCCATGTGGGGGCTCTTGGAGGGCAAAAAGCAGGACTTCCGGAAATTCCAGAAGTCTGGAAATGGGCCCATTTCCGGCCTCCGGAGGGCCTCTGGAGCCCAGGGGAGGACTTTTTTTTCCTGAGAAATGTTTTTATTGTTTTAATTAAACAAAAAGACAAAAAAAAGAAAACCATCTCTCGTTACATCTTGTTGAAAGCGTATCGATTGGTTACAGATATATTCCGTGCATTTCTTCCACAATCCTTACATATGTTTCATTCAAATCAGGTTATACATTTTAAGTCAAGAAAGAAAAGTTATGTATTTTACTATCCCTGTACCATAATTCTCATTTAATTACCATTGTTTAAACATGTTTTTATCTAGAATCATTTATATTAAAAGACACAACCACCTACTGGCATTCATTTGCAATTTCAATAGATCTCCAATAACATTGCACCTTTATAACACATTCTAAAATTAATTCAATTAAGTAAGATATCTAAGTGTTCCCCCCCCCCCGTAACACACCTGTATGTATCATTAAATATTGTCCATTAACATTTCATTGTTATTATTGTAGTTAACTAAAAGTTATTTACTGTTTATCTCACCTCTCCTCTCCAGGCCCACACAATATTATAGCTTTATAGCCGTCTTTAGACAAGGATTTATTAATAAGATTTATAGGACTTTTCCCTCAATCCCAAATTAGTTAACTACGTGCTAAGAAAATAAACATTAGACATCTAAGACAATCTAAGAGATATTAACATTTCTACTTAACAATCACCCAAAATAGACATTAGCATTTCTATGGCCTGGTTATTTATCCTTACTAAGGTTATTATTTCTCTATTAGTATCATAGTAAATTTATGTTAATGAATAAACATTCAATGGTAATCTAGAACAGTCTATAAGGTACTAAAATCTCTACTTAATAATCATCAATAATTAACTAGCTTTTTTCCATCAACTAGCATTATTAACCAGTATCTTTCCAGTAACAAAACGGTCTTTCCTCTCTCGCCAGCTGTTGTGTCGATTCCCTTTCTAGAACCTTTCCAGGGTTTACGACTTCACACTTTGAAGCTTAAATGATCTCTCATGTGGTTTTGTTGCCCTTGAGTTGTTATTAGTGTAAGCTTAACTTTGGTTGTCAGGTTTATTTCTAAATAGATCTGTCTTATTAACTCCATCTTTTTCACTCTTTCTTTTTCTCCTACATCTTGGAGTTTGGGGTGGAGCACCAAATTATCAAAGTCACTTTTCCAGTTTCCCTTCTTTCCACCTTCACTCACGTTTACTCCATTAATAAGTTCATCTGACTTCTTATCTTTGTTTTCTGTATTTTCATTTGCTTCTTTAATTTCTGGGGCTGCAACCCCATCATCTTTTTTTGTGATACCCCATAGTCTGTCCCATTTCGTGTCAAATCTCTCAAGTCGTTCTGAGAAGTTTTGAAGTCCAGCCAAAATGTTTTGAATTATCAAGTTTTCTTCATCTGAGTATTGCTCCATTTTTTAGAGTAAGGAAAAATATATTTTAAAAAAGCAAGGAAAGGAATTTGGTACTATCTGCCTGTCACAGATTTTGAAGAATATATCTATTTTTATTTTAAATCTTAAGCAAATGTTCTTTTATGGTTTTCAAAAAAGAAGGGTACTAAAGTTTTTCTTTCCTTTTCAAATTCTTGCCAAAATATTTTCCACACGCACCAGCAGAACACTATTTGCGACCTTGGGTCTTTATCAGGTTTTTTAAAAAAAGAAGTTCCAAACCTTTCTGTTGCACAGTCGGTATAGTCAGATAAGAGTGAACAAAGGATACATTGTTACAACAGCAAAAGAAAAACAACTTCAGACTTGGGCTTCCAAGTGGCAGATTCGACTATTTTAAAACCTTTTTCCTTAAGTATCTTTAATATAATATTATAACAAGTAGAAGGAGAAATTTATTAAAGTGAAAAGAGTTTTAGTTTAAGCCAAAAAAGTTAAAATACTAAAGGGAAATAGAGAAAAAAAGATCCCTTCACCTCAAGTGGAAAAACAGGAAATGTTGCAATCACTTCAATCCACAAAAGATCATTACAGACAAGAGCAAAAAACTTTCTAAGGCAGTCCAATGGGGATTAAATATGCCACTTTGTTCTTGCTTAATGGACTAATTTAGCTTAAGAAAAGAGTTTCTTAGGGCAATCTTCTAAAAGAAAAGAAAAAAAACCTCACCAGATGGAAACACTTTCATTTCTCTTTCTGGAGCCGTCTCCAACTATGCCAGCCAGCCTGCCTGTTGCCGCCGGTTGGAAGCACTTCCCTTGGGTCGATCAGGGACTTTATAATGTCCCTGCGACCAGCATGGTCTTATCTTCCCAGTCACCATCTCTTCGGGAAGTTTAGGTCCTGCCGGACTGTCCAGGGGCAAAAGTGTCATGGGCAGATTCGGACTGTCGAGTCCGCACAATGTAACGTTGCAACGTTGGCTCCTCCTCCTCAGGAAGCTTTCCTTGAGCCTCTGGGAGGGCAAAAACGTCCTCCTCTGGGAGGAAACACACACACACACATCTGCCATGGTGCAGGAAGCCGAGTAGCCACACCCACCATGGCCATACCTACCCAGTGACCGGGCAGAGAACCGGTTGCTAGAATTTTTGAATCTCACCCCTGATTATAGGCGATATCATTAGAAAGATGATGTCACAGAAAGAGACAGGCCCAATTCTGTTTCTCTGGGTTTTGAAGGATAGCAGAGGAAGAAGAAAATATTTTGGAGGTTACACCAACTATCACACATAATTTGCACCTATTAGAACAGCAAACCTCCCAGTGGCTTGGCTCTCTTTTAGCAAATTCCTTTCTTTACAAAGCACCCCCTTATTATAAGTTAGCCTTTCTTAAAGACCAGTGTTTCCTCACTCTCTTGTCCAGCATCCAAGTCAAGCAGTGTTGAGTTTCATTGTGTTGTGTTGATCTTGCTTTGGTTGTATTGTTTGGGACTTTTAAAATGTAAGCTGCCCTGAATGGTTTGGAGTCAAACAGCCTCTATATCTAAATAAATAAATAAAATGAAAAATAAAGCAAACACTGCTTCTAAAAAAATATATCCTCCTCATCCATAAAATTGTGGCCCTTTTATTTATGGCTTATGCCTCATCTTCAGGGTAGGGGGGAGATTATTTATGAAGGTAGGGAAGCATTACTGAAAGGGCTTTTCATATTTACAGGTAAAAAGGAAAGAAATGCCATTTTTCTTCCTACAAAACAATGCAACATATCACTTGCCTCCACAAATGTGAAGTAGCTCTTATTTTAAACAAAAAGGAGAAAAGGGAATACGGCAAGAGAAAGAGGAAGGCGATTAGAATAATATGAATGGATAAAGCAAACTATTTAGTAATTAGTAATTTAGTAATTTAATAAATTTATATGCCGCCCAATCCCGTAGGACTCTGGGCGGCTTATTTGCAAACATAGCAGCTCTGTCTGGATGGTGCGGAAGGGAAGGATTTACACTCCTTGCACTGTAAATCCTCCCATTCACCACCACCCAGTCAGAGCTGAAGAAGCTTCTTGGATGAGAAGCAAAACATCTTCAAAGAAAAACAAGAAAGTCCAGTTGCCTCTTAAAAAAGCACCTTTGGGACAACCATGACCTGGATGCCTGAGAATCTCCATAGACAAACCATCTAGTTAGCTGTTACAAGATCACCAACAATGACATGACAAAGTAGTAATAATGCTATATTGGAATATATTCAGGAAGTACCCTTTGCCTACAAGCAAGAACCGGTAGGGCCACAAAATAGAAAAAGTAGTAGAAAATGAAAGTGAAGAAGCTAAAAGATTTTAGAATTCAAACAGTCAAGCACCTGCCACATATTCCTGACTTAATCATTGTCAACAACAAAGACAAAAAAATCTTGATGGTGGACATTATAGTACTTGGAGGCAGCAGAATAGAAGAGAAAGGACTGAAGAAAACCACAAAATGAACAGAAGTAGAACGACTGTGGCAAAAGTAAGCAAAGATAGAACCAATAGTAGTAGGGCCTTTGGTGAAATCCCAAAACATCTGGAGCATTACTTGAACACATCAACATTGAGAAAACCATCGTTGGTCAATCGTAAAAGGCATGTTTACTTGGAACAGTTTACATCCTGTAATATTGCTGTTGTTGTTGTTGTTGGAGAAAAAAATCTAACATTATTAATCAAAGCCAGAAATTAATCAATCATCATCAAATGATTCAAAGTCCAGATTGTGAAAGAAGCAGATGAAACAGTAGATATAATTCTTGGTTATTGCAGAAAGCTTGCACAAATTCATTATAAACAACAATATAACACAGTTACCAAAAAAGATTCATTGACACATCTGTAAAAATTATCACTTGCCATTAATGAACAATTGGTGGGAACATAACAGTGGGAAAAATAGTTGAAAATGAGCAGATAAATTATAGTGGGATTTCTGAATGCAAAGTGATTAAGTCTTGGCACTCAACACCCCAGATTTAAGAGGGTGTGGATAATTGATGTGGCGGCACCAGGGGATAATAGAAGATAAAGAATTGGAGAAAATCACAAAGTAGCAAGATTTGAAAATCAAAACTGAAAGATTATGGCATAAACCATCATTAGTTATCCCGGGGGTTATTATTATTCATGGTGCCGTACCAAAATCCCTTGGACAGTACTTAGAAAACCTGTGAATTGACAATGTTTCCAACTGTCAATTATAAAAAAGTTACACTAATTGGATCCTCATATACACTATCCCAATACATTATGGCATCCTAGGTACTCGGCCAACACCGGCTAAAGAACTGCCAGATCTGATTTCACATAGTTATTTTACTGAAGGGCTGACACCAGTTTAGCAGTTCTCACAGCCCACTACAAAATGGGAAAGTTCTCTTTCTTTCTCTTTTTTCTTTCTTGTTCTTTCTTTCTTTCTCTTCCTTTCTTTCCTTCTTTCCATCCTTCCTTCCTTCCTTCCTCTTTCCATCCCCCCATTCATGCATCGATCTATCTATGATAATTAAGTGGTCCTCCCCCCGTTAAAATGTTTGCACTAAACCTCAGTTGTGTAATAGAGTGTTTGTATTCCTGCTAGGCAAATCAATAGCCTTGGAATGTTTTCTCTGTGAAGTGTGTGAGTGGACGCTGAAGATTAGCACTGTAGAAAAGACACTTGAGAATCTGTATTTATCTTCTGCAAGCAATTCTGACTTCAAAAATGGGGTGGCTGAAGACAGATTTTTTTTCATAATATTTATCCTCTGCCAACTTCAGACCTCATTCAGCCATTGCAAGCAACTTATCAGGCCAATTAACTAATTCAAAAGCTATCTGGAAAAGAGGCAATGAATTATTCATCATTGTTCTTTTAACATCGGCCTAAAATCATATCATAAAGTCATTCTCTCAGGGGAGAGGGGTTATGGAGAATGAGACAGGCCAATTTTGTTGGATTTTTTTAAAAAATTCCCCTGTTACTTGGGGCATATTTCAAAGCACAATGGTCTTATAAAATTATTTAGCATTGCTTGCATTCTGGGGTGCATTCGTTCCCTTGCAATGCAAACATATATTCCCTTTATCTATATAATGCGTTTGAAGGAAATCTTGAAAGAAATGGTGTGTTACGTATGCCGTGATATTTCACTTCAAGAGCTAGAGCAATATCAAAGCAGAATATGCTTGTATAGTGACAATCCAAGTTCAAAGACAATCTCAGTCACCTACCTTTGATTGGGTGACCTTGGATAAATCTGTCAATCAATATAGCATCCCACACAAGTTGATGCTTGGAGACAAGAGCAAAGATATACATCACTAGCTGCTTTCAACTCAAGCAGCAAAAATTCCACAAGCGGATAGTTTTAGGAAACCTGAAATCAAACTACAACATAATTTCCTATCAGCAATGCTATTCTAGAGACTTGCACTGCTGTGAAGCGTTTTGATTAGCATGCAGTGTCTCACCAGATCCAGATGGAATTGTTTCCTCCCAGAATGCTAAATAATTCCAACACAGCTGCAAGGAGAGGTTTTCCAGATTAACACTTTTAACAGAACATTTGTACAGTTATTGGTGGCCCTGCCTATTTTCCCAACAGTACAGTATATTCACTGGTTTTTCTCCCAAAGGTTGTTGCCAATCACATGTTGGATTCCTTTTTCAACAACATGGGCTATGTTAAATACATATTTTTATTTATTATTTATTTAGTTAGTTAGTTTGTCAAACATGTACAAGATAACAGGTATAAGTATAAACATGGACATGAACAAGGGAAATGAGTACAAATAAGTGGGGACAGTACAACAGGGACAGTAGGCATGCTGGTGCGCTTATGCATGCTCCCTTATGGACCTCTTAGGAATGGGGGGGAGGTCCATGGTAGACAATTTGAGGTTGAAGCTGTGAGGGTTAGAGGATGTAACAATGGAGTCAGGTAGAGCATTCCAGGCATTGACCACTCTGTTGCTGAAGTCGTATTTTCTGCAATCTAGTTTGGAGCGGTTTACTTTGAGTTTGTATCTATTGTTTGCCTGTGTATTATCGTGGTTGAAGCTGAAGTAGGCGTTGACAGGTAGGATGTTGAAGCAGACAATTTTGTGTACTATGCTTAGGTCACACCGTAGGCATCATAGTTCCAGGTTGTCCAAGCCCAAAATTTCAAGCTGGTTGGCATAAGAGAATCTATTGTGAGCAGAGGAGTAGAATACTCTTCTCGTGAAATACCTCTGGACCCGATCAATTGTATTAATGTCCAATATACAGTGCGGGTTCCAGACAGATGAGCTGTATTCAAGAATTGGTCTGGGAAAGGTTTTGTATGCCCTGGTTAGCAATACGATATTACCGGAGAAGAAGCTTCGCAAAATTAGGTTAACAACTCTTAATGCCTTTTTGGCAATGCTGTTCCAGTGAGCTCTGGGGCTTAGATCATTTGAGATGAGTACTCCTAAATCCTTGACGGAGTGAGAGTCGTCTACGAGGTCGTATCCACCTAGATTGTATTTGGTGACATTGCATACATGTATACATTGTATACATGCACCCACCTACACAGAATGTTTAGACAATGTAGCCCTCATCCAATTTTAAGAGCCCTTTTAAGTGTCTGGCATAAAGCAATCTGCAGACAGTAAGAAAGAAAAATAAGAAAATAATGGACGGCCCATCTTTTAGCCAGCAACTTCAGATGAAGCTAGATATCCCATGGGATACAATGCATTTTAGGTCCATATTAAAACCAAAGAGTAACTACAGCAATGTTTTATTTTATGCATAAATAGCATTTGTGGTAGATCTGATGGTATCCATCAGAGTAGCACACCCTACAGCTGAAATGAAATTGGAGCTAACCTTGCTCAAAAGGCCTGTGTGGCATGGCAAAATCACAGAAACAGTCGTATACGGCGTGCTTAGTGCGGATAGACCTATTTAGAAGGGAGTGAAAAATACCAGCTAAATAATGTATTTCTCTCCTGGATTCTTTATGGCAGGCTCAAAGCAATGGGAAGGGGGAGAGAATAGCTCAGCTACAGCAGCCCAGCCAAAGCCTGTTCTGCAAATACTCTAATCTCTAAATTATGCATCTCCATTCTTACCATGCCTTTAGACATGAAGCATTCCTGTAATGAAAAATAGGAAATTAGTGCTAAACGCAAAGAAGTATGTCTGTTGGCTTTATGAGGAAGAACAGGCAGCTAAGGTGCCTGTGAGGGTGCTGTAAAAAGTCCATTATCGATGCCAAAAAAAAAAAGAACAGTTGCACTTATTGGATTGCTTTTTAAATAGCCAGCAAGCCTTGTCAGGTTAGCTGGCATCATTGCTATTGACAACTCAGCACCATCTTGTCAATGCACAGAGCTTGTTCTATGATAAAAGTAGAGTAGGATAAAGAAAAGACACTCAGGTTAGAGCAAAACAGATCCCTGTTTTCTCAGGTTTTCCCGTTGAAAGCTGCCTTTGAAATCCTGTAAGTTCAGCCTATTTCTTTCTACACCTCTGAATGTTGAATCAAGTTTGGTCCAAATGTTTACCTCTCCTTCATCTTTTTAAAAAGATATATATTTTTCTTTCTTTCTTTTTTTTTCTCCTGTTCAGCTGTGTTCAATTATCAGAGATTGGACAAATCCCTGCAGTTTTCTTGGCAGGTTTTTTAATAAGTGATTTACCATTGTCTCCATCCTAGGGCTGAGTTAAGGTGACTGGCTCAAGGTCAGCCAATTGGCTCTGTGCCTAAGGACACACACACACACACACCACTGTTTCCTCTAAGGTGCGCGGCTGGGTGGCTTCTAACTGCCACGCAGGGGGCTCAGAAAATCTAGGGTTAGCATGGGCGCTGGGATGGCGGCAGGAGCTTATGCGGCACAGCTGGTCTCCTAGGACCTCCTAGGCGCCAGCTGCGCCGCTCATTACCGTCAGTCACCCAGTGTTCAGCAAAGCAAATGCGGGGAAGTCCTTTGCAGGCAGCTAGAACTGGTCGCCCGCAAAGGACCTCCCCAGACTTGTATTGATGAGCACGGAGTGACTGACAGTAGTTTGTGCAGGCCGCGGCTGCTCAAACTAGCATCAGTTGCCCTGTGTTCAGCAAAGCAAGCCCAGGGAGGTCGTTTGTGGGTGGCCAATCCTAGCCGCTTGCGCCCGGCTCTGCGGCTGAAGTGAACCCCCAAAGCCCCCGCCGCCATCAGAATATCTGGTGCCACCTCCTCCTCCTCCAACAGCACTGCCGGATTTGCCACCTGACGCTGTGGCTGAGGTGAAGCCGCCAAAGCTCCCGTCACCCTCAGCACCTGAGCTGGCCCCCGTGTTATCCCTCCCCCTTCCTCCTCTGCCATGCTTTTGAGGAGCCATGAGGCCACAGGAGCTAGTAGGAAGGCGACGAAGGTGGAGGCGGCGGCAGGGGTAACCCGGAGCCCAGCTGAGGTACTCCAAGCAGAGGAGGAGGCACCGCCGCCGCTGCCATGGGTGGGGGCACCAGCGGGAGCTTTGGCGGCTTCACCTCACCTGCAGCGCTGGGCAGCAAATGTGGTGATGCTGTTGGAGGAGGAGGAGGAGGCGGCAGCAGTTATTCTAGTGGTGGTGGGGGCTCGTCGGCATCTTCAGCGGCAGCCCTGCCCCCTGTGAAAAAAACCGAAGATGGAACAGATCCACGCAGATGACGTTGCCGCAACATGACTGGAGGAGGAATTCTGGGAGTTGAAGTCCACAAGTCTTAAAGCGGTCAGGTTTGAAGACCCCTGGGGTTTTTTTTCCTAAAGGGTTAGGGGTGCAAGGATCTTGTAACAACAGCTTTAAGACTTGCGTGCTTCAAATGCCAGACTTTCTGAGCCAACATTTTGGTTGCTAAGCAGGAGTGTTGTTAAGTGATACTGATATTATATAACACTTTTAATTAAGCGGGTATCTTGAATAAACATAACTTTGAGTTTCAAATAATACTGATTTCGTTGTTGTCTTAGGTGACATCTGTGAAAAAAATTCAGGTGCTCAGAAAATATGCCGCTCAAACACTATACTTTTCTGCTCACACTGAAAAAAAAATTAGAGGGAACATTGACACATAACATATGTGTGTGTGTGTGTGTGTGTGTGTGTGTATGTGTGTGTGTGTGTGTGTGTGTGTGTGTGTGTGTATATAAATATACCAAAAATTGCTTCTCTCCTTAATTAGTTTCCATCCATTGCTTCTTGTCCTAACCCTAACCCTCAGGTGCCTTGGAGAATAGCTTGACTCCCTCTTCTTTGTGGCATCCCCTGAGATATTGGAAGACTGCTATCATGTCTCCCCTAGTCCTTCTTTTCATTAAACTAGACATACCCAGTTCCTGCAACCGTTCTTCATATGTTTTAGTCTCCACTCCCCTAATTGTCTTTGTTGCTCTTCTCTGTACTCTTTCTAGAGTCTCAACATCTTTTTTACATCATGGTGACCAAAACTGAATGCAGTATTCCAAATGTGGCCTTACCAAGGCATTATAAAATGGTATTAAGACTTCACGACTATTTGGCCTTCCATTCTTCTCAAGAAAGTAACTGCCAGAGAAGATATCAAACTCTCATCAGAAATGACTATTGCAAAAGGAAAAGGTTCCCCTCACACATATGTGATAATCATTCCCAACTCTAGGGGGCAGTGCTCATCTCAATTTCAAAGCTGAAGAGCCAGCGCTATCCGAAGACGTCTCCGTGGTCATGTGGCCGGCATGACTAAATGCCGAAGGCACATGGAATGCTGCGGTTCCTATTTTTCTACTTGCATTTTTACAAGCTTTCGAACTGTTAGGTTGGCAGAAGGATGACTGCAAAGGGCTCACCAATCTGAGTGAATGGCATAGCAGATAAAGACCCACTCAACACACATAACATTGCTAGACTATGCATGACAGCAATTAAAATTTACAAACAGATAATTAAGGGTACTACACATAGGTAAACTCATTGAGAACCTCTTTTTTGTTTTTATCATTTTTTTAATTGTCATTACAATTGATGAAGGCCTGCACTCTAAATAGAGACCAATCCCATTTGAATTTTTTACTGAATTACATTTAGGTTGACACCCTGGATTGATCAAATCCCTTTGATTTAATGGAGGCTCCCTCTCATCTTTGATTTTTTTCTGTTATTCCTCTGATTATTTGGGAGATTATAATTTACAATGTTTTTCTTAGCATGCTAATGTCTGGAGGGAATTTCTTAATATGGGTTTTAAAACCCAAGTAATAAAATTTTATTGTTATTGTTAACATACATACCTAACATCTGTTTAATTTCATGTTACACTTTTAGCATCTCGAGGTCTACACTTAAAGACTTTATTTTGCCTTTCTCTTTAGTTCTGAATTTCCTGGGTGCATTATAATTATTGATTTGCATAAAACTTTGGTCAATGGGTGTAATAAACGTGGGCTTGAATTTTCCTACCACTGCTTTAATATAATAAGAACATTCCTGGAGAACATTCCAGGAATGGGCATTTTCGTTAGCAGGTGTTCCCTAAGATGATGAGATGCCTTATTAGCCTTATGTAGGATGGCATTGCTATAAGTTGCAGTTTCAAAGCAATATGCTATTGATTCTAGGCTCAAAACACAATTGGCTTCTCATAACTGGCAACGTGCTTGTTAAATGTCCACATTTCCATGATGTTTTGATGGTTAAAAATATGTGGAAGGGACAATAACACAGCTAGTCAATACATGACAGCAGACACTTAGCAAACCTGTAGCAGTTGCTGTAAATGATGTGTGAGGGCTGGGCTGGTTTTCACATCATGGTCTCATATTCCTTCTTCAAGGTTATCTCCATGCATTTTAAGCAAAGGAAGAAGCAAGAGAAAAGAAAATAAGGATTAGCTGCAATTTGGGGACGGGGGGGACAGGGGGGGAAGCAGACAATATACAACTACCTTTTTGTCCTCGTGTGCCGAAACCTCATGTGCTGTCAGACACACACGTGCCCACACCCACAATGCAATGCGCCTTCTCCCTGCGCATGGACGCACGACTCCTGTGCCCTCTCGCCCCTCCATGCATATGCATGACCCCACTCCACCTTGGGCCTAGCAGGCCTCCCTGAAGCCTCCTAAAACCAAAAATGGGACACAGGGGGCACGCTGCACTGTTCCCCACTTTCCCCGCCCCGCTCCCTGCATGCACACACGTCTCCTCCATGTGGGCAGAGACCGGCAAAACAGGTGGCTAGTGGAAGACGCACATGCATGTGCAGTGGAGTTGAGCTTGAGCGATGGCTCACATGCCCACAGAGAGGGCTCCCCGTGCCACCTGTGGCACACGTGCCATAGGTTCGCCAGCACTGATCTATATCATTTATTTACATATGATTTAGTATCTGAAAACATTGCAAATCAATCCTAATTCTAACTTGGTATGTTCTGATCAGGTTACACCAGCCTGTCTACATCATTTACATCAGGGGGTTGGTCAAACGCGTGTCATTACGTGTCGTAACGTAACTTTTTTCCCCTTCGCTAAACCAGGCATGGGCGTGGCCATCGTGTGATGCACCTGGCCTGTGGTCCATGAGTTTGACAGCCCTGATTTAGTTCATCCTCATCTAGAGCTTTTTTTAAAAAAAAATGTATCAGAAAAAAAATATTTAGGCCAACCATACATTTAGTCAACATTTCTCAATAGAAGATCCATATCAGGGGTGCCAGTTCTAATCTCTTCTATAGAAGAGGTACCACAAATCTACAGTGCCGTTTAGAACCGGTTCCAGCTCCCTCCCCCCGCCCGTCTGCAAATCATCAAGATGAAGAGCAAGAGGAGGAATTCTGGGAGTTGAAGTCCACAAGTCTTAAAGCTGTCAAGTTTGAACACCCCTGGGTTTTTTTTTAAAGGGTTAGGGGTGCAAGGGTCTTGTAACTTGACAACTTTAAGACTTGCACACTTCAATGCCAGAGTTCCTGAGCCCACATGCCTGGAGGAGGAATTCTGGGAGTTGAAAATCACAAGTCTTAAAGCTGTCAAGTTTGAACACCCCTGGGGTTCTTTTTTCTAAAGGGTTAGGGATGCAAGGGTCTTGTAACTTGACAGCTTTAAGACTTGCGTGCTTCAAATGCCAGAGTTTCTGAGCCAACATTTTGGTTGCTAAGCAAGAGCGTTGTTAAGTGAGTTTCACCACATTTTACAAGTTGGCCACGTCCACCCAGTCACATGACTGCCAAGTCACATGGTCCTACCCAGTCACATGGTCGTCAAGCCACTCCCACAAAGCAGGCCACACCTATAGAAGAGTTTCTAAAAAAAATTGAAACCCACCACTGATCCACATCTCTGTTTTGTTTCAATATCTCTTAGGTGGTCCTGCCCAAATTTGACAGTATTATCTTTTCAGAAAATGAGAAGCAAATTTGATGCACTGATAGGCTTAACACTCCAATTTTATGTTTTGCTTTTTATTTTTAAAAAAGCAAAATAAAACAGCTGAAGATCACTCACTTTCTCTGACAGCTTCACTACATCATTGTCAGCTTCCTTGCAGCCTTTGGTGGCCCATTATAAAATAAAACAAGTACAGCCTTAGCCACAAAAAGCCTATATTTCCTTGTTCTATTTGAAGGCGTCTTTAAATCAGTCTCAGGTGATAAACAGAGAACTCCAAAGTTAGAGCAAAGTCCTTATAGTGGCCCATCAACTGCTGACATTTTCCCTTGTTCCATGAGATACAGATTTCCCTTTAATTTATAACACTATTTTCTAAATTTGCCTTTGTCTTTATAAATTAGCATCTGAAAGGACCGTGCATAACTGAATCTTGTTTTGATCAAACAAGTGTATTAATTAATTACATTAGTGGCCACCATCTACTGAAAACAGTTGGAAAAGTTCAAGCTCATTTGGTTTCTTTCCCCAGTGTTGGAGTTGGGCTGGGGAAAATGTTTTGGAACTAGCTCTATTCAAGCTCTTAAATAAGATTTCTTGACTGCTTCACCTTGCATTTCCTCCTCCTGTTTTCCTATATTTACTGGTGGATGGTTGAGCTTTCAGCCATGTCAGGGAACTGCTGGTTTTAAGGGTGAGACTCCCTTTAGAATTATTTATTGCTGCTTTTAAAAGAAGGACAGTAATATACTAGACTTTTTCACCAGCAGTTGTGCATTGATAATCAAAGTTCAGGTCATTTTGTACAATCCTAACCATCACCTTGAAATAAAAATTAACAAGCCATAATAGCAATAGCTATAACACTTAGACTTCACAGTGCTTTTACAGGCCGCTCTAAGCAGTTTACAGAATCAGCAATATTGCCCCCAACAATCTGGGTCCTCATTTTACTGACCTCAGGAGGGTGGAAGGCTCAGTCAAACTTGACTTCAGTCAGGATCGAAGTACAGATTGCGGGCATGCGCATGCGCAGAACAATTTACAGTGAACTGCGCACGCGCAGTCACTAAAAACCAAAATGGTGGCAGCCGAGTGGTGGCGAGGAAACCTGTTCGGGGACGTGGCAGGCCTGGGTCGCTGCCAGTTCTGCGACCCAGGCCTGAATTCCACTACCGGTTCAGCTGAACGGGGAGCAACCTATCTCTGCTGCATATGCTTACATGCATATCAATGGCCATTCTTCTTTTATGAAAATTAAATTTTCGCTTGATAGTTCAATGTGTTTACTAGTGACTGTACTAGTTTACTAGTGCAGGTGTGTCAAACTCGAGGCCTGCAGGCCAGACTCAGTCTGTGGGGCGCTTAGATCTGGCCTGCAGTGCCTCTGCCAGTGAAAACGGAACTTGGGAACGCTGGGTGCAACCCTTCCAGGCTCCAGTCCCGGCCACGATGGCCTCCTGCATCCCTCTGCCAGTGAAAACAGATCTCGGGGAGCCACTCTGTTTTCACTGGCAGAGGGATGCAAGAGGCTGTCATGGCCGAAACAGAGCTCGGGAGCCTGTTTTCACTGGCAGAGCACTCGGGCCAGCATAGGTGCCTCTGACATGAGTGACTTCAAGCTGGCCATGCCCAACCTATCCACACCCACCCCAATTCCCCAAGTCCAAACACAACCCTGATGCGGCCCTCAATGAAATTGAGTTTGACAACCCTTGTATAGTCAGTTTCGGTCCTCCTTTCATCCAGCAGTATCCCTAATTCCAACCCAGTGGCAAATCAATAAAATAGAATAGAATAAAATGCAGAAGGACAGAAGCACTGGGCTTATTAAGTCCAGGTCCAAGACTGGCATAACATTATGCATCCTGTCTCAAAGGTGCTTCTTTCTTCAAAAGGCAATTGGACTGGCTTTTTTCCTTGAGGAAGAGGAAGAAAACATTTCGCATGTCATCCAAGAAGCTTCGCCGGTTCTGATGAACGAGAAGGGAAACGTTTGCTTCCTCTTTCTCAAGGAAAAAACAGTCCGCCTGCCTTTTGAAGAAAGAAGCACCTTTGAGACAACTATGAGCTGGATGATTGACAATCTCCACAGATAGTAATGCATCTAAGAAAAGAGCAGCTAAGATGATCAAAGGCCTGGAGACTAAACCATGTGAAGAATGGCTGCAGGTTTTGGGTCTGGCTACTCTA
Source organism: Thamnophis sirtalis (assembly GCF_051295495.1). Classification (NCBI taxonomy): domain Eukaryota; kingdom Metazoa; phylum Chordata; class Lepidosauria; order Squamata; family Natricidae; genus Thamnophis; species Thamnophis sirtalis. The sequence goes on from NW_028261390.1 coordinate 15,725,966, forward strand.
AAGAAAAAAAGAATTAGGGGTGACATCATAGCAGTATTCCAGTATTCCAGACTGCAACAAAGAAGAATGGGTCAACAAAGTACCAGAAGGCAGGACAAGAAAGAAAGGTTGAAAACTAATCAAAGAGACAGTGAGGACAATTAATCAGTGGAACAGCTTTTCTCCAGAAATCGTGGGCGCTCCATCACTGGAAGTTTTTAAGAATAGACTGGACAGTCCCTTGTCTGAGATGGTATAGGTTCTCCTGCTTGAGCAGGGGGCTGGACTAGAAGGCCTACAGGGTCTCTTCCAGCTTGATTCTATTCTAATTCATATTGTTCCACTGCCTGAAATACCACATTTAATCCCCAGTAAGACATTTAATACAGAGGGATGCAGTGGCTCAGTGGCTAAAATGCAGAGCTTGTTGATCAGAAAGGTTGGCAGTTCAACTGTTCAAATCCCTAGCACCGCATAACAGAGTGAGCTCCCATTACTTGTCCCAGCTTCTGCCAATCCAGCAGTTCGAAAGCATGTAAAAATGCAAGTAGGAAAACAGGAACCACCCTTGTGGGAAGGTAACAGCGTTTCTTGCGACTTTGGCATTTAGTCATGCCGGCCACATGACCACGGAGACATCTTTGGACAGCGCTGGTTCTTTGGCTTTGAAATGGAGATGTGCATGGTCTCCTAGAATCGGGAATGACTAGGACATATGTGCGAGGGGAACTTTTATATTTACCTTAAGGCATTTAAAAGAACAGTGGTAATGTTACAGATAGGTTTTAGTAAGTCACTTTAAGAATCCTGCTATCAATAAAGGTCTGGATATTACAGGGATGGATAACTTAAAAGATCTGATTGGTTGGTGAGAAGAAAGCACAAAGCTCCAAAGCCTGTTACTTAAACAGTGGAACAAACCTCATAATGTAATTTTACTGGAGAGAAAAAGCTCCCTGCATTTTAAGTAATCATTTCTTTATTTGTTTATTGACTTTGCAGAAAAGAGGCAAACGTAACCAAAAAAAAAAAGCTCTAAAATAATTGTCTAGATCTCTGTCAGAAACCAAAATAGACAGATTATCACAGCAGCTTTGTTTGGAAAGAGACCATTTTGTTGAATTAAAGGAGTGGGGGGGGGAGAGAATAAGATGCTCCAGCAAGCAATGTGATTGCATTACACCGAGCAGCTAAGTGCTTGTGATACTTAATTACTTGTTTGGGAGGCCGAACACATTTTAGTGCAGGAAAAGCAGCAGTACTCTTATTGCAAAAAAAAAACAACACCCCAAAACAAAACAAAACACTACCACTCACACACATTTTTTAAAAAAGATAGCATCCCTGGAGTTTTCATTTTTTTAAAAAAATGAATTATAAGGTTATGCAAACAAGAAATTTATCTGAGTCTTGAACCACGGAAGTCCAAGCATGCAGACATTGAGAGAAATTGGGCCCCTGGTAGTGGGCTGTTCTCATTAATTTTTTTTCCTCTGGGAGACTGCCATGCAATTACAAATATCTGCAGCCAAGTGAGACATAGTCTCAGGATATAAATACACTTGGAATTATACTGCTTTATATTCCTCAGGGACAGACAGTATTCCCAATTGGGGGGGGGGGGGAATTATATACTAGACGAGGAACTCGACAAAAAACAAACATTTAAAAAGGCCAAAGACCAAAAATGCAAGCAATTTGAATTGTTAAGCACTGTAGTTCCTTCAAGGTAGGAACTTCAACTTGGTAGAACAAAGTAAGACAAGTTAAAAAATGGAGTTTTCATTGATAATCTGGGGATAAGGTGGGAATGTGGACATTGAAACACAGAAGTCGGCATATGAAATGGTATAGGTCAGCGATGGCGAACCTTTTTTGGCTTGCGTGCCATAAGGGGGGAGCGCAGGGGAGGTCGTGCGCAAGCGTGCTACACCCACAATGCAACACACGACCCTTCCCCAGTGCACATGCGCGCAAGAGAGGCGCTCCCCCCCATTTTTCCATGCTTTTTTCACCCTTCCCAGCCTCCAGAGGCTTTATAGGAGCCTGGGAAAGGCAAAAAGAGCCTCCCCAGAGGCCCTCCGGAGGCTTCAGGGACCTTCAGGAGGCTTCCCTGAAGCCTCCAGAGGACTAAAAAGGACCCTATGAGCAAACCAGAAGTGACTTCCGGTTTGCTCGGAGAGTGGTTTTTAGTCCTTCGGAGGCTTCAGGGAAGCCTCCTGAAGGTCCCTAAAGCCTCCGGAGGGCTTAAATCGACCCTCCGAGCAAACTGGAAGTCCGTTCCCAAACTTCATGTTTGCCCTTAGGACCATTTTTTTTTTTTTGCGCTCTGGAAGCTTCACGGAAGCTCCTGAAGCTTCCGGAGGGCCTCCGAGGGGCGGGGGAGGCTCTTTTTGCCCTCCCCAGGCTCCTATAAAGCCTTTGGAGCCTGGGAAGGGCGAAAAATGGTTTTTAAAAAAGCTGAACTCAGCTGGCCAGCGCACAGATGCCAGCTGACAGGGCAACATGTCGCGTGCCCTGACAAATGGCTCTGCGTACCACCTGTGGCACGTGTGCCATAGGTTCGCCATCCCAGGTATAGGTTCTCCTGCTTCAACAGGGGACTGGACTAGAAGACCTCCAAAGACCCTTCCAGCTCCTATTCTATTCTACTCTACTCTACTCTCTTAGTAATAGTAATAGTACTTAAACTTATATACTGCTTCAGAGTGCTTTACAGCCCTCTCTAAGCGGTTTACAGAGTCAGCATCTTGCCCCCAACAATCTGGGTCCTCATTTTATTGACCATGGAAGGATGGAAGGCTGAGTCAACCTTGAGCCTGGTGAGAGTTGAACTGCCAAATTGCAGTCAGCCAGCAATCAGCAGAAGAAGCCTGCAGTACTGCATTCTAACCACTGTTCATTTTACCAAAAGTGACTAATTTGTCCTGTAGATGGGCAAAGGTAGAAGTTTCTGTCCAATCATGTCCAACTCTAGAGGATGATGGTCGTTTCCGATACTCAAAGACAGCTCCTTGTGGCCAGCATGATTCTTTGCCTAGGCACAGAGAATGCTATATCTTCCCACCAAACTGATACCTATTTATCTACTCACGTTTGCATGTTTTCAAACTACTAGATGAGCTGGGGCAAGGACGGGAGCTCACCCTGTCACGCAGTGCTCTGGTCTCGAACCCAGATTGTCAGCTTTCCGGCAGACGAGTTCAGCGTCTCTGAGTGCTGAGCCATCGTGACAGATAGGTACCCTATTTCTAATCATAGCAATAGAATTAAAGTTAGCCGATTAGAAAAAGAATGCTTCTAAGACACAATCAGATAGTTACATTCTGAAGAAAAGGGCACCATGAGGTGTGCTGAAGTATTGCAATAACCTATTAATCTGTCACTTACAGAGGATTCAGAAATGTTTATTACCAAGTTTATATACTGGTCAATTCTTTATGTTGCTTGAAATTTATTTGGTGACTCAAAAAATGGGAGGAGGACTTTCATTTATTCACTGTTTTCCAAATCTTCTAGGAATTTATTTTATTAATGGAAGTGGAGGTTATCCTTGACTTAGTACCATTATTGAACCCACAATTTGGGTCACACTGATGTGATAATTGTGATCATCCCATGACTGGACCCAATTTTATGAGGTTTTTTTGCAACAGTTTATAGTCATGCCGGCCACATGACCATGGAGACGCCTTCGGGCAGCGCTGGCTCTTCGGCTTTGAAACGGAGATGAGCACACCGCCCCCTAGAGTCAGGAACCACTAGCACATATGCGCAAGGGGAACCTTTATCTTCACCTTTTAGAATTGTCACATTTTCCCAATTGAAACTATGGTTAACATTAACTCCAAAGTCAACTTCGGACCATCAATAACGTAAGCAATACCCCAATCAAGAAACTGCCAAAGAGCCATCAGTCAACAGCTCAACCAAAGAATCTCTAAGATTGCTCCCATCCACCCAGACAGCAAACAGCACTCCTTACTAGCAAACAGCAAACAGAACCCCTTAGTAGCACTAATGATGTTACCTAGTTAGGGTAATGAAACATCTGCAAGAAAAAAAGCAAGTTCGAAGAGCACCAAAGACCCCTCAGAATTCAGTACTGCAGGCTGACTCTGCTCACTGCCAGGAGTTCGATCCTGACCAGCCACAAGATCGACTCAGCCTTCCGTCCATCCGAGGTCTGTAAAATGAGGATCCGGATTGTTTGGGGCAATAAGCTGACTCTGTAAATTGCTTAGAAGCCGTATATAAGTCTAAGTGCTATTACTATTGCTCTCCCAAAGGTGCTTTTTTAAAAGACAACTGGGCTTTCTTTGTTTTTCCTTTAAGACATTTAACTCCTTATCCAAGAAGCTTCTTCAATTCTATTTGGTGAGAAGAACACCTTCCCGTAGAAGCTCCTTGGATAAAGTGTGAAATGTCTTCAAAGAAAAACAAAGGAAGTCCAGTTGCCTCTTGAAAAAAGCACCTTTGGGACAAGCATGATCAGGATAACTGAGAATCTCCATAGACATATTGCTATTGTTATTTCTGGGCTCATAGAGTAACCATAGGATCTCTGGGAGGAAAATGCATGTTTTGGTTCAAGAATAATTGCAAAAATGGCATCCAAGTCCAATCAAGTCTCTGCCTTTTTACTGCCCTGTCACCAGCTCTTTAATGCCTCTTTAACTCAAACACATTTTTGATGAGCTCTAAAGCTCCAGAAAAGGCAGGCTGCCTTAAAGCAAGTGTTGTCAGTAACAGCCAGAGCGCCTATGGTGGATTCAAGCGCTTCACACCTCTAATAGACTTTGATCATTCCAAGACTGGGAAGAAAAAGAATTAGCTGAAGGTTTTCAATTTCTCCAAAGCAGTCAAAAGTGAGCAAGCAATTTCTGAGTGAAGCAACTTCATTCAGGGCAGGAAACAAAATAGATAAATTGAATTATTTTTCCAGTGTGATGTGCTAGATCAGAGAATGTGCTAGAACCCAAATCGGAGAAGCAATGGCAATAAGGCTCTCCTCTTCTAAGGAGAGCTTTATTGCCATTTTTAACTGCACAAGGTGCAATTACATTTCTGAACAATTAGCAGCCGTATGCATGAAATCGACCGGCTAAAAGATGACTTTGAATTCTTTATGCAAAAACACTCGGCTAGAGTGATTGCTTTATAAAAACTCAAGAATTGATCTTCAAAGTGTTTGACTACTGGACACATTAGGTAACCAGACACAGACCAATTACCAGACAAGACTAGATCCACAAAATGTAAAAGAATTGACAAACAAGGTTATTAACTTCAAACAAATTAAAGTATGCCACAGATTCTATTCCAAAGAGCTAATAGAGGAGATCTGTTCACAACGAAAGCGATTCTTCAGAGTTTGAATCAACTCTGGTCAGCATTGGTTTAATTATTTTACTATTTGGGGGATTTTGTAACCCATCCAAAATCTTCTGAAGTGAGCAGCCAAAATAAATCTATTAACATCAACATATTTACAAATGGTATAATTAAAATATATATAAATTCCCACCATTGCCCTCCTTCCAGGAACATTGCCGCAATTTCTAATGTTGGATTTTCCCCCTTACCAGAGGGATCCCCCTTGTGGAGTACTGTGAAGCTGTTACCATGGCAACTCCACAGCACTGTACAGTAGAAGCCATTTTAAGGTAGTACGGCGGAAGCCATTTTAAGGCATAACAGGCTGCATCTTAACAGAACACACACCCCACATCCCGAAGGGTGTTAGGGATGTCTTACCACTACAGTATTTGTTTCCAGAGGGTAAGTAATCTGTGTACCAAGCTTGGTTGAAATTGCTCAAGGCGTTCCAGAGTTATGCAGAGTTATACACACACAGCATATATATGTGAAAGCTGCTTTGTTGATTCCATTTCCACATTGGGTGTTCTCCATTTTCAGGAAACTTAGTCAACCGTAATAATACTGTTTGCGTCGGAAGTTCTGATTGCTTTTCCCAGGCTTCTTAATGGTAGAGTCTCAAACTGCTTATTACCATATATTTGCACCAGGTATGTGCCACAGTGGTGAACCTGATCCCTGCCAGACTTTTCAAATATTATGATAGCAAGAATTACTGATGGAAGATTGTTGCTTGTACACTATATTGCCAAAAGTATTCGCTCGCCCATCCAAATAATCAGAATCAGGTGTTTCAATCACTTCCATGGCCAGAGGTGTATTAAATCAAGTACCTAGGCATGCAGACTGTTTTTACAAACATTTGTGAAAGAATGGGTCACTCTCGGGAGCTCGGTAAATTCCAGCGTGGAACTGTGATAGGATGTCACCTGTGCAACAAATCCAATCATTAAATTTCCTCGCTCCTAAATATTCCAGAGTCAACTGTCAGCTGTATTATAAGAATGTGGAAGTGTTTGGGAATGACAGCAACTCAGCCACAAAGTGGTAGGCCACATAAACCCGTCCAACATCAGTGGGTGACCTCACAAATGTGCTTCTGGAAGAATGGTCAAAAATTCCCATAAACACACTCCTGAACCTTGTGGACAGCCTTCCCAGAAGAGTTGAAGCTGTTATAGCTGCCAAGGGTGGACCGACGTCATATTGAACCCTATGGATTAGGAATGGGATGTCACTTACAGTAAGTTCATATGCGAGTAAAGGCAGGTGAGCAATTACTTTTGGCAATATAGTGTATTTTCTTTTACAAAAGCAACAATGTCCTTCAAAAAAGATCACTGTATATATGGGCTGGAAAATTACAGTACAAAATTTTGCATTGTATTGCATAAGATAAAGCTTTTTACATGGGGGGGAGCTCAGTGCTAGCATGAGACCATAACAAAAACATCTCTGCCAGGTTTGATTTATACTGCACAGATCCATTACAACCCCAGCAGTTAAGAGACTCCATATTGCTGGATTATGTTCAGCTCTATTGACTTACAGACTGATAGCTTGATTATGTGAATGTTAAGCCTATATATTTTTGTCTTACATGGAAGATAGAGTTAAGCCTCCAAGAAATATTAAATTCTCAGTAGAGGAGAGTTCTAGAATCAGTTTTCATCCTGATAGTCTTTTCTTTTATACAGAATGAATTGTGTTCTGAGTAACTGAAAAATTCTATTTCTATTGGTTCTAGAGTGACGTTACAATAGAAGAGAATATTTGTAGCTTGGGTTGAACTGTGGAGTCTCTGGTTCTCCCTGAGCTTAGCTGTTTGCTTGCAGATCATTGGTGGGATTCAATTTTTTTTTTACTTCCGGTTCTGTGGGTGTGGCGTGGCTTAGTCGGCATGGTAGGGGAAGGCTACTGTAAAATCCCCATTCCCTCTCCGCTCCTGGGAGAAGGATACTGTAAAATCTCCATTCCCTTCCCACCCCATTCCAAAGCAAGGATACTGTAAAATCTCAATTTTCACTCCACCCCACTAACCTGCTTTCCAGCTCTGTTCTCCTGTTCAGGGCAACAGAAGAAGATCCAGCCAATCAGTTGGGACAACGATCAGCAGGGACTCGGGAGGCAGCAAATAGATGTGGGCGGAGCCAGCCAGAAGTGGTATTTGCCGGTTCCCCAAACTACTCAAAATTTCCACTACCAGTTCACTAGAACCAGCTAGAACTGGCTGAATACCACCTCTGTCGCCGATGTTTTGCCCAACTAAGTAATGGGGTTTTGCTCCTTGTTCTTACACAGAACAAATCCCACCCTCACTACCACTGATGACGTTACGTATTTTTCAGTGTATAAGACTTACCTTTTTCCCTCAAAAAAGAGGCTGAAAATCTGGGTGCATCTTATACACTGAATGCAGCATTTTTTGCTTCCTGAAACCCCGCCCCCTTCACCAAAATGTCCATGCATAGCCTTTAGGAGCCATGCAGAGTGCTCTTGGGGTCTGGGGACGACAGAATGAGCGAAAAATGAGCCATTTTTTGCTCAATTTTGCCTCCCCCCCCCCAGCCCCCAGAAACACTCTATAAGCCTCCTAAAGGCTATGCATGCCCTTTTTTTGACAATAAACATGCCCGTTTTCGTGAAAAATTGACCATTTTTGTGAGGTCTGCAGAGTACAAAAACTTTTTTAAAAAATTTGCCTCTTCAAAACTTTGGTGCGTCTTATACTCTGAAAAATATGGTAGTTGGGTAAAGAAATATCTTCAAGGAAAGAACCAAGGTCAGAGAACACCACGTACTCCAAAGTGAAGTTAGTTTTATGATTTTGTTTCCTTGAGATTTGGCTGTAAAATAATGGTACAATTAACCTTAGATTGAGTTTTTATGTTGAGTGGAATTTTTGAAGTACGTTGTAAGTAATTTCTTGCTGTATTTGTAAGGCTGTCTATTTCTGTTACAGTTGGATCACATTAGGTGTATTGTTGAATATTAGGTGTATTGGTGAATATTGTAAAATTAATTGTAAAGGAGCAGGTAGCATGCGTCTTTATTCTTAGTTGTCATCTTAGTTTCAAACCAGGGTAAAAATTGTATCTTTCAATAAAGTTGATGGAATATTTTTTTTTCTCTTCATATTAGGGTAAATGTAGAGTTTGAATTAAAATTCATTACGGACTACAGTGAAATCATCTGAAAAATTGGAAAATGTTATTATTAATGGGGCAATAACAACATGACCTTAGCAGGAGTCACTGGGCAGGCCACGGAGTCAGAGCTCTGGATTTTGATATTAACTATTGACATTTGCTTAATCTGATGGGTTGTTGGACGCTGACCACATGATGTCATGCCAGAACTATGTAGTTGAAGATTACATTTATGTTGGAATGCTCAGCAAAAGAAAGAGCCAATTTGGTGTAATGGTTAAGGTCCTGGCATACAAACCAGGAGACTGGGAGTTCTAGTCCCACTTTGGGCATGAAAGCGAGCTGGGTGACTTTGGGCCGGTCAATTCCACTCAGGTTAAATTACCTCAGAGTGAAAGATGTGGCGGGGAAAGAGGAGGAGAAAGAAGATTTTTGGATATGTTTACCGCTTTCTTGTTTATAAAAATAATAAAGGCAGGTACAAATAAATAAATCAAATGTATGGTCGCCACCTTGAGTTACTTATAAAATTTTTAAAAAAGTGGAATTAAAAATCTAACAAAGTTAAATGTCCCTGCATAAATGCATAAGCAAACAGAGGTTTCAACCCAGTTTCAAAAATATCACTTCACGCACAGCATTGCTATCTGTTATACTTGTTATAGGCTTCATAGAACCAATATCATATTGATATAATAAAAATATTGAAAGTTCTGCTAAGGAAGAGATAAGGTAAGAAAAGGGTACATATAGAGCAGTGGGGGATTCCTGCTGGTTTGGACTGGTTCGGCTGAACTGGTAGTGGTTTGGCAGCTTGGGTCACTGGAATCGGCAGCAACCCAGGCCTGCCACGCCCTCAAACCAGTTCTCCTATGGCTCTACCATCTTGATTTTCGGTTCTGCGCATGCACAGAACAATTTTCATTGCACAATTTTTTTTTCCATTTTTTAACATTTTGCACATGTGCAGACCTACTTACATGCAAATGCATGCACACACAGAGAGCAGAACAGGCCCATGTGTTAGTGAAGCAAGCATGCATGTACAAAATTTGTGCATGCACAAACCAGCAGTAATGCTGCAGCAACCCACCCCTGATATAGAGAACCAATTCTTTGAGACCTGACACTACAGATTGTTATACAAATGGATGCATTTGGAAAGTCCAAAAGCCAAACTATCATTCATCATCATCATCATCATCATCATCATCATCATCATCATTTTAGCCATTGTCTACCCACTGTAGGATGAAGGTCTTTCCCGCATGTTCCCAACAAATATGGTCCTGAGCTTTCTTTTGCCAATTAGGTCCTATAAACTGTAATTAATAATTAATACAATTTTCTAATAGTTGAAAATGCAAGTAGAAAAATAGGAAGCACCTTTGGTGGGAAGGTAACAGTGTTCCATGCATCTTCAGCATTTAGTCATGCCAGCCACATGACCACAGAGATGTCTTCAGAGAGCGCTGGCTCTTTGGCTTTGAAACGGAGACGAGCACCACTCCCTAGAGTCAGGACCGACTAGCACATATGTGTGAGGGGAACCTTTACCTTTTTACTAATAGTTGGGTGTTCTGACCCCCATTCCTCCGTACGCCGAGGCACTCCGAGACAAGATTACTGGTAGACAATTTATTCACAGTAAATTAACACACCCACAAGACTTTGGCAGCAATCCAGACTTCCAAGATAAGAAATACACACGAGAGCTTCTCCAGCATTGGTATATTAGTTGAATCCTGCAAACAGCCTCCTCCCAAAGTCTCTCCTTATATACTCTCTTGGACGTAGCCTAATTATAACCACCTGAGTCCAATTATCTTTTGTATCTGCGTAGTTGCTGTCATCGCTTATCTGCCCGCCTTTGCCTAGCATCCAAGACCAACTCCCTTAGCTCCTCCCCACTGCTCCAAGGCCTGATGTCTTCACCACTGCTCCAGGGCCTGACATCATGGGCACACTCCCTTTGGCTTTCACCACTGCTCCATGCCTCAGGCACCTCCTGGTGACCAACCAGCCTCTCTGGTCCCTGCTCAAAGTCTGAACCCTGTCCAGAGTCCTCCACATCTTCCAGAGCCGACTCATAGGGCCCATCGCTATGGGAGTCTGTTTACAGCGCCAACGGCTCCTGCTGGGCCACAACAGTTGGGTTATCATCTTAGAGGACAATCAAATAAATATCCTGAGTATATCTTGTTATTAATTCCTATAGCCCAGATAACTGGGCAAGATGTGTATAATCAAATAAACACTTGGTATTCAATAGGAACAATTAATAGATTGCAGGCTAAGCTAGATATAGTATTCAATTAATAATCTATGAGCTAATATGGTGGCTTTAAAGAGTTAATTGTTTATGGAGAATTTAATGACTGAAAGACAATAAATTGAAAGACATATGTGAGTAGCAGGAGATTAAGCATTAATAACTTCTGACACATCATAGAAAATAATGTTTTTTTGCCTTTTCCTTGGGGATTTAGCAAATTAAAGGAAATCAAAACCAAATTCTCATGCCATGATTTGGAAAGTCATCAATAAGATACAAGACAGAAAGAAGAAAAAAGGGAAAATTTGATTTTTTTTTGCATTTGCTTCCTAGGCTGAAGTGATTGGAAAAAAATGAGGAAAATTTCCTCAGTATAAAAAGTATTGATGACTACACACTGAAAGTATACAATGGTACACTCTCTTTTTTTCTTTTTTAGCTTAAATAAGAAAGTTCAACTTAACATAGATCTTACTTAATGAAAACCTTTACGGTTTCGCCTTTAGGTTGTAATAAGAGGATGAGAAATACCAGGAAAATGCATGATGCAGCTTGCAACAATTAAATAGCAATAGCAATAGCAGTTAGACTTATATACCGCTTCATAGGGCTTTCACCCCTCTCTAAGCGGTTTACAGAGTCAGCATATCGCCCCCACAGTCTGGGTCCTCATTTTACCCACCTTGGAAGGATGGAAGGCTGAGTCAACCCTGAGCCGGTGAGATTTGAACAGCCGAACTGCAGATAACAGTCAGCTGAAGTGGCTGCAGTACAGCACTCTAACCACTGCGCCACCTCGGCTCTTTAAAATATATATTAAAATATATATACTTTTTAAAGTGCCCTATCTAAGGGGTTTACAGAGTTAGCATATTGCCTCCCAACAATTTGGGTCCTCGTTTTACCTACCTTAGAAGGATGGAAGGCTGGGTCAACCTTGAGCTTGGTGAGATTTGAACTGCCAGATTGCAGGCAGCCAGCAGTCAGCAGAAGTAGACTGCAATACTGCACCAGGTTCTGGATCCCGTTCCAACTGCTACAGTTGGACCGGGCCCAGCATCGCCCACATGGATTTGCACAGCGCGTGCATGCGTTGTAGCTGCAAACGACGCTTCTGTAAGCTTCCACAATGCTCCAGCTGCTCGGCGGAGCGTCGCACAGGCGTACACACCATGTGCGTGCACCGAAGCGCCAAAATCTTTAAAACATGATAAGGAGCACAGGCGGGTGGGTGGGCTCTCCGGAGTACCATACCAGAACGTTATCCATGCTCCAGGCAGGCTCTGGTACGCCCGTACCGGGGCGTACCGCCTGCAACCCACCACTGTACTGCACTCTAACCACTGCGCGACAAGGTTGACTCAGTCTTCCCTCCTTCTGAGGTCAGTAAAAGGAAAACCCAGATTATTGGGAGCAATATACAAATAATGCTTCTACATTGTAAATTTCTCCAGAGAGTGCTGTAAAGCATTATGCAGTGGTATATATGCCTAAATGATATTGCTATTGCAATCTTTACATTGGCCACACAACAGATACTGAGATATCATCCAAAATATCTTCACATCTTTCCATGTAATTGATTTTAGTGAAGCTATAAGTTATATTTTGTTTATTTCCTAAACATCTTGTGTTTTTTAAAGATAGAGAAACATGTTCTCTGAAATGTCTTAAGTCCAATTTTTGTAGACTGCATAGCAGTTCAAACAGAAAGGGAAAGATACCCTGACTGAAGTGTTTCTTAATTTTTATTTTCTGAATCCTTCTCTAAAAAAATTTTTTGTTATTACTTCCCGCCTTTTGGCATGATAGATATTCACAGGCTCAACAGCTAAAGGCAAACTCTCTTCTGATAACAACCCAGATTTTGTTTCCTATTGCCTCTGGAGAATTGTCATTAAAGTAACTACAGTCCTGGTGCATATTATTATAAGTATAGATTTTTAATGCAAGAGACTGCCATGAATTTCTTGGACATTTATAGAGAGTCTGGAGTTTCAGTTTGTGAAAATATTGCATTGATATTTCCATTTTCAGTTTCTAAATGCCATCTCTGAAAGAGCTCCCTTATTGATGATAATGGAATAACTGCAAAACCATGGTTGAGATGCTACATAAGTTTGAGCTGCATTGTCTTACCAGCCACATATTTACTAAAGTGTTTTTTTTTAAAGAGAAGACATTTGCAAAAAAAAAATATCCCTACTTTATTTTTATTCAATGCTATTAAAACCTGTCCTCTACCATCCTCTGGAGTCCATTTAAGCTCACACCTACTGCTTCGGTGACTCCATCCAGCCACCTCATTCTCTGTCATCCCCTTCATCTTTTGCCCTCAAACTTTCCCAGCATTAGGCTCAATTCACTGGAGAAGAGCCTAATGCTGGGAAAGATGGAGGGCAAAAGAAGAAAGGGACAACAGAGAAAAATGGTGGCTGGATGGAGTCACCGAAGCAGTCGGTGTGAGCTTAAATGGACTCCAGGGGATGGTAGAGGATAGGAAGGCCTGGAGGAATGTTGTCCATGGGGTCGCGATGGGTCGAACACAACTTCGTAACTAACAACACTAAAACTGATTTTTAAATAACAAGCTGTAAATATGGTAGTCTCTTCTGACCTTGTAAAATACAAGTTTGCAGAATTAAATAAGTAATTGGAATCAGCTGTGCAGAAGTTTTGTCATACACAGGTATCCTGGGAGTTGAAGTCCACACATTCTCAAGTTGTTAGTGTTGAGACACAGTGCCTTACTTGGCCACTATTTTTTTTCTTGCGATGGATTCTTTAAAGGCAGTGGTGTATTAACCATTAAGCAAACTAAGCACGTGCTTAGGCCGCCAGACCCAAAGGGGGCACCACAAAGTTGAGAAAGAAAAAAAACCCCAATGAAGCTTGGCTTCATTTGTACAGTATGTACAAAGGAAGGGGGGGCACCGAGATTTGTCAGTGCTTAGGACACCAGTGAGCCTTAATCCGCCACAGTTTAAAGGATTCTTTAAAAGTGTCCGTGTGGAAGGGTGAACCTTGTCTCCAGGGGTGGCTTCCGACAGCCACTACTCTTGCTTTGCTCGTGGGTGCGCAGAGCACACGTGCGCAAGTGCAGTATGATAAAAATGTTCTGCGCATGCGCAGAAGCCAAAAACAGGAGAACCGGTTTGGGGTTGTGGCAGGCTTGGGTCGCTGCTGGTTCCAGCAACCCAGGCCACAAAACCACTACTGGTTTGGTCAAACCTGTCAAAACCGGTAGGAACCCACCACTGCTTGTCTCCCCTGGCACATTGTTTAAATTATGCACATCATTGTGACTGTAAACAAAAAATTATTGTTAGTTTAACCTCCACTTACTCACTCAATGGCCTGATGCTGTTATGTTACTTTTCTAAAAATCTTGTACGGCTATGCAGAGCCTGAAATTTTACTCTAAGGCTGAAATTATTGGCTCTGGATTCTCATAATTAAATGGTTCCCACCACCAGTCTTTAAACCTAAGTATCACATTGAGTGTAAGAATGATGTTGATAACTCAAAGATGTCACCCTACTGTTTCCTTTTTTTCATCTTCCATGATGGCTTCTGTCTCTGCGGGATCTAGTGCTGAATCCTTTTTCAGCAGCCCCATATATTTCTGAGCATTGATTATAATGACCATTATCTATTCATTTGAACTGCAGCTTCCATATAATGAAATATCATGCCTGACATTTCTGTAATAAGTGCTTGACTTTTGCAGCTTTGGCACATAATAAGCACATAACACAGATATAGAAATATTAAAGTCTACTAGTCAGCATAATACTTGAGAGCCAGTGAGATGCTAATTGCATTTTGTTTTTTAACGGCTCGGGAAAATTATTGTGTACTGTTTTAAAATTAAGGCAAAGGTCATAGATCTCTCCCTTAATTTTTTTTTCTCTTTTAGTCTGGAAATGATGAAGTCAGAGAGAGAGAGACCATGTTGTGAAGGGAAATCCTTTTAATAAGCAGAATATAAGTATTCTGCTTATATTTAGAGGAGCAGAATATAAGTATTTGCAGCTGAGATGAAGCAACTTGCTACCGTTAACTCATATGGCTAAGTCGCTGTGGCCAACTCACCATAAGACAACTTGCCACAGGACAATTCAACAAATACAAAAGTTGAATTAATTTTGATGGAACCATGGCCAATAATAATAAAAGAAAGTCAATCCAGAAGTACAAGAGCTATAATAATTTTGAAAAAAACATGGTCACCAATAATAAAAGCAGAGGTGGTATTCAGCTGGTTCTCTCCAGTTCGGGCGGCTGTGGGAGGCTCCGCCCACCTGCCCAACATAATGTGCAAGCGCTGCGCGCTCACATCTGCAAACCGGTAGGGAAGATAAGTGAATCCCACTGCTGAATAAAAGTAACTGAATGAAACAATTAATACAGTATTGGATTGAACCATGTAAATTTGGCCCTACCAAGTTGTTCTAGACCCCAAGGAAGGGAGCTGGATGTTGAGGAAGATGATAAAAAAATAACAAGAAGCTTGCATTGTTTATAACTTTTTCATCTTTGCAATAGTGGTGAAACATCTGTAGCTCGGGTTTAGGATGAGGTTGAAGGTTCATTCTCTGAGCAGGTGGGTCGGTTTCTGAACATTTCATTAACCGGCTAGGTGAGCTCTTTACCAGAGTTTAGGGGATGTTGATATCAGTGTTCTTCTGTTTATAAGGACTTCAGGTTTGGATGTGTCAAATGAGGGTCTTGTGATGGGTCAGCTGTAAGTCATCAGTGAGCCTTGCGATGGGTCTTGTGATATTAATGCTTCACGTGATCTTGATTCTATCCCTCTGTTTATGTAGCCTAGAACTATCTTGGCTTTTTTGGCAGCTGCTGCACACGGCTGGCTCATATTTAAATGGTTGTCCACTAGGACTCCAAGCTCCCTCTCACAGTTACTACTATTGAGCAAGGTACCACCTATACTGTACCTGTGCATTTCGTTTTTCTTGCCTAAATATAGAACCTTACTCTTTTCACCATTGAATTTCATTTTGTTAGATAGCTCTCATTTGTCAAGATCCTTCTGTATCTTAAGCCTACCTTCTGGAGTGTTGGCTATTCCTGCTAGCTTGGTGTCATCTGCAAAGTTGACAAGTTCCTCATTTATCCCCTCATCCAAAGCATTGATTTAGATGTTGAAGAGTGCTGGGCCTAAAACAGAGCCTTGCTCTTTAATCACCCAAAAGTACTTTGTCAGGTTTTTCTGCAGCAAATCCAATGTCCCTTAGTTTGACCTGATGTAATCAGGGTCATTGGGAGGTGAATTGCTGGTGGATAGGAGGTTGTGTGAGTTGGTTGAGGGCCGGTGCTGTCTCTGGTTAGATGTGTGGTTGATTTCGATTCTGAGGGGCTCATAGGTTGATTCAATGGTGGGTTGCCAATTTTTTTACTACTGGTTCAGGCGCGCTCGTGCACGCGTGATGCTTCACATGCACAGATGCATCCAGGCGGGTGGGCGGAGCCTCCTGCTGCTGCTACTACCTGTTTGCCCAATCCAGGCTGAACCGGGAACAACCCACCTCTGGACTGGTTGTAGGTCAATGTGTCTGTTGATGGAATTGCTTGTGGGGTGCCAGACTTCAATGAACTCACCAGCATGATCTTTGCCCTTTCACATCGGCCAACCAACATGATGGCTGTGTGAAGGGCCAGACTCAACTTGGCTTCTTCTCCTGTCCCCTGAGATGCACTTATTTACATTTGATTTCTAATTAACAATTGAACTCATGTGGGCAAATAAGGACAGCCAAAGGGCCAGATGTGGCTCAGGGCCCATAAAATGCCCAGGTCTGGTATGAATGGTGGAAAATAGAAACCTTGTACATGCAGACTTTCAACTTTAACAACCAGTGTGGCGCAGGAGGAAAGAGGCAAGGCAATAAAATAGGTAAACGAGATTGGGAAAGATTGAGCAACATAATCCTGTAACCTGGTGTTGGATGCATTAAACAAGCACAGGTCTAAACATATTATTATATTCAGGTTGCATTTATTATCTTAAAGAAATTATACCTCCTTCTGTGCAAAAGTGAAAAGTAATTCAGGCACAGTAAGACATCTTTCTCAAAATTATCAATAATTTTCCTGGTGGTGGCAACACTGGCAATGCCCATTTGCGATGCAACGCAGTGAATGTATTGTTGTTTCCTACAACAGCAATAAATGCATCTTTTATGATTTCCTGAGATTACATAATTTAGGGACAGCAAATGGACACACATGCCTCTATTCATCTTCTTCTTTGGGCAGGCGATATGTGAACATATAATTTCAGCACATCTTTTTTGAATTAAATCTGCAGAACATTTTTTCCATTCTGACTTTTAGAAATGTGGTACTCAGCAGAATAGAGAAGCAACTTCCGGACACTATACTAGTGCTACATTTAAGAGTTTCTCCCCCACTGCTTCTTCCAACAATAAGCATAATGAGCATCTCATTTCATATCAATGTGCAGATACTTCATTATAATCCAACATAATGTGTCTTCCTTTTTCATAAAAATAAAAGCAGAGGGCTTAATCTAGTACTAAGCCAATGTCAATAACATCAGACTTCTGTCTTCTGGAAAAATAAATCTCCTCTTTGAAATGAGGGTTCAAACATTCATGCATGCATTCATCCATCCATTCATTTATCATATTTCTTAACTGGGGAGTAAGAAGGGAAAAGGGGGGAAATGGTGGCTCAGTGGCTGACGATGAGCTTGTCGATCAGAAGGTCGGCAGTTCAGTGGTTCAAATCCCTAGCACTGCATAATGGAGTGAACTCCCATTACTTGTCCCAGCTTCTGCCAACCTAGCAGTTCGAAAGCACGTAAAAAATGCAAGTAGAAAAATAGGAACCACCTTTGGTGGGAAGGTAACAGTGTTCCGTGCACCTTCGCTATTTAGTCACACCAGCCACATGACCACGGAGACGTCTTCGAACAGGACTAGCTCTTTGGCTTTGAAACAGAGATGAGCACTACCCCCCTAGAGTCGGGAAGAAATTTGGGCAGAAATCATTCATCTCTGGATACAGTCTATATCCAGATATAGATACAGATATACTTGTCACCAATACTAATGTTTTGGTAATTTCATATCTCCTGCCTTAGTGGTCTGGATGTCATTCTGAAAATAAATAGCTGGTGAAAAATGTTTTGATCTCTCTTTGCAGTGAGGTAGTTCAGTTTTACAGATAGCTGCGTGAGAGTTTATTAGAAGAAATAACTTAAGAAAGTTTATATATAAACCCTTATGTATAAATGTGCACAACCTGGAGTGTGTGATGGTGATAGCTTTTAATGTGATCAGAATGGCTATAGGTGCTAAAGTAATAATCTTAATGGTAATTTATTTAATTTTAAAATATTTTTGCCCTACCTATTTCTACGTGCCTGACCTATCTCCTGTATTTTTAGAGCATAAACTCAATATCCAAACATGAACGCTCAATGTGTAAAAGTTTGGAATAGGGACAATATAAAGAATTCAAGAAGATGTCATAGCTATTGCCATCAACCAAAAAGTGAGAAATTGAAATGTGTCAATAGATCTGTGGCGGTGTGAGATTATGGTAATCCATGGGAATTTATTTCCAATATCTATTAGCTTCTCCAGAGAAGCTAATTTTCAGTTGTTTTTGCTTAGAAGAACACTCAGTTTAAATTAGAGGGAATGTTGCCACTGACATCAAAATGAGCATCTACTTGTCGATTCAGTCCATTGAATTCAGTTCAGTAATGGGATTCAGCCGGTTCGTACCTATTTGGGAGAACTGGTTGTTAACTTTCTAAGTAGTTCGGAGAACCGGTTGTTGGAAGAAATCTCATCTTGTTTTTTTCCACTTCACAGGGCTAATCCTTTAAGGAAGACAGGAAGGAAACATTCTGGTGTTGTTTCTAGCCTAATCTTTATTGCCCTGCTTACAGAAACTGCCTTTCCGGTTAACCCTTATGACATTGTAACAGCTAAGGCGAAGCACCCATCAACGTGAATGATGTTGAGCTGGACATGCCCACCCAGTCACATGACTACCGAGCCATGCCTACCCAGCTGGTCATTAGGGCAGAGAACCGGTTGTTAAATTATTTGAATCCCACCACTGATTCAGTTTAACAATACAAAAAAAAATGTAGGGGATTTTAAGCTATGTTCTTAAACGTTAGCATTCATTTGTTCACATCACTTCCACAGTATTCCCTGAATTTCTTTATCACCACCTGGCGGTGCAGTGGTTAGGGGGCAGTATTGCAGACAAGCACTACGGAGTGGTGCGGTGGCCTAGAAGTGGAGCTCTTGACTCACAATCCGGAGGCTGTGAATTCGATCCTTCGTAGAGGCAGATATTTTTCTCTCTGGGCACAATGAGACTATATCTGATGTGAACTCCGCATTGGTGACAGGCAAGGGCATCCGGCCACTAAATACTCAGCTCCATTCATCTGCCCAGACTCCACCCCGATGCAAGGGATTACCGAGTCATTAAAAGACAAAAAGAATTGCAGATAAACACAGCGTGCATTTGATTCTAATAGGGCTCAAGGTTGACTCAGCTTTCCATCCTTCTGAGGTGGGTAAAATGAGGACCCAAATTGTTGGGGGCAATATGCTGACTCTGTAAACTGCTTAGAGAGGGCTGTAAAGCACTATGAAGCGGTATATAAATCTAACTGCTATTGCTACAACCATTCATTTACCGGTAGGTACTATTCAAAGTTACAACAGCACTGAAAAAATAGACTTACGATATTGGTCCTCACACTTACAATGGTCACCTGATCAAAATACAGGTGCTTAGCTACTAGGATGTATTTATGGTGGTTGGGTCTTGTGATTGTCATTTGTGGCCTTCCTAGCTGACTTCTAATTAGCAAAATTAACAGGGAAAGCCAAATGCACTTAGGACTGCATGACGCATTTAATAACTGAAGCAATTCACTTAACAACAGTGACCAAAATGGTCATAAAATTGGGTGTGGCTCACTTAAAAACTGTAATGATTAGCAGTGTAAATTCTGGTGCTAAATTTGGGTCGTATGTTAAGGATTAACTCTATTTCCAAGCATTTCCAAGCACTTCCAAGTGACAGAGAGCTTATAATAGCAGTGACAATGGATATGCATCAATCTCTCTCGCTTTCTCTAACAGCCACGTCTTACCTACAGTCCAAAATACCTTGTTCTATGTCAGATTCGAGTTTCTGTTCAAATTTGCAGAGTAGAACCTAGTATTTTTTCTATCAAGGCAACCTGGTCTACCCAAATATGGGACAGCTCATACTGCTTCCGCTTTCACCTTTCAGCCCCAATCCAGTATGCTCTGTCCCATATTTGGGTAGACCAGGTTGCCCCAATAGAAAAAACACTCTCCCTTGGTATAACCGACACAGCAAGGAAAACCCATGGCTTAGAGGTGAATACCTAATATGCAAGCAGTCTGTGTTAGAATTCCAGAAGTGTATGGCTAGCTCAGGGGTGTCTAACTCAAGGCACAGGGGCCCCGCGGGGTGCTTAGAACTGGCCCGCGGGGTCACCTGGAAACATCAAAGGACCAGCCCATGGGTGGACCTCCTGAGTTCCATTTTTGCTGGCAGAGGGTTGCAGGAAGCCATCACAGCCAAAAACGGAGCTCAAGAACCCGTTTTCACTGGCAGAGCGCTCAGGCGGCCACAAGCACCTAAAACATTAGTGACATCAAGCTGGCCACACACCCCACCCCCTCCTGGGGTCAAACACAACCCTGATGCAGCCCTCGATGAAATCGAGTTTGACACCCCTAGCCTAGCTGATGAGAGCTAAATAGCTTGAAATAGATCTATAGTAATCTCCCTTTATTTCTTTGTGGATAAATATAAATTCAACACGAGCAGAACCAAGCCATTTTCTTTAGCAAGGAAATTGACTGACTGATTCTCTGTTGGGCTCAGTTCCAATCTTTTCATAGCCACTCTTGTCTTCACCGTTGCAGTGACTAATTAGCTTGTGCTTTCCTAATGGGGGAAAAAGAAAAAGTCCTTTCCACATGGCATCACATTATTTCCTTGTCATTTTACAAGACCTGGAGTGTTAACATGGCTTCTCACCATTGGCTCTCAATGAGGAAAAGCGAGCAGGCTGAAATAATGCTTCTCGGTTAACATGGCCTGGTACAAAGAAGCTGGCATTTAGTCTTGCGTGCCATTCCCAATCATCTGTGAAAAGAACTCGTGGCCCCACTCTGAATGTGTCATTAAGCCTTTTTGAGTCTCAGCAATGGATGAGCTGAATTCCAAGAAAAAGCAAAAGTGGAGTGGACTCCTATAGCTGCCTAAAAATATTTTTTTAAACTGTTTGCATTCCTAATAATGCCACCATTTGTATGAGTGCCTTCAAGCCTTAAAGAGTGCACAATGCTTTAAAAGGGGGGGGGGGGAATAGGAACTGATTTGACTGCATTATTGGTGTTGTTAGTTGTGAAGTTATGTCCAACCCATTGTGACCCCATAAATCAATGTTTCTCCAGGCCAGTAGTGAAATTCAATTTTTTTTACTACCAGTTCTGTGGGTGTGGCTTGGTGGGCGTGGTTTGGTGGGCGTGACAGGGGAATGATACTGCAAGTCTCCATTCCCACCCCACTCTGGGGCCAGCCAGAGGTGGCATTTGCTGGTTCTCCAAACCTCTCAAAATGTCCACCACCAGTTCTGTGAACTACTCAGAATTTCTGCTACTGGTTCTCTAGAACCTGTAAGAAACTGCTGGATTTCACCCCTGCTCCAGGCCTTCCTGTCCTCTACCATCCTCTGGAGTCCATTTAAGCTCACGCCTAGGCTTCCATGACTCCATCCAGCCACCTCATTCTCTGGCGTCCCCTTCTTCTTTTGGCCTCAATCTTTCCCAGCTTTAGGCTTTTCTCCAGTAAGTCCTTCCTTCTCATTAGGTGGCCAATTCCATCTTCAGGATCTGGCCTTCTAAAGAGCAGTCAGGGTTAGGGTTAGGGTCTCCTCTTGGACTGACCTGTTTGATGGCCTTGCAGTCCAAGGGACTCGCAGGAGTCTTCTCCAGCACCATAGTTCAAAGGCCTCAATTCTTTGGCGCTCAGCCTTCCTTATGGTCCAACCTTCACAGCCATACATTGCAACTGGGAAAACCATAGCCTTGACTATACATACTTTTGTTGTCAGGGTGATGTCTCTGCTTCTTAATATGCTGTCTGGATTTGCCATAGCTTTCCTCCCCCCTGCCTTATACTGCATTATATTCCTGAGCAAAAGCAAGAATTAATCCCTTCTTGAGGTCTTAGTCCTTATGGCCATGTTGGTGAACACTGACCCTGAGTAGTGTCAGGAAGTGTGATAATGTTAAGGGAAGAAAGGACTGTTACTTCGGGGAAGGAATTCTCTCTTTTATCATAAAAACCGCAGAGAGGTTAGCGCTGCATATCACAAGGACAATACCCTCTGGAGGTCAATATGCCTTTTAGTTTTTCTGAAACCATGCACTTTAATGGACTACAGTCTGCTTTGCCTCCAAACCGAGCAGCATAAAAGGTTTTCCACAATGTTATTACACTCTGCTTGGCATCTATATTTTACTGTAGTGAATGCATGCATAATACATATGTTTCATCAGCGCAAGATGTTTGCCCTATGCTTTTACAGCTACGGATATAACTGGTATTTGCATAATAGCTCAATCTTTACCTCTAGATGACACGGCAGGAGGGCAGTCTCAAAGCAGGATAACTGCCATTCAGGCTTGCAGCCTTATTTGTCTCCTCGAGAACTAGTATAAAGTCAATGTTATAGTTTGAGCCCCCAGTCTGCTGAGTGAGCACTCAGTCAATGGAATCCAATGCAACTGCTGGCTGCCATAAATCACAAGTCCTTAGAAAGTCCTAGTTTTGACCAGTGGTGAGATTCAAAGAATTATATTTGAATCCCACCAAATAGTTAAATTATAATTTAACAACTGGTTTTCTGCCCTAATGACCAGCTGGGCAGGCGTGGCTCGGTGGTCATGTGACCATGTGGGCGTGGCCAACTCAACATCACTCACGTCGATGGGTGCTTTGTCTTAGCTGATACAATGTTATAAGGGTTAACTGGAGAGGCAGTTTCTGTAAGCAGGGCAATAAAGATTCGGCTAGACACGACACCAGAATGTTTCCTTCCTGCCTTCCTTACTAGATTAGCCCTGTAAAGTGCAGCGGTGGGATTCAAATAATTTAACAACCATTTCTCTGCCCTAATGACCAACTGGGTAGGCGGGGGTTCGGTGGTCATGTGACTGTGTGGCCGTGGCCAACTCAACGTCACTCAGGTCGATGGGCGCTTTGCCTTAGGTGTTACAATGTAATAAGGATTAACCAGAGAGGCAGTTTCTGTAAGCATGGCAATAAAGATTAGACTAGAAACAACACCAGGATGTTTCCTTCCTGCCTTCCTTACAGGATTAGCCCTGTAAATTGGGAAAAAACAAAATGGGATTTCTTCTAACAACCGGTTCTCCGAACTGCTTAGAAAGTTAACAACCGGTTCTCCTGAATAGGTGCAAACTGGCTGAATCCCACCACTGGTAAAGTGATAAAAACCAAAATAAGATTTCTTCCAACAACCGGTTCTCTGAACTGCTTAGAAAGTTAAGAACTGGTTCTCCCAAAAAGGTGTGGACTGGCTGAATCCCACCACTGGTTTTGACCTTATATCTCAACTTAAGCATCTCACCTTTTGAAGGAGAATACTTCCTGGCTAAAATTCTCTTCTTTTTCTTCTAACTTCACCTTCGTTTGTTCCTCCTGGTTCGTCTATATAATTTCTGTTCTTGACATTCAGTCTTCCTTAAACCCTGGCTGATAAGCTTGGGACCAGCTATAGAATGGCAGCTAATTCATCCCATTCCCATTTACTCCAACTGAATCCCTACTCTTGTCAAACAAAGCAAGCATTTGGAATGTTTGAGGACATCATCCCAATATGCTTTACGATTTGAAAAAGATCCGTTAAAGTGATGCCTCTGAGAACTGAGTGTCTGTATATTCTAATTATGATAGTATTATGTGCTTGTTTCCTGATAAGAAAACTTTTACTTATTCTTCCTGAACATTGGAGTATGTGTGAATGCTTTTCTGTTTTTGTGGACAGGGTGCCATCTTGTGGGCAAATTCACACGCTACAAAAAGTGAATTACTGCCAAATTAATGCTGAGGTCCTTTTTTTAAAAAAATCACCCTTTCTGGAGCTAATATTATCCTCCAAACTGTGATGGTTTTTTTTTTTATTATCCTCTCATGCAAATCACTTTGAACATTAATGGAGTTTGTCCACCAACTAGATCAGGTGGAAACTCTCACTGTGTTCAAAAACCTCAGCATACAAATTAGTTCCTTTGACTAAACACCTGAATTAAATTGCCAGAACATCCACGATTTTGCAAAGGGCAAATGTGATCTGACTTTTGGCCTCATTAGACAAACGAGTCACTTTGATGCTACTGTAATTTGCCTTGATCTATAATTTCCCTAACTGAAGGATTTAATCATTTCTTCTCGCATCTCCGCTTCCACTGCCTCATTACAAAATCTGTATCTCTCACTAGCCCAAATTTCTGATAGCTGGGAGAGGTATCTTTCCTATCTGTATAATTCCAATTGGCGTGGTACAGTTAGGAAGAAATTTCAGTCTCAAAAGTGTTACAAAGATCAAACAAGATCTGAACTGAAAACCCATCAAGAAGTAAACCGAGCACTGTTTAGTGAAGAGTCTTTACTAAGGAATTAGAGCAGGGGTGTCAAACTCAAGGCCCAGAGACTGGATCCAGCCCATTGGGTGCTTAGATCTGGCCCGCGAGGCCACCCTGAAAACAGTCATGGACTGAACTATAGTGCCTCTGCCAGTGAAAACGGAGCTCTGTTTTCACTGGTAGAAGGTTGCAGGAGGTGCTGCAGCCTAAAACGGAGCTCGGTCCGCCCTCCTCAGAGCTCGGTCCGTCAGCGTTGTGTTTGACCTTGGTGGGCTGGGGTGAGCATGGTGTGACCAGCTCGATGTCATTCCTGTAGGGGGTGCCTGTGGTGGCCCAAATGATCTGTCAGCAAACACGGGCTCCTGAGCTCCGTTTTTGCTAGCAGAGGGTTGCGAGAGGCCGCCACAACCGAAAATGGAGCTCAGGAGCCCGTTTTTGCTGACAGAGCATTTGGACCACCACAGGCACCCCCTACAGGAGTGACATCGAGCTGGTCACACCATGCCCATCCCAGCCCACCAAGGTCAAACACAACGCTGATGCAGCCCATCCACCCCCTCCTCTTTAACAAGGATTGGTACAAGTGCGAAGAGAAGCTATACAGATGATTTGATTAGAAACTCAGACCTAATAAAAGGAATTGATAGAATCGATATGTTTAGCATTGAGAAAAGATGATGAGGGAGCCACACAGCATTTTTCCAAAACTTTCACAGTATAGGTGAGACAGGTTTAAGGGTGGCACCCTTAGGGTAAGAATGCAGTATTGCAGGCTAACTCTGCCCACAGCCAGTCTTTTGATCCTGACGGGACTCAAGATTGACTCAACCTTCTATTCTTCTGAGATTGGTAAATTGAAGACCCAGATTGTTGAGGGAAATATGCAAATAACGTAAACCATCCAGAGAGTGCTGTCAAGTGGCAAATATGGGGTGGCATATAAGCCTAAATGCTATGGCTATGGAATCTCATGGGTGGACATGAGTCCTACTCCACTGGCAAATGAAAACAGTAGCATGAGGAGCATTTGCCCAGCATCATACAGTCCACAAGCCCTTCTTAAAGCTTGGGATCCAGGCAAGGGTGGGCTTCAAAAATTTTAGCAAGGGGTTCTCTGCCCAGTTGCTGGGTGGGCGTGGGCATGGTGGGCATGGCCTAGTCAGCTTCTTGTGCCATGGCGGTGGAGGGGTTTTTCTGCCCTCCCCGGGCTTCAGAGTCTTTCCTCGAGCCTCTGGGAGGGTGAAAATAGCCTCCTCTCCGGCTCTGGAGGTGATCTGGAGGCTGGAAATGGGCCCGTTTCTGGCCTTCCCGAACTTTTGGTAGGCCTGTTTTTCACCCTTCCTGAGCCTTCGCGCACGCCCTGCACTTACCTTATCCAAAAAGGGCTGCGTGGGGACTCCTGAGAGGGGCGGGGTGGGAGGGACCAGACAGGAGTGAGATTTAGGGGCTCTCCAAACTGCACAGAATCTTAGCTAGAGGTTCTCCCGAATCCCTGAGAATTCCCAACAGCCCACCCCTGGAACCAGGCAACTATCATTCACATCATTCAGGCCCGTGAAGTAAGTCAGGTCAGGAAGCTGACACCACAATTCTGACCAAAAACATATTTTATTGAGAAAGGCAAAAATAGCACAACTTTCAAAGCTTGAGTTTTTCTCTCTTTCCCTCTTACGCTACAGAGAATTAGGGAGGAGTCACCCCTGAGCTTCTTCCTCACACTTGTAGCTGTTGCCCGGCTTAACAAATGCTTTTGTTTATGTAACCATCTGCCTCCACTTAGCTTCCCCAACATCATCTCTACACGACCTCATTATTTTGACATTGACATTGACAAGAAGCTCTGTATGGGGCTGCCCTCAAAGACCATCTAAAAACTGGAGTTGCTGCAAAATGCAGCAGCCCATATGCTGGCAAGCGAGAGTCATTTTAGCTTCGTTAGAGCCACACTGTGAAAGTTACATTGGTTGCCAATAGAGGAGGGGGGGGGTTGTATGAAATCCAGGGAGCTGGTTTTAATCTACCATATTTTTTGAAGTATAAGACACTCCAGACTATAAGACGCACCTACCTTTTCTGGGGAGGAAAACAAGAAAAAAACATCTGCCTCTCCCTCCCAGCATCCATCCGGTATTCATCTGGCCCATTCGCCACAGACTGTTCAACACTGCTGGGGCCCATTCGTTGCCACCTGTTCGCCACCACCACCCATTTGCTGCCGCCGTGGCTCCTTCGCCGCCACTCCTTCACTGCTGCCGCCACCACGGCCTGTTCACCGCTGCCCGTTCGCCTCCACCCGTTCACCGCTGCCCATTCGCCACTGCCGTTGTGACACACTCTAGAACAGCTGAATGGAGCCCCCCCACTCAACATTCACTGTATGAGATGCACAAAAATTTCCAATCACTTTTAAGGAGGGGGTAACAGCATCTTATACTCTGAAAAATATGGTATATAGCCTTTTAATGGCTAAGGCATAAGTTACCATACCACCTATCTGATTAGAGCATCATGTCCCCAGTCCCTGGGAATTTAGTGGCAAATAAATTTAATAAACTATTATCCCAGGGTGGAGGTGGAAAAATGCTTTGGCTCCTTTCTCTCAGAGAGATTAGGAGGCTGAGAATCCATTTATCCTTTTCAAAAAAAAAATCTGCTTTCAAGATCTGAATAATTCCTGTGCTGTTGAGGTTTTTTGATGTTCTGAAAGTTGCTAAAACTTTGCACATGGACTGTTAGGTAAGCTTCCCGTTGGGAGAGCAAGTGCGTTCAGCGAAGTGTTGTGAGAGTGTTGTTGGATAACACACAAACCAGCATACAGAGACACTGCAATTTAAATAGGTTTTTACTTTTGTGAAAATAGAGGTATCAGAGTCCATCAAACAGTCCAAGTCATACACGAATAAGACAGTCAGTCATCAATGTCTTTCAGTTAAGGGATAATCCAAATAACATAGTCCATAATCATACAAACAGTCTGGTACTCAAAGTTTGCTAGCAGTTGCAAATCTTACAATTGGTCACGGCACTTTCTAACAGCCAGCTTCCAAAACACTCAGATCAGATCAGCCCAGTATCCAACAAACAGAGAGCTAACAGTCATTCTGGCTCCCTCTTATGGCCGATTGAGGAAAACAGCAAACAATCACATTTTACAGTATGATTTAAAGAAACAGGTATAGCATTGTTACATGATTTATATATTGCCAACCGTTAGAATTATATTCCTAACATGGACCATGAATCTACAGATAAGGTTGGTTTTAATTCTGTCTTGTTTATGTTATTGCAGTTACTACATCATACATTTACTGCATGATAATTTAATCTTTAGTCTTCTTTTTATCAGTTGGGACCAGTTTTCATTTACTGTTGGAACTATTATTGTTAAAGTATTTAAAATATGAATCTTATAAGTACATATAAGTGTGAGATAATATTTGCTTGCCATTTAGAACAAGTGAACGTTGACTAAAGCAAAGACTTTAGATGGAAGTACGTTAAAGTGCATTGCAGTTCAATTGATTTAAATATGACACATTTAAAGCAGGTGCTTAAAATCAATAGAATACAAAGCATGTCTTTGTTTGAGCTTATTGCAACAGCAACTGCCTGCATTTCTTATGCTGTGATGCTAGTGAGAGTACCTGAAGCGAGCTCAAGGAAATGCATTTATCTTGTCTCCCAGAACATTGCATAGTTATTAGAGAAGCATTTCCCATCCCTGACAACTTTAGGATGTGTGGACGTCAACTTTCAGATTCGGGTTTTCCCAGATGTGCCAACATGACATTTCTAATAAAAATGGAACTTTGAGGAACTTCATGCCTCGGAGTCTTCTTTCGTTGGGGGTGTTATTTTCGAACCCTGACATCAGCTGTATAATGTCATGTGGCTCTTGAAGACATTCATGACTCTCCATGTGATTTCTCTCCAAGGATTCTAGAACTTCAGCAGAACGGACACATGGATCTACTGAAGCATAAGTGGTGGCCAAAGAATTCCCAGTGTGATCTGCACTCCTCGGTGGACCCCAAATATAAAGGCGGCGCCTTGGACATAAAAAGCTTTGCAGGTGTTTTTTGCATACTGGCAGCTGGGATTGTTCTCTCCTGCTTAATTGCCATGTTGGAAACATGGTGGAATAAAAGAAAAGGCTCACGGGTTCCTTCAAAAGAGGTATGAGACCCTTCCATTTCATCATAGCACTAGAGGTGAGAAGGAAAATGCATCTTCTGATATGTTTTAATGGCATTTTAATCACCAATTGTGAACCATTTGTCTCTTGGAGGAAAAAAAAATACATCAAGAGGGAAATAGTGTAATGTCGTACTTATGAAATACTTATCCTAATTAATTTCCGTGGGATTTACTAGCACATATCTTGTTCACGAGCATTTAGTGAATAATAATTGGCTTTCATATTATTTGTATAAAGTATTAGCGATTAAGTATTTTATTACTAATCTGGATAAGATCTATCTTCTAACAACGTACGATGCAGCCTGATCCTACATTCAAAAAGGAAATCCTGCTAATTCCATAGGGCTTACATCTAAGACTGCATCCTTAATTGGCTTAACTGAATTTTATCTTTGGTTGATTAAAGCAGGATCAAATGTTAATCAGTTTTGACTTCTGGTAAGATTGTACTTCCCTGTTTCATAAGATGTGAACAAGAAAAGAAGGCCTGCAACTGATGGTTTATTAAACTGTACATTGTTATATACATTTCTTTACAATCAGCTACATTTGGGGGTGTTGTGCTTTTTCTTTTTTTTTATGACTTGCAACTGATCTCCTAACAGTTACATTTAATGATATGACCAAGTGATCAAATGGCAGACAATTATTAGAATTACTTTAATCGGTTGACGTTTCTGTCCATTGTTTCTGTGATGTTTGAATGCAAAATCCTGCCTTAAATTGTTCTATAAAATTTTTCAGAGTATTAAGCATTCTTCAGAACTACTCAGGTAAAGTTATGTTCAGATTGGAGGGAGCACACTTCTCTTTAGATTTAATCACTAAATTTCTAGGTTTTTTTGCAAGTGTTGATTTCTATATGTCTATGGAGAATCTCCAATGCCCTTCCTGCAAACAACATTAAATTTTTCCGCTTCCAATTAAGATTTTAATAAAGAATGAAAATTGGTTAAGAAAGGTTCACTTAAAGCATCTACGGGCATTCCTCAACGTATGACCCCAATTGAGCCCCAAATATTTGTTGCTAAGTGACACATTTGTTATGTGAGTTTTTCCCCATTTTAAAACTTTTCTTGCCACAGTTGTTAAGTGAGTCACTACGGTTTGTAAATTAGTAACATGGTCGTTAAGTGAAACTGATTTCCCCATTGACTTTTCCTGTCAGAAGGTCACAAAAGGGGATCACATGACACTGCCACCGTCATAAATATGAGTCAGTTGTCAAGCATCTGAATTTTGATCACGTGAGCATGGGGATGCTGAAATGGTTCGTAAGTGTGAAAAATGGTCTTAAGTTCTTAACTCACTTTTTTCCGTGATGTTGTGACTTGGAGTGGTCACTAAATGAACTGTTGTAAGTCGAGGACTACCCGTACTATACATAGGAGTAGCTAGGCAATCGCTTGAGTTTGTGGGATTCGTTGTCTAGTTTTGAAATAAACAATCACCAGCCAAAACTTGCAAGAGAAAAAAATGGCAATTTTATGTACTACTTTGCAAAGAGAGCATGCATGCACACACACACACATGCACGCACGCACGCACGCTCACACATACACACACACACATACCCAGAGGTACAATGGACACATCATAAATCATCTATATGTTCCCCTTATATTCCCTATTGCCATTACAAATTTACCTCCCACCCTTCATTGGCTTAGTACTTATGCGGTCACAACTTATCCCATGTGTCTAAAATGAATGAAACCAAATGACATCATCTCCGCCCCTGATTACATCTCCCATTATCCCATTATTCTAATTCTATCGCCCCCCCCTCCTGCCCTTATTTACAAATGACCTTTTATGGTCCTAGTTCCTTGGGGTTGTCTCAGGGATGGGCTGCTAAGAGTTCACCAGGGTTCGGGAGAACCCTTAGCTAATGTTATGGCTGGTTTGGAGAACTGCCAAATCCTAACCCTGGCTGGCTCCACCCATCTCACCCTGCCCCTCCCAGGAATCTCCATGCAGCCCGTTTTGGATGCGAGGTAAATACAGGGCCCGCGCGGAGGCTCAAGGAGGCGGAAAAACAGGCCTCCCAGAAGTTCTGGAAGGCCAGAAACAGACCCATTTAGGACATCCGGAGGGGTTCTAGAGCCTGGGGGAAGCAGTTTTCACCTTCCCAGAGGCTCGAGAAAAGCCTCCGGAGGCTGGAAAACACCCACACACACACAGTGGTGCAGGAGGCTGACTAAGCCACGCCCACCCAGCAATAGGACAGAGAACCCATTGCTGAAACTTTTGAGATTAGAATCATGAGATTAGAAATATATATACATTGTAGTATCTTCACAGACTAGCATGTCTTCTTACAGTTCTATAAAACTAATAGGCTCTGTTTCCCACAAGTTTAATCCATGTGCTTCATTCTGGTAACTTCTTACCAGCACTTCAAGCAACAAGTTGCTGTGAGCGTAATCAACACAACCGCCCTCTCTTACTTGACTTCGTTTTCTTAACGTGAACTAAGAGCTGCTTGACACGTTAAATATCTGTATGTAGACCTCAGCTGTTTTAAGTGGGTGCATAACATAGACAACGCAGGGAACATGGTTCGCAGATAGAGTATTTCTAAAAGGCAAGGTTGCTATAGCTCTCTGTTGCACCTACATTAGGTGGCAAATCCAGATCTGCTAAGAGCCCTGCCTGTCTGCATAGCCTGCTAAGAGAAACCAAATGACGACATGTGTGTGGACTGTACACCCAGAATCTCCAGATGTCTTTCAAGGGCATCCTATATATTTCACTTCAAAAACCAAAAGGTTGTTGCAAACATATTGCAATAGCATTTAGACTTATATACCACTTCACAGGGCTTTACAGCCCTCTCTAAGCTGTTTACAGAGCCAGCCTATTGCCCCCGACAACCTGGGTCCTCATTTTGCCGGCTTCGGAAGGATGGAAGGCTGAGTCAACCTTGAGCCGGGGAGAATCAAACTGCCAAATTGTTGGTAGTCGGCAGTCAGCAGAATTAACCTGAAATACCGCATTCTAATCTAACCACTGCACCACCACGGTTCATATACAGGCAGTATATGAGCAGACTTGCTACAGTTCACTTAGTCACCATACAACGGCACTGAAAACAGTGAGCTATGACCATTTTTTCACAGTTATGACCTTTGTAGCTCCCCCCCCTCGATCAGGTGATCAAAATTCAGGCAACTGGTTCTCGCTTATGATGATTGCTGAGTGTCTCAGGGCCACATGATCACCTTCTGCAACCTTTTGACAAGCGAAATCAGTGGGGAAGCCAGATCCACCTCACAACCGGGTGACTAAAGTTATTAATGGCAGTGATTCTCTTAACAACTATGGCAAATAAGATCGTAAAATGGTGCAAAATTCACTTAACAAATGTCTCACTTAACAAGAGAAATTTTGAGCTCAATTGTGATCTTAAGTCAGGTACTACCTTATATATAAGCATAACATATAACTTAACACCATTTGTTTGAGTGAGAGAGGGAAGGGGGCAGGAAAGATAGTCCAATCCAACTTCTCTGTATGTGTGTGTGTTTGAGAGGGGGGATGGAGGGAGAGAGGGAGGAAGGAGGGGAAGGGAGAAGAAAAAGAAAGAAGGAAACATTTCTCAAAGGAGAAAAACAAATGCTGTCGCTTTAAATTGGAACTGAGCATGCCTGGCTGTGGAATTCTGGGAGTTGAAGTCCACAAGTCTAAAAAAATTTGAAACCCACCACTGTGTCAGTGCCTCACCAGCCATAAACCTCACCGCACGTCACTGCATATAAGTATATGTAACATGTTTATTGGCATGAGCTCCCCCTTCAGGCCTTAGAATTAAATGTACAGTAGACTTCTGAGCACCAGGCATGGTCAGAAATCCCAGAGGAAGCTTGCATGAACATCCCTTTTCTCTATTCAGGTTGAACTCCCACGTCCTTGACTAAAAGTAAGTTTTCACTGGGTTTTGCAGAGTTCCAACCACCTCTTCCTTTTGAGAGAACGGGTGGTATTTATAAAATTCATCACCCTCAAAATGTCAAATATAAATGATGGCTTAATTTTCACAGCCCTGAATTGTTTATTTTTAAATTTATTTTCTGGTCTACTTATAGAGGGATATCTCTGGATTGTCTTTAAATCATTCTCTTTAAGCCAGGCTTGCAATTCATCAGAGTAAATGTGAGTCTGCACTTCTAAATCAGAGTACTGACAAAAGAAGAACGTGACTGTATCCAATAGCCAAGGGATCAATTTATGAGATTACTGTTTAGAAGAAACTTATACAAACGTTCTCCTTGTGATTTACAGCCTTAAGAAATGGGGAGGTGGGGAGAGAGGAGAGGGGGAACCATTTAGCTATTACAAATATCGGCAATTTAAAATGTGGGTAAAATCTACATGAAGTAATTTCTTTGAATATCCTATCATGATTTGTTTGGCTTGCAATAAAGGGTCTATGGAGATTCTCAGTGATCCAAGTCAAGGCATTTTCTGTATGTGGGAGTGCACGCGCGAGCATACACACACACACACACACACACACACACACACAAATCCAGTGCATTTAATTTATCTTTATTTTTGGTTTTTCGTTAGTTGGCACACTGTTGCCTCATTTATATTGAATTTTGATAAGGAGGCTTTGAAAACAAAAAGGAGTAAGCAAACCATGAACAGAATTTGGTGTATTTAAAAACTAAGCTACTATTAAGACATTTGATCAAAAAGATGGCAGAAATGGTTTTAGTTTTTACCAGGATGGAACAGCTAATATTAGATCTTTCTCCTCCAGTATATATATAAAATAAGTTTGTAAGCTGTAAGTAAGTTGGGTGTAAATAAATAAATAGAATGTTACAACAATTCTATACTTAGCATTACATATATACATATTTTTGGGGAAAAATAACATTTTATAGTTACAACAGGAATGAAACTTAATTTCAAAATGTATTATTCGTATAATGAAAAATGCTACTTAGGGCTAAAAATGTGCTTTCATTCAGCAAGAGAGCTTCCAGTTTTCATCTAGCATCATTATAAACCCTTTTTTTTTTCCAAATGCACATATCAGCTAAGTCTGAATTACCTCCCAAATAAAGCACTCAAAATTAGCAGTCAAAGAATTGGCACATTTATTCTGATCAATATGTGAAATTTACCTGCAGCCTTTAAAACCCACAAATTCACTGTTAGAAATTTTCCTTAGCCCTTCATAATCTCCTTATCAACAACACAATTTTGGCCCTAAAGCTTATGTGACATTTCCTCTTGCACTATTTCCTTTTATCTTTATCTCCATTTTCCTCTTTTTCTTTCTTGTAATGCTTTCCTTGCTCGAAACCAAACAAAACTTTAAAGATCTATACTTCCATCAGAAGTCGCAGTTATAGCAATAAAGGAATGCAAAATAATTGCACTCAAAAACTGATGAAAGACTTTGAGTAGCCCTGCTAGTGAGGATTTGGATGTTCAGAGTTTACAATTACTAAAATATAGAAAAGAAATAAGTTGTGATTTGGTACTAACACTGATAGCTTTGTGGGAGAAGACCTTACATAGTGATCATCATAATAGTTGATATCTGGGCATTACAGGTAGTCCTCGACTTACAACCACAATTGAGCCCAAAATTTCTGTTGCTAAGTGAAACATTTGTTAACTGCCCCATTTTACAACCTTTTGGATCACAGTTGTTAAGTGAATCCCTGCAGTTGTTAAGTTAGTAACATGTTTGTTAAGAGAATCTGACTTCCCCATTGACTTTATTTGTCAGAAGGTCACAAAAGATGATCACATGACTTTGGGATACATAAATACATGCCAATTGCCAGGTGTACGAATTTTACTGCCAGTTCAGTGCATGCAAAAATTTTGCTCCGCGCATGTGCGCGTTTGCAAAAAAAAACTAGGTCTACACATGCGCATTTTTTTTTAAAAAAAGAAAATAAATAAATTTATGCAATTGCAATTGTTCTGCACATGTGCAGAACCGAAAATCAAAATGGCGGCCCTATAGGAGAACAGGTTTGGGGGCGTGGCAGGCCTGGGTCACTGCCGGTTCCAGCGACCCAGGCTGTCAAACCATGACCGGTTCTGCCGAACCGGTGCGAACCGGTAGGAACACACTCCTTTCCCCCTCACCATGAAAGACTTTCTGTTTTTGGTTTGAAAAATGAAGGCATCAAAGAGTACATTAATTCATTTTCTCCCTTTTGCTTTGCTCCTTCCAGGATGACAAAGAAATTGATCTAGAGCATCTCCACAGGCGTGTGAACAGCCTCTGCACAGATGACGAAAGTCCCCATAAACAGTTTTCCACTTCATCCATTGACTTGACTCCCCTGGACATTGACACTTTGCCCACGCGTCAAGCCCTGGAGCAAATCAGTGACTTCAGGAACACTCACATCACGACCACAACTTTCATACCAGAGCAGATCCAGACTCTTAGTCGCACACTTTCAGCTAAAGCTGCTTCTGGATTCCCTTTCGGCAACGTGCCTGAACACCGGACTGGCCCTTTTAGGCACAGGGCTCCAAATGGGGGCTTCTTCAGAAGTCCTATCAAAACAATGTCTTCGATTCCGTATCAACCCACTCCGACTCTAGGGCTTAACATCGGCAACGATCCAGACCGAGGCACGTCCATCTAAAACTGCAGACATTGCTTTGTCACTGTTTCTTCTTAGGACTCCCTTTCCAAGGAGCGGCTGTGATATTGTGGAACTAACCTGGATGTAACTTTTTTTTAAAAAAAAAAAGAAACCTGAAGTATTAGTAACAACTCATTATCCTTCCTCTTGCCCTCCTCTTTTTCATTTTTTTCTCTCTCTTCTTCCACTACGTTAGGCTGTGATTTTTTTCCAGCCCGGTTTCTTTAAGGTGGCTAAACTAAAGTGGTTCTGGAGTAAGTCTTTTCTAGAACATGTTACAACTTTAACTTTGTAACCATCAAGCTGGTGGGACTACTCTGAAGTAAATGCAACCTGAGCTACTGTAGGACCAACTGCCGGCCATCTTCTAAAACTCTGTTAGTAGTTTTCAGCTAGGCAGGTCTTCAATTATGATTCCAATAGGCTGTTTCTGAGCGCACCAGGATGTAAGTGTAACAACTGTTTGCCATTCTGTAAAGCAGCAATGTATTCTTATTTTTTTAGGCATTGTGTAGAAGCTTTAAGATCCCCGGGGTGGGGTGGGGGTTGATAACAAGTGTTTAAATGTTCATACAGGTGTAGTAATGGTACCCTCTTATCTTCCCTATTGGTTTGGTAGTAGGAGCACACATGTGCTAGCTTCGGTCTCACGTGGCATTTCTGGGCATGCGCAGAAGGTATGTGATGATGTCTGGGTGGGTGGGCGGAGCCACTACCAGTTCACCCGAACAAGTGCGAACCAGTAGATTAACACCTCTGTACAGGTGCTAGTATTCCCACATGTTCCCAAGCACCGTTTTGGAAATGAACCCGAAGGTTTACACAGCATTATGTCATAACACTTGAAATATAGGAACTAAATATGAAGTCTGTGTAAAAAAAAAAAATTACAATGTCCTTTCACTGAAATACCTTTGAATTGGTTTTATTTAATATATATATATATACATATTCATAATTGCAATAATGTGTCTGTTCTTGGACATTCATTTCATGCTTCTCTGCTCTAGAGTGTGTCCTTTTCAACTGTGGACCAAATGCCAACCTTGCAGTTTTTGTAGGGAAAACGAAAACGAGAGAAATGGTAAAGAGAAGGGAGAGACCATTTAACATCAGAATGCAATTTTGTAGAATTTTCACAAAGCCATCGCTATGCCAGTAAAGACTACAGTTAAATCTCCTTTTTGCACTGCAACAGTGCATATGATCTTTCTGGAATTGTACAGAGTTTAAAAGGGTTTTTTTCTTTTTGTTTTGTTGTTTTGTTTTCCTATGTACAGAGAACTGTATCATACGGCAGAATCTTCTATTAAACAAATTAGTTTCCCATACATACATATATATGCCTATCTATCTATCTATATATATACATGCTTTGGTATATGTGAGTGGGCGTGTGTGTGAGGGTATATATGTAAATACATGTGCACACACACACGCACACACACATATATATATCTATAAAATAGCAGCCAGTGCTATTGCAATTTGTCTAATAAAGCTTTAGTAAGAACAAGTGGATTCTGGTAAGGTGTACAGGGCAAAGAGTCTCTTTTTTTTTCAAAGATGGGGTGCTTTAACACTATTCTGATTTACATTGTTTGATCGAACGTATTTTATATTGTTGCTTTTTAATTAGATCATCCAGGGCCATTTAACATTTGTAACAAGTTGCGCAAGTCACTCATTTGGTGTATTTTTCAGAGTGTAAGACGCACATTCCCCCCACCCCCATCCGGAAGGACGCTGAAAATTTGGACGCGTCTTATACTCCGAATGTAGCTTTTTTTGAAGCTGTTTTTCAGCCCTAATGAGGCGCTAAGGAGTGAAGCGATCTTCCGGGCTTCCCCTGCCTTTCTCATTGCTTCTCTCTCCCATGATCAGTTCTGCTTTAGAAGCTGTTTTTTTTATCCCCAACTAGGGGATATAAAGCATGTGGGTGCTCAAAACCAGCAAACGTATGTGCTGAAGCTGACTAGACTAAGGACGCTAACCAGATGAATATCTGGTAGGCAGAATTTTTTTTCCTATTTCTCCCCAAAAACTAAGGTATGTCTTATACTCCCAAAAATACGGTAGATTTTTTTTTTTTTTTTGCAATCGCTATTCAACAGTGTTTAAGCTTATGGTTAATCATGCTTTTACATTAAATTGCAAAATTGGAAAGCATTCATTAGGTTAAAAATACAAATGCATATCCACAGGGATATCTGATTTTCAGCTCTCCGGAGCATGAAAAAAACAGATTGTGAATGTTGAATAAGCCCTATTGAAATCGATACTGTCAATATTTGGAAAATATTTTACGGAAAGAAGGCTGTTGAGAATGACTGGTGTGGCCTTAAATTGCAGTCCTATAGTGCTCCAAGAAAGAGGGAACGGGGAAGGAAAAACAAGCTTTTGTTTAAATCTTTATTACATATTCAATTATAGATGTATTTTTGATGTGAGTTCCAATTGTATAGAATGAGAAGCTGATGACAACATCAGCTGCAGCAACAACAACAAAAAACAGCACCTGGTAAACATTTTTGAAGTTAACACTCTACTTGTTCAGAATTGTAAAAATGAGCTTCAGTTGTAATCTTTATAAACTAAACTGCGGTTAAGTAGAAAGCAAGCCAACTTATTACGTGTTTTTTCTTTGTTTTAATTTGATATGATATTTACGTTAATCTAACTCAGTTATGTGGATAGGACTTGATTATAAGAACCAGCTTAGGTGATCTGCTGTAGGAAAAAAATCAAAGTATATTCTTCAAATCTACTCTATTTTGATGCCTAATTCTGTTCTGGGAGAACACCTTGTAATTGTCATTGTTTTTTGTATGAAATCTGCATAATATTGTCTACTGTGTAAGGCAGAACAATTTTCTTATCATGAGAAAGGCCATTCTGTTTCCAGGGTACAAGTGTTTAAAAGCATGCACAACTTGTTTCCCCTTGTAACATTCATAAAACATCTACACAATTGATTTATAAAAGAAAAAAAAAAGAACAAAAAAACGGGGAAAAAATTCTTTACAAGTTATAGGGGTATATCAGATGTTGCGGCGGTTTTAGTGATAATTCAATTATTTTATGTGTTGTCTATTATACACAAACACATTTTGGAGGCCTCGGTTGCAAGTGGCAGAGCTTTCTGTGTATAATTTGTCTAAATAATTTGTCTAATAAAATGGTTTTTTAAACTTGCCTCTCTGCCTATTTCAACGATCATGTGAGTAGACAAACAAATAAGTAAGTATGAATCCAAAGCATTCATTCACTTGGGCCCTTAACTGTGTTTAAACTGAGTTGGAAGGGACCTTGTAGGTCATCTAGTCCAACCCACTCAAGCAGGTTCAAGCAGGAGACTCTACACCATTTCTGACAAATGGCAGTCCAATCTCTTCTTGAAAGTCTCAAGTGATGAAGCTCCCACAACTTCCGAAGGCAACTTCTGTTCCATTGGTTAATTATTCTCACTGTCAGAAAGTTCCTCCTTATTTCTAGATTGAATCTCTCCTTGGTCAGTTTCCATCCATTATTCCTTGTCTGGCCTTCAGGTGCTTTGGAAAATAGCTTGACCCCCTCCTCTCTGTGGCAGCTCCTCAAATATTGGAACACTGCTAACATGTCCCCCCTGGTCCTTCTCTTCACTAGACTAGCCTGTTCCTGTAACTGTTCTTTATATGTTTTAATCTCCAGTCTCCTAATCATCCTGGTTGCTCTTCTCTGCATTTTTTGTAGAGTCTCAACATCTTTTTTATATTGTGGTAACCAAAGCTGGATGCAGTACTCCAGACTGCGCCACTCCAAGGTGGCGCAGTGGTTAAATGCAGCACTGCAGGCTACTGCTAGATCAGCAGGTCAGCGGTTCAAATCTCACCGGCTCAGGGTTGATTCAGCCTTCCATCCTTCCGAGGTGGGTAAAATGAGGACCCAGATTGTTGGGGGCAATATGCTGACTCTCTGTAAACCGCTTAGAGAGGCCTGAAAGGCCTATGAAGCGGTATATAAGTCTACTGCTATTGCTATATTGCTATTGTCTTACTAGGACTTTTAGAGTGATATTAGTACCTCACTTAATCCTGATTTTATCCCTCTATTAATGCAATTTAAGATTGCCTTGGCTTTTTTGACTGCTGCTGCACACTGCTGGCTCACATTTAGCTGGTTGTCCACTAAGACTCCAAGTTCCCTCTCACTGCTATAACTCAATAGTTACTGCTATTAAGCGTTATAACTGCAGAATCATTACTCAGTTTCCAATTTCTAAGAAAGGCCTGAAAAGGAATGTTTAGCTTAATATTTATGTCATATTTTTAAAAGTCAATGTCCTCTCAACAGGTTAGATCAGGGATCCCCAACCTACAGGCCGCAGCCTGATACTAGGCTGCGGCCTGTTTGGAAGCCGGTCGCACAAGCGGGGGGGGGAGGCACCAGCGGTGGGTTCCTACCAGTTCGGACCGGTTCAGCAAAACCGGTAGTGGTTTGGCAGCCTGGGTTGCTGGACCTGGAAGTGACCCAGGCCATCCACTCCCCAAACCGGTTCTCCTGGCAGCACCATAGGCCCCACCATCTTGTTTTTGGCTTCTGCGCATGCGCTGAACAATTTTTATAGTAGCCCACAAGCGAACCAGCAGTAGTGGCTACCAGAACCCACCTCTGGCACACACATTCATGCATGAAGCTCCATGTGTGCAAGCAATGGTTGCACACATTCCCGCCGCTAGGCCAAAAAGCTGGAATGGTTAGAGATCACTGGGTTAGATCTTAGAGCAACTTATGTGGTAAAACAGCTCTGAGAATTACTGATTTGAAACCTCTGGCATTCATTGAATTCACTGGAATAGAGAAATAAATTAAAGGAGGAAATTTACACTGAAATTTCCCAGAAGTACGGTAGGTGGGTTTTACCAGGCAACACCCCCAAATAAAATGTCCATCAAGCGTCGTACAGTAATGCTTCACTGTATTTAACATATTTAATGGACTTCACAGATGTCAATTGTCCTGTACTTTGTAGCTGATGAAAGAAATCGATATATTTTTTTTAATTTCCAGGTAAATTACACTTCCAAACTTAATCAAATGCATTTTTACATGTGACAAACATGCCATTTTTGCCAATTTTTTTATCCCACTTGGAGATACCTCTTTATTAATAGTAGCCCCTAAAGCACAATACTTAATTAATCTGCTAATTCCCATTGAGTCATGTTCAGCTTGTGTCGACTGCTTGAACAAACATCTGCCATTCTGAACTTAAGGAATAACTTAACAGTTGTTCCAAGGTTTTTAAGAAGAGACTGGACAGTCACTTGTCTGAAGTGGTATAGGATGTCATGCATGAGCAGGGGGCTGGACTAGAAAACCTCTAAGATCCTTTCCATCTCTGTTCTGATTCTGAGGTCAATCCAGTAACAGGTTTAATCTACAGGAATTTGTTCATGGATAACTCCATAATTTTAGTAGGACTGAACTATTTTCACCAAAAGGATCATAGGAGAATCTGTTCAAGACTATAAGGATAATAATAAAGACAATAATAAAATAAAAAATAATAAAATACAATAAAATACAATAAAATAAAATAATAAAATAAAATAAAAATATAATAATCTAAGACTTTACCACTATGATTCCAAAAAGCATGTTTTGGACATAATACATTTAGTTAATGCATATATGGAACATGCAAAAGGCTGGACAATCAAATGTTAAGATGGTTTGAAATTATAGTGCTATACTGCAAACACACTTCCAAATAGGTATCCTATAAAACAAAATCTTCCTATTTGCCTCAATAGAAGAAAAACCCCTAACTAGTTTCAGTAGGACAATGCTTTCTTAAAAGACTCAGGGTGGGGGAGTAGAAATATCACTCTGTGATTTAATATTGCATTAGTCCTGAACAATCTATCATAAATCATATATGCAATAAATGCCAAAAATAGAAGTCATTATTGTCAGTAGCTTGAACAAAAAAATGGGCAAAGTCCCCACATTTAAAAACCATTAGTATTCAACGTAGATGAAAGATTGCAATTTCTAAACAGATAAGTTAGAAATTAAAAGTCATACTTTGGTAGCACCTCATGAAAGTATTTTATGGTTACATTGAGCAATGTACTTTTGCAGATCAAATATGTAGGGAGGGAGACGACTATCATTTATTGTATGTTTAATTAAGATAGCAGTGATTATCTCTGTTGGACTAGCCAGACAGCTATTAGAGGAGACAGGCACTCCTCAATTAATTGGGCACTCTGCTATGTAATCAGCAACATGAATGGCATCTGAAAGCAAACTGGCAACTATTTATTTATTTATTGGATTTATATTGCTGCCTATTCGCCCATGGTGACTCAAAGCGGCTTACAGAATATAAAACCACATTTAAAACAATAAAACTAATAAAAAGAACCAAATAAATTAATATAGTATAATATAATAAATTCAAACCCACCCACCCCTGCTCCAGTGACAGAAGATCGGGGCTCCATCCCGCTCTGGGTTCCCCAGGCCCGCTGGCAGAACCAGGTCTTCAGCGCCTTAGAGTGGGTATTAGAGAGTATTAGAGTGGGGGCTGTTCTAATCTCTGGGAGAAATTATGTTCCAGAGAGAGGGAGCCACCACGGAGAAGGCCTTCTTCTGGATCCCACCAGGTGCATCTCCCTCGGGGATGGGACCCGCAGCATTCCCTGCCTCCCTATTGTGTGACTCATGGCATACTGAGAGATACCACTATGCCACTACATTCTGGACCAGCTGAAGCTTCTGGATGGTCACCAAGGGCAGCCCCATGTAAAGTTAATTGCAATAGTCATGACCAAAGCTTGAATCATCATCGTCATTTAATGACCCATAATCCCTTGTGGCAGAGGTGAGTTCCTACAGGTTCGGACCAGTTCAGCCAGGTAGGTAGTAACTCGGCCGGCCATGCCTCCAAACTGCTTCTATCAGTGGCACCGTAGGCACTGCCATCTTGTTTTTTGCAAGTGCAGAAGCATTTTTTTTTTTACTTCTGCGCGTGTCCCTGAGAGAACCGGCAGTAACAGAAGCCGGAACCCACCCCTGCCTTGCGGGGTGGAGTCTGGGCAATTGAATGGAGCTAGCGGAGCGTTTTAATGGCCGGATGCCCTTTCTGTCTCCAATACAGAGCTTTGTTCAACAGATATATTCCCATTATGCCCCGAAAGAGAAATATCTGCCTCTACCTAGGATCGAACTCACAGCCTCCTGATTGTGAGGTGAAGGCTCCACCTCTAGGCCAAAGCACCATTCTGCATGACCAGAGTCTGAATGACAGCCTAAAAGTCCACCTGCTCTTGGAAAGAGTGCAACTGGTGCACCAGATGAACCTTGGCAAAGGCCTTCTGGGCCAGAGCTGCTCCCTGCTAATCAAGCAGGAATTGTGTATCCAGGAAGACCCCAGATTGTGTGGGGAAGCCCTACCCCATCCAA
Source organism: Thamnophis sirtalis (assembly GCF_051295495.1). Lineage (NCBI taxonomy): Eukaryota > Metazoa > Chordata > Lepidosauria > Squamata > Natricidae > Thamnophis > Thamnophis sirtalis. The sequence goes on from NW_028261390.1 coordinate 15,768,765, forward strand.
GATTTTTGGCTAGGTTGGGTAAAGCACAGGATTAAGTAAAAATATATATCCCTACTTTAGAAATATTCAGATCATAGCTAAATAAGAGGCAAAATCTCCACAAATGAGAGAACTGAGCTTGCTCTGAGTTGTTAAAGCTACACATTGGTGTAAATGGAAGAGAGGTGTGAGTCCCATGGATTCTTGGGGAAATGCTATTGATATCCAAAGACAGAATGAAATTACATGACTGGCAGCCTTTGCTTTCCTTTCATTAGTGTTAATGGTTGGCCCTACTTCCCATCACTCTTTCTGCTTCAGTTATAAAATGTGGTGCTTCGCTGTAGGATTCCAGTGCTTAGTTTCTTTCTTAACCTTCTTTATTTTATCTCACACATTCTTCTGTTGTCCAGAATACAGAACCACCTTAGGAAATAAAGAAAAGCTTCTAAAGCAGATATATCCTACTGTGTAGCTACTGCTGAAATAACAGAGTACCACCTTATTCTTTATCTTCAGGGTTCGTCTGTGTCTTTTATTTTGGTACTCTTTTCTGAGAAGTTCAGCAAGTTGAACGGTTGACTTTTAAACGCACTTCCTGAATTCAAAAGCTCACTTTGATGTTTGGAAATAAGGATATATATTCTTTTTTTCTGCACAACAGGAACTGAATTTTTCCTCCTGAATCTTACCTGCATCACACCAGCCTTTCATGCTGTTTTGATTTTTATGTGTGTCTGAATCAGCTACATGATGAGATGATTTTTCAATTTTTCTGAATCTTCGTAATCATCAGGAACAATATATGTGATGATTAAGTACGTGTATGTTTGCAATTTCCAAACAGAATATAAAGTTACAACAGAATACAAGTGTGGAATAGTAAGGTTGGGGTGAATTAAAGATGCTGATATCCAATTAGAACTGGCCTCTCTTCCCAAAAATATATACGGTTCATTCATCCTCTTTAGAGCTGCTAGATACCTAAATAAAATGATACTCCCTAAATAAAGGATGTTTTTGTTGGTTTGGCTTTGACCTTCCTAGTACAAACTTAGGAGGAAGTTACCAAAGTATCCTATAAGGGCTAAGATTTTGCATATGTGGGAACGTAGTTTTCAAAACTGTTAAATATATTTCCTTATATTGCCTCTTTATGCTGGCAAACAATCAGATTTGAGAACCCCATATTGGAACAAATTTCCCATCAATTTTACTTCCTAATTTCACTTTCCACTGATCCATGGCCCTTACCCAAAATGTAGCTACGGTAAATTGTGTATGTCATATGCAAAAAAAATCATTACAGTATCCAGTTGCTAAACCCAATTAATTTTACAATTTATCTTTTTCTTTTTATGTGTGACCTGTTTTGTATGATTGAGCTGAAAATAATCTAAGTGCGGGCAGGTTGCTAAATGAAACTCAAGTTTTTATAGCACTTGTTAAGTTACTACTTATAGTTCATATCCTGTGTGTTGGATGAAATCAAAATCTGCATGGGATGACCATCTCTGGAGAAAGAAATCATCATAGGTACGTGGTATCTATGTGCAATTTCTCTCTAAATCTACCGCAGATGTTTGCAACAGTTAAATCTCAGATGGCCGCCAGATGGCACTTTAGTATTTTACTTAGCAATTTCCTTTTTAAATCTGGTTTTTAAATATCAACCGTTTCCATATTTGTTTCTTACTCTACAGGGTGTAGATTCCAGCACTGGTCATATGTAACTAGAAATCATGCAGATTAATGCTACCAATCTCAAATATAAGCAGATTAAGGAACTGTGAAACAAGAAAATCGACTCATACTATGCTACTGTGAAAGTATACAATATAATATTAAAAGTAACACATTTCAATCCAGAAACAGAAGTTTGAATATGCCAATATTCAAGGAAAAGAGTTAGTCTATAAATTGAGATAGGAAAAGGAAATGATTCAGAAAAGAAATAAAATTTCGCTTTGTAATGTGAGTATTCAGAAATCTTTATCAATTATTATTCAAATTTATATAAAAGATAAGAAGGTTCTTTGGAATAGATGGACGACTATTTGAAGAAACAGAAGATGCCAAAACCATTTTAAGCACAAAATTAGCTCGTGAATACTCCAACCACTTTTGAAATATTTAAAGCTGGTAAAACTGTCAAATTAGGAAAAGCAGCTAGACCAGATGATGTAATGTGTACCTATTATAAACAATTCGAAAACCAATTTTACTTAAAGAACTGATGAATTCAATTATGTGTTGTGCCTGATTCTTGGAAAGAATCAAATATAGCATTAATTCCAAATAGGGTTAAGATGTAACTTCTGCTAAGAACTATCAACCAATTTCTCTTTTGAATGACAATTATAAATTATTTTCAATGATATTATCTGAGAGACTAAAACAGATTTTACAGGATTTTGTGCAGGAGGATCAATGTGGATTTTTACCAAGATATCAGTTGAAACACATTGTGGGAATCGTGGTTGATATAATAGAATATCATCAATACTACACAGATATTTTTAGATCCGGAGGAAGCTTATGATAATTTGAACTGGGACTTTATATTTAAAGTTGTAGATAAAATTGACTTTGGAAGATTTTTTTGGTGGGGGAGAATAAAGACAATTTATGCACCACAGAAAGTTCAGTTTCTTTTAACGATAAAAAAAATGGAGGCTAAGGAATAATTATATATTGACAATGAGCATCTTATTGCAAAAAGTTATTAAAATTTAATCTTGAAGATGAATATGTGAAAGATTATATGGTTAAATAGGCTAAAAATTTATCACTCCTGGTCATTAGTAAACTTTAAAAATTTAACTGGTCAGAAATACATTTATTTAAGGTCCATCTTTGATACATATAAAATTATTGTTGTGGTTATTTACGCAGTCTACCAGATAGTTATAATTGGATTTGGTACTTAAAAATATGTAGATCAAGTAGATTCCTAAGGATCTAGGAAAGTCCATTTAGGAAAGTCATAAGGATCTAAGGGAGTTAAATCAGGGGTGGGCTGCTGGGAGTTCACACAGGTTCAGGCAATCCTCTAGCTAGCATTCTGCCCAGTTTTGGCAAACCCGCAAATGCCACCCTGGCTGTCCATGCCCACCCCACTCTGTGCCTTCCACCACCACCCTCCTAGGAGTCTCCATGTGGCCCCATTCACGCCCCCCATGCCGCCGTGGTGCAGGAAGCCAACTAGGCCACGCCCACCATGGGCACACCCAGCCAGCAATGGTGCAGCGAACCCATTGCTACAATTTTTGAAGCCCACCCAAGTTAAACATAGCATTGCAATATATGGGCTGCTGAGACTCATGCAATGTTTTTTAGAGTTTTTTAGAGTTTTATTGAACACTTATAGGCCGCCCTTTTCCCTGAGGGGACTCAGGGCGGCTTACAATAATGAGGGAGGGGAGTGCAAGACAAGACATAAAAGAAAATGTGAATAAAAAAATAATTAACCAATAAAAGCACAACATTCACTCAGCATTCAGGCGGGGAGAGAGTAAAGTCCTATCCCCAGGCCTGACGGGATAGCCAGATCTTGAGGGCCGTGCGGAAGGCCTGGACGGTGGTGAGGGTGCGGATCTCCACGGGGAGATTGTTCCATAGCGTCGGAGCTGCAACTGAGAAGGCTCTCCTCCTCGTAGTCGCCAGTCGGCACTGACTGGCGGATGGAATTCGGAGGAGGCCTACCCTGTGCGATCTGATGGGACGCAGGGAGGTAATTGGCAGAAGGCGGTCTCTCAAATAGTCAGATCCACTACCATGGAGCGCTTTGTGGATGGTAAGTAGGACCTTGAAGTGCACCCGGAGATCAACAGGTAGCCAGCGCAGCTCACGGAGGATCGGTGTTATGTGGGCGAACCGTGGTGCGCCCACGATCACTCGCGCGGCCGCATTCTGGACTAGCTGAAGTCGCCGGATGCTCTTCAAGGGCAGCCCCATGTAGAGCACATTGCAGTATTCCAGCCTAGAGATCACAAGGGCTCGAGTGACTGTTGTGAGGGCCTCCCGGTTCAGGTAGGGCCGCAACTGGCGCACCAGGCGAACCTGGGCAAATGCCCCCCTGGTCACAGCTGACAAGTGATGGTCGAAACTCAGCTGTGGGTCCAGGAGGATTCCCAAGTTGCGGACCCTGTCTGAGGGGTATAAATTTTGCCCCCCCAGCCTGATTGATGGGACATTAGCCAAATTGTTGGGAGGAATGTTTAACTTGAAGTTCTAACCAAGTTTTATTTTTTTTCCTTCTACTTTTTTCTCCAGTTAAATTGTGTAGAATTCTGTGAGATTTCCTGATGAGGCCCTACAGTTTACTTGACAAGGTTTTTCAAGTGATTTGCCATTGCCTCCTTCCTAATCTAAGAGAGAATGACAGACTCAAAGTCATCCATCTTTGTGGTGAAGAGAGAACTAGAACTCATATCTCCAGGTTTCTAGCCTGATGCCTTGCTGGCAGCAAATGAAAGTTAAGCCTCTTGCAGAGTCTCCTCTTTACATTGTATAAGCAGAGTTACCCATTGCATTAAATAGTAATGCATTTTGTTGGTGTTCAGTGAGGTACATCATTGTCTAAAAGCTCATTTGCACCATAGTGATAACCAGTGAACACGAGCCTAATTACGAACTTGTAATTAAAAGGACATGAGGTGTGCGAACCACAACTGTCATTGTTCTTTCTGATTCTTCCTTCGCCTTAAATTTAAGAAAAGTCGAGGTCTACGAAGGAAACTATTGTACTAATAAGAACTAAAAAAGAAGAAGAATAGGCTGGATAGTTTCAACAAATATACTTGCTGTGTTTGAAAAAAATAATAAAATCATCCACTCGAGTAGATTTCTTGATCATATCCACTGCTTCTGAAATCCCCATTAACCAATAGGAGAAGAATTGTAAACCAAAAGTTTGCGCTATAAATGTGATTTGCATTCTATCATGTGTTATTTTTTTTCTGGGAAAAGTAATACTTTGTTTACTAAGACCAAGAACTTAGTTTGGATAAGACAAACTTGCTTTTAAGAAGACTTGTCTAAGACCCATAATGCTATGCATGCAACACTTCCCCCTGCGCATGCACACGTGACCAACGACGCCCCCCACTTTTTACACTGTTTTTCCGCCTTCCCCAGGCTCCAGAGGCTTTCTAGGAGCTTGGGGAGGGCGAAAACACCCTCTCCCCCCCCAGATGCCCTCCAGATGCCTCCGGAGCTTCCCTGAAGCCTCCAGAGGGCAAAAAATAGACATACGGACAAACCAGAAGTCACTTCTGATTTGCTCCTAGGGCCAGTTTCTGCCCTCCGGAGCCTTCAGGGGAGCCTCCTGAAAGCCCCAGAAGGCTCCAGAGGGCGAAAAACAGACTTATGAGGAACCTGGAAGTTTGGGTATGGTGACCTCCAGTTTTTCCGTGGGGCCAATTTTCGACCTCCGATGCCTTTAGGGAAGCCTCCTGAAGGCTCCCGAGGGCAAAAAAACGATCCTATGAGCAAACTGTAACTCAGTTCCTGAACTTCCGGTTTGCCCACAGGGACGGTTTTTCGTGCTCCGGAGGCTTCATGGAAGCCGCCGGTGGGCGAAAAATGGCCTCAAAAGAAGGCCGAAGCCAAATGGCCAGCGCTCCCATGCGTGCTGGCCAGCTGACAAAGCAACGCCTTGCGTGCCCTAACAAATGGCCCCTCGTGCCTATGCCATAGGTTCGCCATCACAGGTATAGTAGGATCTCCTGCTTGAGGAGGTGGCTAGATCAGGGGTGAAATTCAGCAGGTTCTGACAAGTTCTGGAGAACCGGTAGCAGGAATTTTGAGTTGTTCGGAGAACTGGCAAATACCTTCTCTGGCTGGCCCCAGGAGTGAGGAGGGAATGGGGATTTTGCAGCAATAGCAATAGCAATAGCAGTAGACTTATATACCGCTTCATAGGGCTTTCAGCCCTCTCTAAGCGGTTTACAGAGAGTCAGCATATTGCCCCCAACAATCTGGGTCCTCATTTTACCCACCTCGGAAGGATGGAAGGCTGAGTCAACCCTGAGCCGGTGAGATTTGAACCGCTGAACTGCTGATCTAGCAGTAGCCTGCAGTGCTGCATTTAACCACTGCACCACCTTGGCAGCAGCCTTCCCCTGAAATGGGGTGGGAATGGAGATATCCTTCTCCTGCCACGCCCACCAAGCAATGCCCACAGAACGGGTAGTAAAACAAAAAAAAATTAATTTCACCCCTGGGATAGACTAGAACAGTGTTTCTCGACCTTAGCGACTTTAAGTCCTATGGACTTCAACTCCCAGAATTCCCCAGCCAGCTCTGCTGGCTGGGGGGTTCTGGGAGTTGAAGTCCACAGGACTTAAAAGTCGCCAAGGTTGAGAAACACTGGACTAGAAGACCTCCAAGGTCCCTTCCAACTCGATTCTGATTCAGAATTTGACGGTCTTTCTCTCCACAGAAACTTCCCATCCAAGATTGCAACGGGGTAAAAGACTTTACTGGTGCTGGGAAATGCCAGCGTTAAGTCTTCAGCCTGCGAAACGGAGGCATGAGAGGGAAATACTTTTTTTGGGGGGGGTAGGGGGAGACCCCCACAAGCTCATCGTCTTTATGAAAACAAAACAGAAACACGGACCAACCCCAAGCATGTAATGGATTTCCGGCTGAGTGAAGGGAAGGGAATCGATTAAGAAGAAGGGAAAAAAATACCGCGGGCCTTTTCTCGCCCGTCAGACTTCGCGGATCTGGCAAAGGGCGCTGGAGGGTCTCTTAAAGAAAAAGGCATCCCCTTTAGGTCCCGGGGGGGCTATCAATAACTCTCCGCGTAGCCCTCCGCTCTCCTTCCGCGCGACGCGATCGCCAAGGAGACCGGGCCGGCGCTGCGAACTATGCAGACTGCCTCACGCTGGAAGTCAACCGCGCGTCCCATGGTGCGCGCCCTTTTTCAAAGGGGAAGTCAAGTGTGGCGAATGGGACACAGACCGCCATTGTCCGCGCGACATTTTAATAACCTGCACCTACAATATTCAACCTGTTGTTTGCGCAGGGGACAACCCCGCGACACAAAAAGCCACCCGAGGGGGCGGCAGGCGGAGAGCTCGGGCAGAGACTTGGCGCTCCCCGGCGCCAGGGCTCCGGCGCTTGGGCTGGGCTCCCGCGCGGCCTGGGCAAGGAAGCAGGCGGAGGGAAGGGCCAGGTTACCCTCAACAACAACTTTAGCCGGGCTTTTTGCCCAGGAACGATGCCCAGGGCGCTCCCTGCCTCCGCCTGGGAAGGGCTTCGAAGCGCAGGCTTCGTGGCGTCCTCTCCAGAGCTGAGTTGGCTTTGGCTCGAAGACGTTTCGTTACCTAAACTAGGTATTACATCGGTGATACGTGAGGGGTTAGAAACGCCTGCGAGAAAATAGGCAACAATAGCAATAGCAATAGCTAGACTTATATACCGCTTCATAGGGCTTTCAGCCCTCTCTAAGCGGTTTACAGAGTCAGCATTATTGCCCCCAACAACAATCCGGGTCCTCATTTTACCCACCTCGGAAGGATGGAAGGCTGAGTCAACCTTGAGCCGGTGAGATTTGAACAGCCAAACTGCTGAACTGCAGTCAGCTGAAGTAGCCTGCAGTGCTGCATTTAACCACTGCGCCACTGTGGCTCACCTCAGGAAGCATCCAGGCCCACTCAGTTTCAACCCTGAGAGACAAATATTCTCCTTTGTGGAAACAGCGTTCCAATATTTGAGGGGCTGTCACAGAAAATGGGGCTCCGCCTATTTTTCAAGGCATCAGACAAGGAAGAATGGATGGAAATTGACCGAGGAGAGATTCAACTTAGAAATAAAAGAGAAATTTTCTGACTGAGGACAATCAACCAATGGAACAGAAGTTGCCTTCGGACGTTATGGGAGCTTCATCACTGGAGGCTTTCAAGAAGAGATTGGACTGCCATTTGTCAGAAATGGTGTAGAGTCTCCTGCTTGAATAGGGGGTTGGACTAGATGACCTACAAGGTCCCTTCCAATTCAGTTTAAACGCAGTTATGGGCCCAAGTGAATGAATGCTTTGGATTCATACTTATTTGTTTGTCTACTCACATGATCGTTGAAATCGATGGATGAAGGCGCATGCGCGAGAACGGGAATGGCCGCCGAGCTCTAACGCTCCGGCTACCGAAAAGAAACAGCGGAAAATTCCAGGCGACGAGGACCCCGAATATGACAACAGAGGGGTCCTCGCAAACGATCAGCTGTCAGGCTTCCAGGGAAGGTAACTTTCTAAGGAGGGGGCTACCTTCGGGTGGCCCCGGGACGGCGTTACCTCCCTCGGTGACTTTTCTTCCGATCAGCTGGGCGGCGGCGGTGGCGGCGTTGCGCGAGCGGCGGCGGCTTCGGCCCCGCTGCCTCAGGAGGCTGCCCCGCTGCCTTGGGAGGCTGGATCCGGACTTTGAAGTGCCTGTTTGGTTTGGAGGTTTATTTTTCTACCCTCACCGTAATCCTGGTGCCTGGCATTACGGCCCTATTGACGGCTCCCTCTTGAACAGCTGGGTGGCGGTGGTGGCGGCGTTGCATGAGCGGCGGTGGCTTTGGCCCCGCTGTCCCAAGAGGCTGCCCCGCTACCCTGGGGAGCTTGATCCGTGCCCTGATCAAAGGGTAAGGAGCTGCATGGAAGTGCCTGCTCGGTCTGGAGGACTTGGTCTTTATCCCCACCACAATTCTACTGTTTTGTATTGCGGCCCTGTTGACTGCTCTTTCTCCCCTTGGTACGACATCTCCTTTGGGTTCTACTGCTGCTTTCACTGGGCCTTGCAACGTTTTATTTACCATCTACCTTCCTGGATTGTGATCCCAGGTCTGCAACAACAAACTTTTTATTGTGTTGGGTACCATCTGCTGCTGTTGCTGCCTCAGGAGTGCCACGTCAGGCAAAACCGTCTACCAGACCATCTTGTATTGGACACCATTACCCCGGAAAGGCAGCATATGTGGTCCTCTGGCCCCCTCCAGTGGCCATTACTGGCGCTTCCTCTAGTTCTAGGCTGGTTTCATCATTTTTTCCACCTCTACCGCCTTCTTAATTACCACCTACACACTCCACTTACAATTATAGCCATAATTACATCTGCCGGGCCTCTGCACATACGAACTAACTGCATCCAGCTGGTTAATATTATCTTTTATCGTCCAAGGGAAACCATCTTAACTGCCCAGACTTTGCCTTTACTGACACTATTGATAAATCGGACTTTAACAGCTTTAACAATTTCTTCTAATCGCCTGGACTTTTTGGGACCTTCCCAAATACATAAGAGGGGACGAAGGCTACTCCCCCTTCTATATATACTCTTTTATAAGATCTACGGACACTGCGCAAACTTTTAAATGGTATGCTGAGTGCATGGGATTGAATGTGTGAATTGGATGATCCCACTTTTTATTACCCTATGACTCTTGTATTTTATGTGTTTTAATTATCACGTGGGGACTGCTTGAGTGTATAAATGAGTGTGCTTGATTCGGAGGACCTGCCGGGAGTTGCGGGGGCTATGGGGGTGGCTGAGGGGGCTAAAGACACGGGAGAGGGTCGGGGTATTGCGGTCGTGACAGGGAGGGGCAGATACGGCGGGGACTCTAGGGCAGGCCATTACCGGGGAAGGAGGGTTCGCTACATCACAGAGATCCCTCCTTCCGGCCCTAGGAGTCCCACTCCAAGACCAGATGGTGTAAGTAATCAGGACCCTGGTCTCAGGCTGTTGTCGCTAAATGCCAGGTCTGTTGTACATAAAGCACCTCTCGTCCGGGACTTAATTTTAGACGAGAGGGCAGACCTGGCATGTATTACTGAGACCTGGCTGGGCCCAGAGGGAGGAGTCCCCCTTGTAGAACTGTGCCCAGAAGGATTTCAGGTGCTGCATCAGCCGAGAGCCCAGGGAAGGGGTGGGGGTGTGGCCGCTGTTATCCGGGAGTCGTTAGTTCCTCGTAGGGTCCCTGCTCCGGAGATTGTCGGGTGTGAGTCTTTGCTGTTAAAGTTGGACCTCAAGGGTCAAGTGGGTTTGCTGCTAACGTACCTGCCTCCCAACAGCGTTGCAGCAGCCCTCCCCTCGCTCCTCGAGTCAGTAGCCGAGCTGGCAGTTGAGTTCCCTAGGCTGATGGTCCTGGGGGACTTTAATCTGCCGACGCTCGGTGAAAACTCTGATGGGGCGCAGGAGTTCATGGCTTCCATGACAGCCATGGGCTTGACTCAAGTAATTCGAGGCCCAACCCATTCGGCGGGACACATGCTTGACCTTGTATTTCTCTCGGAGCAGTGGATGTGTGATCTTGGTCTGAGGGGGAGTGACATCGTACCCCTGTCGTGGTCAGACCATTGCCTACTGAGGCTCGACTTCCGGAGGCCAAACCCCCACTGTAGGGAGGAGGAACCGACCAGGTGGTTCCGCCCCAGGCGTCTTATGGAGCCAGTAAGGTTCCAGACAGAGCTTGGGGTTATTCCTGATACTCTCACCCACAGTCCGGTAGAGACTCTGGCTGCTGCGTGGCACTCGGCAGCGTCAGAGGCCCTCGACCGGATTGCGCCACTGCGGCCCCTCCGAGGCAGCGGATCCCGGAGACCACCTTGGTTCACCGAGGAGCTCCGGGAGATGAAGCGCCGGAGGAGATGCCTAGAGCACCGTTGGAGGTCCGATAAGTCCGCATCGAACCGAGCAATGGTAACCGCCTGCACCAGGGAATATACTAGGGCACTTAGGGCAGCTAAAAGATCACATATAGCCTCCCTGGTTGCGTCCGCTGAGTCCCGTCCAGCCGCCCTGTTTAGGATAACCCGCTCCCTGTTGAACAAAAGGGAGGCGGGGGAACCCTTGCAGGGCAGAGCTGAAGAATATGCCCAATTCTTAGCGGACAAAATTGCTCGGTTTCGGACGGACTTGGACTCCACACCTGCAGTTCCAGCCGAGACTCAGAGGGACCAAGTTCAACAGCTCTGGGTTGAGTTTCAGGAGGTTACCCCCGGGGATGTGGACAAGGCCATGAGAGCTGTGAGTTCCTCCACCTGTGCTTTGGATCCGTGTCCCTCATGGCTGGTTTCTAACTGCAGTGAGGTGACACGAGGCTGGATCCAGGCGGTAGTAACCGCCTCCCTTCGGGAGGGGAACTTCCCCGCCGCACTGAAGGCGGCGGTGGTGAGACCCCTCCTGAAGAAGTCATCCCTTGATCCAGCTGTCCTTAATAACTACCGCCCGGTCTCCAACCTCCCCTTTCTGGGGAAGGTTGTTGAGAAGGTGGTGGCCTTCCAGCTCCAACGGTCCTTGGAGGAAGCAGACTATCTAGACCCCTTCCAGTCAGGCTTCAGACCCGGTTACAGCACTGAAACCGCCTTGGTCGCATTGATGGATGATCTCTGGAGAGCCAGAGATGAAGGACATCCCTCCATCCTGGTCCTCCTTGACCTCTCAGCGGCTTTCGATACCATCGACCATGGTATCCTTCTGCGAAGACTGCGGGAGGTGGGAGTGGGAGGCACCGTGTTACGGTGGTTCTCCTCCTACCTCTCGGACAGGTCGCAGTCGGTGTTAGTAGGAGGGCAGAGATCGTCCCCAAGGCCCCTAAAATATGGGGTGCCGCAGGGTTCGGTCTTATCCCCCCTACTATTTAACATTTACATGAAACCGCTGGGAGAGATCATCCGTAGGCACGGGATTAGATACCATCAATATGCGGACGATACTCAATTGTATCTGTCCGCCCCGTGCCAAATCAATGAAGCGGTTGACGTAATGGACCGGGGACTCGAAGCCGTCATGGACTGGATGAGGATTAACAAGCTTGTGCTCAACCCAGAAAAGACCGAGTGGCTGTTGTGTTTTCCTCCCAAAAATTCGGCCATTAATCCAACACTCAGGCTGGGGGGTCAAATTCTACACCCCTCAGAGAGGGTTCGCAACTTGGGAGTCCTCCTGGATCCACAGCTGTCATTCGACCATCATATAGCAGCTGTGACCAGGGGGGCATTCGCCCAGGTACGCCTGGTGCGCCAGTTGCGACCCTACCTGAACCGGGAGGCTCTCACAACAGTCACTCGGGCCCTCGTGATCTCTAGGCTGGAATACTGCAATGTGCTCTACATGGGGCTGCCCTTGAGGAACATCCGGCGACTTCAGCTAGTACAGAACGCAGCCGCGCGAGTGATCGCGGGTGCACCCCGATTCACCCGCATTACACCTATCCTCCGCGAGCTGCGCTGGCTACCTGTCGATCTCCGGATGCGCTTCAAGGTGCTATTGACCACCCATAAAGCCCTACATGGCAGTGGATCTGGATACTTGAGAGACCGCCTTCTGCCAATTACCTCCCTACGGCCTATAAGATCTCATAGGTTGGGCCTCCTCCGCATCCCATCGGCCAGCCAATGTCGGCTGGCAACCACAAGGAGGAGGGCCTTCTCAGTAGCGGCCCCGACCCTTTGGAACGAACTCCCCGTAGAGATCCGTACCCTCACCACCGTCCAGGCCTTCCGCACAGCCTTGAAGAACTGGCTCGCCCGTCAGGCCTGGGGATAAGGACCATTACCCCGCCCGAATGTTGTATGCATGTTGCGTATTATTTTATTATGTGTTGTCGTCTTAGTACTGTATTGTATTGTATTCCCCTCTCCCTGGTTTCTGTGAGCCGCCCTGAGTCCCCTCAGGGAAAAGGGCGGCCTACAAATAAAATCAATTCCAATTCCAAATAGGCAGAGGGGCAAATTTAAAAAACCATTTTATTAGACAAATTATTTAGACAAATTATACACAGAAAGCTCTGCCACTTGCAACCGAGGCCTCCAAAATGTGTTTGTGTATAATAGACAACACATAAAATAATTGAATTATCACTAAAACCGCCGCAACATCTGATATACCCCTATAGCTTGTAAAGAATTTTTTCCCCGTTTTTTTGTTCTTTTTTTTTCTTTTATAAATCAGTTGTGTGGCTGTTTTATGAATGTTACAAGGGGAAACAAGTTGTGCATGCTTTTAAACACTTGGGAGCTTCATCACTGGAGGCTTTCAAGAAGAGATTGGCGTGCCCTTTGTCAGAAATGGTGAAGGGTCTCCTGCTTGTGGGGGGTTGGACTAGATGACCTACAAGGTCCCTTCCAACTGTTATTCTGTTATTCAGAGTGCAGTGAGCCCAGTTTAATCCAAAAAGTCATTTTATCCTTTTCCAGGGACAGAACAACAGGCCCAGGTTGGCCATCTTGACTTGAGGGACAGTAGTTTGGGGATGATGATATACTTTTCTTTTCTTATACTACTTTTCCTGGATTTCTTTTAAACTTGTTTAAACTATACAGTTTTCTGATGCCCCACCCCCCTAATCCAAAGAATTTCCATGTCAGACTCTGCTTTACTTCAAGAAAGGAATAGCAATAGCAGTTAGACTTATATACTGCTTCATAGGGCTTTCAGCCCTCTCTAAGCGGTTTACAGAGTCAGCATATCGCCCCCAACAATCCGGGTCCTCATTTCACCCACCTCGGAAGGATGGAAGGATGAGTCAACCTTGAGCCAGTGAGATTAGAACCGCTGAACTGCAGATAACAGTCAGCTGAAGTGGCCTGCAGTACTGCACCCTAACCACTGCGCCACCTCGGGGATTAGCTGAAGTTGTTTGTACTGGGAAAGTTCTGGGTGAAGATCCTTTGTGGCAATAAAAAGCCGCCCTTGGATCTAAAGACAACTACAGGTAGTTCTTGACTTACGACCACAATTGAGCCCCAAATTTATGTTAAGTGAAAAATTGTTTAAAAGAGTTTTGCCCCATTTTACGAAATTTCTTACCACAGTCGTTAAGTGAATCCCTGGAGTTGATAAGTTAGTAACCTGGTTGCTAAGTGAATCTGGCTTCCCCTTGGACTTTGCTCGTCAGAAGGTTGCAAATCACGTGACCCTGGGATGATGCAATGGTCATAAGTATGAACTAGTTGCCAAGCATCTGAATTTTGATCACAGGATCATGGGGGATGCTGCAAAAGTTGTAACTGTGAGAAAACGGTCATAAGTCACTTTTTTCAGTGTCGTCGTAACTTTGAACAATCACTAAATGAACTATTGTAAGTTGAGGGCTACCTGTTATTACTGAAACCATCAAGACCACTCCCATCAATATTGACAAGGCAAGCTGCTAGAATATACCATCAGAGCAAACCCCAATTCCCTACTAACACCGATGAAACTAGTTTAGTAATGAAACATCTGCAAAAAAATAGCCAGGTTCGGAGAGCACCAAGGACCCCATAACTAATACTGCTTTTCAATATCCTTTCCCCACCCATCCCCTCCAACCTATAACTCCCATTCTGTCTCTCCTAGGGGTGGGCTTCAAAAATTTTAGCAAGGGGTTCTCTGCTCAGTTGCTGGGTGGGCGTGGCCTAGTTGACCTCTTGCACCATGGAGGGGGAGGCGTTTTTGCCCTCCCTGGGCTTTCCTCTAGCCTCCGGGAGGGCGAGAACAGCCTCCCCAGGCTCCGGAGGACCTCTAGAGGTTTGGCCTGCCCAAACTTCCTGTAGGCCTATTTTTTTCCCTCCGTGCACGCCCTGCACTTACCTGCATTCAAAACAGGCCGTGTGGCGACTCCTGGGAGGGGGGACAGTCAGGAGTGGATTTGGGGGTTCTCCGAACTGCATAGAAGCTTAGCTAGAGGTTCTTCTGCAAACCCCCAGCAGCCACCCCATCCTAACATGCTGGTCAGTGAAGGACATGAATTGCAGAAGCCTGCTTCCAGAAAAAATGGTAGGAAAACATTGTGACCTGACAAAAGCGCGAACGTCAAAAGCGCGCCTACAAAACCACGGCGCTAAAACCGCGATGTCAAAAGCGCGCCGACAACAGCGCGCCGACAGAAGCGTGATTTAAGTTAAGGTAAGGGTTAGGGTTAGGTTTAGGGTTATTTTTAGGGTTAGGTTACAGCACGCTTCTGTCGGTGCGCTGTTGTCGGCGCGCTTCAGCGCTCATTCGGCGGCGCGGTTTTGTCACCGCGGTTTAGTCATCCGCGCTTTTGTTGTTCACGCATTTGTGGTGGAACCGGAAAACATACCAGAAGACTCCCAAGCAGAAAATGATTCCAGATCTTCAGAGTTTCTTTTTTTCCCATTCCTGAAGCAGAACTGTGCCTCTTCCTTTTTTTCTTCTTCTTCTAATTGCATTGTTTTTTCAGATACAATTGAATTGCAATGAGTGGCATAGCCCTGTTTGAGAAGCAAAGGATTCCAATCTGAACTGCAGAAACATTTAGTGAAATTTAAACCTCAAACCAAATCAAAGGGCTTTAGTTCAGATATGCATGGAAATTTTGCACAAGATTGACTCCTGAACTAAACAAAGCATGGGTGTGAATTACAAATATTTGTGAGAGCAGCTCAGTGGCTAAGGGTTAGCTTGTCGATCAGAAGGTCAGCAGTTTGGCGGTTCGAATCCCTAGTGCCATGTAACAGAGTGAGCTCCCGTTACTTCTCCCAGCTTCTGCCAACCTAGCAGTTCGGAAGCACGTAAAAATGCAAGTAGAAAAATAGGGAACACCTTTGGTGGGAAGGTAACAGCGTTCCGTGTGCCTTCGGTGTTTAACCATGCCGGCCACTTGACCACGGAGACATCTTTGGACAGCACTGGCTCCTTGGCTTTGAAACGGAGATGAGCACCGCCCCCTAGAGTCAGGAACAACTAGCACGAGGAGAACTTTTATCTTTAAGCATTATAAAGTGTTAAGGTGTTAAAATAAACCCATTGGAACAGGGGGTTTTGGAAATAAAACCACTGCACTTTTGCTTTTATTGAAACATTAAGAAATAAAACAGTTTCCTGCAAAATAAATCACAATCATTTGATTTAATGCCGCTAATACAGTCTAGTTTACAGATGAGCCATTTTAATCAATATAGTAATGGTTTCTGAAACCACCAGAGGGCAGGACTGAAACAACAGAAATAGCAGGAAAGTCCATTTTTTTCTAAACATTAGGAGAATAGACCCTTTTAGCAATGAAATAATATATCTCGAAAGCTGGTTTTAAATATGTTCCTGCAGTGAGAAATACTTAAATCAAGTTAGCCAATCCTATCCTAGAGGTGTTGTATTTTATTACTTTATTTTTTAGTTGTTAAATTTATTTGCTGCCTATCTCACCATGGGGTTACTCTAGGCAGGTTACAATATAAAGGAGCGTAGAAAGAATCCTTGTACTTGCACATACTTACAATTGTTGCAGCATCCGCATAAACACATGATCAAAATTCAGGCACATGGCATTCAGTATGTATTTACAATAGTTGGAGTGTCCCAGCGTCACATGATCACCCTCTGTGACCTTCCCAACAGCTTCTGACAAGCGAAGTCCATGGGGAAAGCTGGATTTGCTTAAGGACCACATGATTCGCTTAAAAGCAGCAGTGATTTAGTTAACCACCATGGCAAAAAGATCATAAAATTGGGCACAACTCACTTAACAGTCTCTTTGCTTAGCAAGAAATTATGGTTCCAATTGCGTTCGCATTGCTCAATATACAGTATTTATTGTATTCATATCTGGATAGCTTAAAGGCCAGTATTGTCCTGTTCTGAAAACAAAATAAAACATTGGTTTGACCTGATAATAGATTTCTGTAAGAACATAGAATCTGTGGATAAACTCTATGACAGATAATGTGGTTTCTTAGATTTATGATTTAGCAGACTAACCATAGTTTTTGTTGTGGTCTGCAGTCAGACAGTGAGGAGGTTAGGGAGGAACATGGGCCAGTCCTGGAATCTGAGGAAGGCTCGGATGAGGGCTCTGTGTTGGAGGCAGAGAATGGGACAGGCCCATCTGGGAGTTATGTGCTGCCTCCGGAGCCTCCAGAGTGGGACATCAGCGAGGCAGAGGAACAGAGAGAGCCTGTTCCCAGTGCCTGCATGCACAGAGCTGCCAGAAGGCAAGAACAGTTAAGACAAAAGGGATGACTCGGGAGTAAGGCTTGGAGATGATTGGCCCCTCCCATAAGACATAAAGGAGAAGCAAAGGCATGTGAGCCTTTGCTGAAAGCAACTTTGTTCGTTCTGGTCAATTTAAACTCTGAAGCTCCGTTTTGACTCTGTGCTTTGGGTGGCTTTGCAAAGCTAATTGCAATTAGGTCTTTGACAGTGTTTCAAGGGAGATAAAGGTGGGTGCTTATCAGCCTTATCCTAAAAGACTGTGACAGACTTCTGTTGGACTCTTTACAAACTATTTGTGACTTATTACGGGCTGTGAATGATCATAATTCACAGCCATTTAAATAAAAAGAGGGTTTTGGGGACTAAACATGCAACTTTTACTGTCTCAGGAAGCCTGGATCAGAACAGTTTTGTACAATTCTGGGCACTCCTTCATTTTAAGTATTGGTACCATTAGAGTTAAGACATTTTGTGTTGTGGCCATGGCTGATCTCAAAAAGTTGCTACTCTATAAATAACCTTATTCTTCATGATCAATTTTGTGATTGCTTTCCTTCCTATGATTAGTTTTCATATTTGCATTTTAATCATGCTCTTTTAATGTTACATTCTTTTAGGATATTGTGTTTTGCACCTCTTGCAATTTGTCACTGAAACTTCAATATATTCTAACGTGCATGTCAGTTATGGCGTTCACTTGTATAACATTGATATCCACTGGATAGTCACTAATTCCATTATATATATGATATTGTGTTGTGTTTATTAGCTTATAACTGAGCATATATTTAGCAGTGTCCTCTATGGGTATTGTGATTAATCCATTATTTCATAGAGTCTCATGCACTTAAACATATATTATGTGATCATCTGATTTAAAATGATCCATGCCAGCCTTCCAGAGTTCGCCTATACCTATAATAGAGTTGGAAGGGATCTTGTAGGTCATCTAGCCCAAGCAGGAGACCTTATACCATTTCTGAGAGATGGCAGTCCAGTCTCTTCTTGAAAGTTTCCAGTGATGAAACTTCCACTTTATCACTGAAGGCAACTTCTGTTCCAATGGTTGGTTGGTTGATCTTATTGTCAGAAAAATTATCCTTATTTCTAGGTTAAATCTCTCCTTGATCAATTTCCATCCATTATTCCTTGTCTGGCCTTCAGATGCTTTGGAAAATAAATTGACTCCTCTGCTCTATGACAGCCCTTCAAGTATTGGAATTCTGCTATCATGTCACTCCTAGTTTGTCTCTTCATTAGACTAGACATACCTAGTTCCTGCAACCATTCATTGTATACTTTAGCCTCCAGTCCCCTAATCATCTTTGTTGTTCTTCTGTGGACTCTTTCTAGAGTCTCAACATCTTTTCTGCATCAGGGTTACTAGAATTGGATGCAGTATTCCAAATGGGGTCCCACCAGTGCAGTATAAAGTGGTACTAACAATTCGTGTGATTTTCATACTCTCCCTCTGTTGATGCAGCCTAGGAGCCCAACATCAATATGTCTGTGAACTTCCAAACAAAACAACGTGATTTTAATTCTGAAATGATTTGGGGAAGGTATGAAAGTTAGGCAACATTCTTAGGCTCAGAATTCCAAATCTTGCATGCATAGCTAAACAAGTTACTTATTACTTCTTTGAATAAGATCTTGCATTTCAGCACATGTTCATCACAAATACGTTCTTTTAAGTTATAAATCCAAAATAAAATTGAATAATAAATTGAATAAAGTTATTGGAGTTGTTAAAACTTGATTACAAATTATGCTATAAAATACATGATTCTAACATTTGTATGAGTGAATTGATTTGAGCTTACTAAGTCATGTGTGTTGTTCCTGGATCAACTCTCTGATTGAAAGTTCTGCCTAATTTCCACTTTTATTTTCCACATATTTTAGCTTAGAAAAGTCCATTAAATTTCAGCAGAAGAGATTTCCAAGTAGCTGTATTTAGATCAAGATACATACAGTGAGAAAGGGAACATTTTTATGCTTTTGACTCCCTGGATGATAGTTCGATCACCCAAATTTTGTAAAAAATATATCTTGGGGCTTTCAGATTGTTTTGCTACTACACAGTGACTGTTGCTGAGTTGTATGCTTATATTTCCGATTCCTGTGAAATTGTCTCTGTAGCAGGGCATACTCTGAATAACATCAAAAGAGTCAAGTCTAACAAAAGAGGAAAGAAACTCAAGTAGGCTTGAACATACAATGAGAACTGGTAAAAGCAAAAAGGGAGAGACATTTTTGAATACGAAATGAACTCAACCAACCCCAGGAGTTCTTCGACACTAACATTTTTCTTATTCTGGAAGAACAGAACTAAATCCAACTCTACAAGAGTCACCTACTGCCTTTGACTTTGATGTCTAGCTCCTATACATAGTGGTAAACCATATATATGCAGTATAAACTTAATAAAGAGTTTGAAAGAAGTAGAGAAACTATTATGACATTATGATGGAAAAACTAATCTATAAGAGTTATTCTTTTTCCTCCATCCCACCCCTTTCCAAAGTTAGTGAAAATGGTACAATAGTTCTACATTGGCCTATGTAGGCCTCACAACACTTATTTTATATTACTATTACTACGAGGATTTATTCTTGTTGAAACCAATTGGATTTCTCAAGAAGAAACAAGTTAATTTCTACTGAATTAAGAGATGCCATGAATTCAGTACTCTTCCCCTCTCTCCCATCACTTTTTAAAGTTGTGAAGATTCAGTATTTGCTCTTTTGTTTATTTTACTTATAGATGAAACAAATATTTTGCATTTTCTTTAGTCATTAGTAGGAAATATGGCCATAGCTTATTTTGTAATACAACAACAACTATTGCTTACCCTGTGTGAAGTTTTTTTGAGTATTTGGGTAATATAGTGGGTTTTTAAATAATAATGATGATGATGATGATGTCCATTATTTACCCTGATTTTAAATCACTAAAGCATGAGTTACCAAATTCAGATAAAATACTTGTTCATGAAGTATTTTCCGTATCGTTGTCAAAAAGATATAAACGATAGGGTTGTTCCAGAAAGAGATTAGAAGCATCACTCAGTCAAGGATTTCACGCTGCTTAGTCAAGTGACATGAAGTTTGCCATGCATATCTGATTAATCCCATTACAAAACTAGTGACACTTTTCTTTATTAGAGTCACCTATCTTACTGTTTTCATAGGATCTTGGCCTCAGAATGGCAGGAAACAACACCAACTTTGAGTCTTTGTCATCAAGAAATAAGATAGCTCCTAGGACCACAAGTTGCCTCTCCCTGTTGTAATGGAGAGCTTGTGGATAGTGGTCATCACACTGCCCAATTGTTGCAGAAATGCATTTATTATCTACTGCTTTTTTCTGCTTCTGAGACAGAATTCCCTCTTTGAGGTTTCGTATCTCTCTCTCTCTCCCTCTAACTCCCTCCCTCTCTCCCTGTCCCTCCCTGTGTCTCTTCCATTCCAAGTTACTGAAGTCTTTCTGAACCTTCTATTCATCACCACCACATTATATTCTTTCTTCCCTCTTCTGTACTCTTCCACATGTGAAATCATAATGACGGTTCTTCTCTTCCTTTTTTCTTCTACCATTATAGTTCTTCAGCTTTTTCCAAGAAAAGTATGGCTATGCCCTAATACCAGAGGTGAAATTCAGCAGGTTCTTTCAGGGTTTGGAGAACTGGTAGCAGAAATTTTGAATAGTTTGGAGAACCGGAAAATACCATCTCTGGCTGGCTCCAGAGTGGGGAGGGAATGGGAATTTTGCAGTATCCTTCCCCTGCCATGCCCACCAAGCCACACCCATAGAACCGGTAGTAAAAAAAAATTTGAATTTCACCACTGCTTAATACTAAGACAAAAGTAAGCTGAGAATATAGAGAATATGGGGAGGGGGCTTCCTAAAGAAGACCCTGAAGAGAAAATGTTGTGATTGGCCAACTCTAAAATTTCATAGCTCATACCCTTCCCTCCCCAAAACAATATGTCCAAGTCTTTAAAAAGTATTCCTTTTAATCCTGCTCAACTCTTGATGAATTCAAAGACATATCCATATAGTTTTCTCATCAACAATAAAAATGTCAAGTGTCAATCACTGTCATCTTTCAGGGTAATTTTGTTTTTCCAGTACTTTCTCAGCCTAGCTACAATCTTCTTGTTCCCTGGAGATTGCTAACAATTTCTAATCAGGCCAGCCCCTATTTCACTTGTCAGCCTAGTGAGAGGGGAGTCAGATGATACCTACTCATTAACGCTTGCCTCAAACCATGAAATGGGCTGCGCATAAATTTAACAATAATAATAATCGTGTTAACATTTTGATTTATTATAAATAAATTGCAATGGGACATTTGAGAGCAATACAGAGTTGTAAAAAGGAAATTAGGGATGGGTAGGAGGGAAGTTATATGTTGCAGACATTCCACCAAACGAAACACTTGGACATAAGTACATACATATAGATAGCAACATGCAATTAGGGGGGGAAAGGTTCATCGATCTTATAAGGTTATTAATTCTGGCAGCAGGCATTTACAAAGCCATTACTTCAGCCAGCTAATAGTGTTGCACGGTAACAGCCTAACCCTATGCTGATGCCTTCAGAATCATCTCACAGTATTCAGTGGGGCTCTTCCCCATGTGTCTCCAAGTTAGGGTTCAGTCTGATAACTTTTTCAGGAACTTTGAATGGATATCAAGTAGTGACCAGAGAACTTACTTCTGCATGTTGGAGAACATCCCTGCTTACACAGAGATAATTGCATACAATTATTACACATTACACAGAGATAATTGCATACAAAAAAAAATGGTAGCCTTTATGATCCTGTGCCCCTTTCTTTGTACATAATATTCAGTGATCCAGCCAAGTAAGCAATTCTATTGGGGAGGGAGTGGCTTCCCTTGGCAATACTACCATAGATTTGTAGAAAAGTGCTATGGATTATAATAAAAAGTAATAAAATGACCAGCTGTAACTGTATTTGTCTAGGGAGCTCTAGTTCAGACTTTTATTTTAAAAGGAATAAGGATGTGTGTGTGTGATGTGCTAAGCACTAGATGTCTGCCCGGAAGTCATGTTTTGTTTGCTTACTGTGCCTCCAGTCACCTGCAAGGACCTTTTTAAGGAGGACAAAAGGATCAGTTGCTTCTGGCATCACACAACCCCTCTGAGGTTTGCTCCCATGGTCGTTCTGGACCTCAGAACTCTCTCGACTTCTTCTTGGATCGTTCCTTGAGATGAGGGGAAAAAATTAAAAAGGTCTGAGAAATCGCGGGGGGGGGGGCACTGTGTTCCTGGACTTTGGCTTCCAGATCCAGTTCTAAGTGCTTTTTCAAGAGGCAACTGGACTTTCTGATTTTTCTTTGAAGACGTTTCGCTTCTTCTTCAGCTCTGGAGCTTCTTGGGTGAGAAGCGAAATGTCTTCGAGGGGAAACCAGGTTGTAGAGCTGCCTCTTGGGGGAGGGGGAAGCATCCTTGGGATACCATGCTCTGGATAACTGAGAATCTCCATAGACACTTGGTTGCCAGCCAAACAAATTATGATAGGATCTTCCAAGATACTACTTCGTGTAGATTTTGCCCACATTTTAAATTGCCGATATTTGCAGTAGCTAAATGGTTCCTGCTCTCCTCTCTCCCCACCCATTTCTTAAGGCTGTAAATCACAAGGAGAACGTTTGTATAAGTTTCTTCTAAACAGTTATCTCATAAATTGACCCCTTGGCTTTCGGATACAGTCGCAAGTCTATTTGAGGCACCTTCGGGACAAGCATGACCTGGATGACTGAGAATCTCCATAGACCTTCAGCTCTTGACTAGCTTCAATAGGATTCACCTTAAGGCATCCGCCAAAGTGGCCCTCCGCGGTTTGCTTGCAGGGTAGCTCCGAGATGCGTTACCGCGCTTTCTCCAATTGCCTCCTTGCTGCGGAGCCGAGGAAATATAGGGATCCTCGGGACGAGTTCCCACTTCTAAGGGCGAGAAGGGAGCGCTTTGTAGCCACTCCTGCGCTGCTTTTCCCGGTTCTCTTCGGCGTGGCCGAACGGGGACTAGTTATCCCATATGCCTCGGCCGCAGTAACGCCAAAGCACTTGGTGCTCAGCGTGCATTTCCCTACCCTTCCACACCCCTACCCCTCCCCCTCTGGATCAGAGCAAAATCCCAAACCAAAGGAAGTCGCTACGAGGGGCTTGGACTGGCGGTGGCCAAGCCGCCTCACGGAGCGCGCCGGAGTGAGGCGCAAACTCCTCAGGCTCGCCCGTCCGCCGCCTTCTTCTGTTTCCGAAGCCGCGGAGAAAGGCGTCTTTTGAGGCCAGCTTAGTTCAGAGCTATTAGAAAACGATTATCACCCACTCGACGCCCTGAGGCCAAATCCAACTGCTGGAGATTTGCGCGCGCGGGCGCGCGCGTTGTGGCATTTCTGGACACACGCCGCCTCACCGCCCGTTATTTTTTCTTTTTACCTCACGAACACCCGTAGGTGTAGGAAACCAGCTGCCCCTCTCCCCACCCGATAATCCCCTTCCCGTGCCACATTCACACACACACACACATAAGTGACTCGGATCGCCAAGCCTGCTCGGAAACGGCCACCCTAACTAACCTAACATTAGGGGAGCGATTCTTTTCTGAGAGAAACTTCTACACCCTTTGTGTCAACTTGGCCCTTCTCTCTTTCTTCCCCTCCCTCCCCCTCTCCCTCCCGTTTGCTTTCCCGCCCCCAGTTCCAACGCGGGCCTGAGGGGGAAGAAAAAAAAGAAAAGGAAAAAGAAAAAGGAACGAAAGCCCAAACACCCAAGCGCGACTGCTTTGCCCATTGGTTGCCAGCACGCGCCAAGGCCCGCGGGCTCCAATGGCTGAGTCGACACGCGACTGGCGCGAGGTGGGTGGGAGACGGAGGGTGGGGCGCCGAGGAGGTGTGTGTGTGTGCGTGGAGGAGGTGGCAAGGGTGGGGGACCCTGGCGCGTGCCGCTTTTTAAAGGGGCGCAGCGCCCTTCGCAACCGGAGACGCCTGGTAGTGTGCGGGCCGTGTGCCTGTGGGCAGACACTTATATGTCCTGGGAGATTTCCGGCTTTGTAGAGGCGCCCGCCGGGGAAGAAACGGCTCTTAGCGGCGGCGGAGGAAGGAGGAGGAGGAGGAGGAAGAGACGGGGGTCGTGAAAGGGCGCGCGGGAAAGAAAGTGTCAGGAGCGGGGCTACAGCGGCACTTCTTTGCGCCCCTGGTCGCCGCCACACCCGCACCAAACCCCCCCGGCCGCGATGAGCCACCTGCGCGCGCCGAGTGCGCCCAATGCCTGGGCCGGCAGCGGCAGGGATTTGGGGCCGCCGCCGCATCTGGAAGGCCACCTCCTCTTGGGAGAAGAGGCGGCGGCGTCAAGTCGTGGCGGCGCCTTCCCTGCCCCCTGGTTGGGCATTTGCTGCCCTGGCCGCCTCTCCTCATCGCCCAGGTATCTGCTTTCGGGTACACCTGAGGGAGATGAAGAGGAGGAGGAGGAGGAGGAAGACGAAGAAGAAGAGGAGGAGGAAGATGAGGAGCTCCTGAGGGCCGGTGGCCCCGAGCGCGCGAGCGGACGGAGTTCGAACGGTTCCTCCGGGAAGCAGCTGTGCGCGCTTCAGCAATCGCCCCAGCCCCGTCACCACCGCCACCCGCAGCCTGGGAGCGGCACTTGCAAGGCGCCGTTGCCGCCCCCGCCGCGGCTCCGCTCGCCCTGCTCCGCCGTCGTCGGAGGCGGCGCCCTTCTCCGCCCGGGCTCCCAGACGAACGGCGTGCAGCGGCAGAGGCGGCTGGCGGCCAACGCTCGCGAGCGGCGCCGGATGCACGGGCTGAACCACGCTTTCGACCAGCTGCGCAACGTCATCCCTTCCTTTAACAACGACAAGAAGCTCTCCAAGTACGAGACGCTGCAGATGGCGCAGATCTACATCAGCGCCTTAGCCGAGCTCCTGCACAGCCCGCTGCCGCCCGAGAGCGCCCCCTGCGGCAAGGGCCCTTCCCTTCCTCCTGTCGCCCAGACTTACGAGCGCTCGCCTTGTACCCCTCCGGGAGGGGGCGCTCTGCAGCCCCGGGCCCAGGTTGCGGGCCCCGGCAGGACGCGTTTCCCCCTAGAATCGCCTGCGGGGACAGGAGGGGGCTACGCCTTGCAGCCAGATCCGCTGCATTTCCCTTCCTTCACGGACGGCGCCCTCCTGGGGCAAAAAGCCCCCTCGCCAGGCCAGCTTCTCCAGCCGCCTGGCCAGCAGCTCCCCGAGCGGAGAAAAACCTCGCCTCCAGCCCACCGCAGCGACGGGGAGT
Organism: Thamnophis sirtalis; assembly: GCF_051295495.1. NCBI lineage: Eukaryota > Metazoa > Chordata > Lepidosauria > Squamata > Natricidae > Thamnophis > Thamnophis sirtalis. Next base: position 15,793,971 of record NW_028261390.1, read on the forward strand.
TCTCGCCTCGATCGCATTACAGTGACTCGGATGAAGCCAGCTAAGGCGCGCGCGCGCCGTTGCACGGAAAGGACCAAGGAGGCGGTTTCGGCTGCTCTCCAGATCTACGCTTAGCTGGACCCGATGGGGAACGGGGGTGGCTGGGTAGACGGGGTTGTTCAAAAGATAATGTCTGGCGTTTAGAGGGCAGCAAGATCATGGCCAAAGGTAGATCAACCCTACCAGCTCCGTTCGTTCCGACGCGGTTTCTCTTATCTAGAAGTAAGCGTTTATACTGGGCGGTTTTAGAAAGGTAGTGAAAGCTGATTGAATCGTATGTAAAGATTTGTCCGAGATCATTTCGGAAGCGAAGCCCTTTATTGCAGTGGGAACTTCCTCCCAAATAATCGTTCTTAGCTATTTTTTTTTCCTTTTAGATTTTTAGACATTGAATCGAAAATCATCTCCTATTGTTCCGTTTTGTTTTATTGTTAAGTCCACTGCTAGAATCAATTCGCGTACATACCAAACACAGTAAAAACAGATTTGGGAATGGAGGCTCCGGAGATCCAGTCAAAATTAAGAACTGTGTTTTTTTAAAAAAGAGCATAGCTATGGCCAGGCTTTCTTGAAAGTAAGTTCTCAAACAATGGACTTCCTATTAAGAGAAGTTCTTCAACCGACTAAAACCAACACACACTAAGTCTGCACAACAAGGCTTAGTGTGCCATGTGTCTCAAGCCAAGTTATGATTTGTTTGGAGTTTTAACGAACATCGTTTCGGACGTTGTGTGAACACAGTATTTGAAAAACGATCTTGGAATGAGCAGTGGGGAGGGGGAGGGGAGGGGAGACCGAAAGAGAGAGAGAGTCTCTTGGTGACGAGTCCCTGCAGTTGGTTAGAAGCATTTTGCCACTGACTGCTTTCCAGGGAGAGGAGAGCGAAACTAGCCCAAAGCCACTAAGCTTAAGGAAGGTCCAGAACTCATATTTTCCTACTCTCCATATATACCATATAAAATTTGTAGCCAATTGGTGCTGTAAATATTTTTTTTCTCACTCATGGCGTCTTAGAATCATGATATCTCCCAATTTTCTGTTGGAGAATTCCATACCAACACGTTCATGATATTTGAACTTAAGCCATTTAAAAAATCCACTCCAAACAAGCCGATGTTCAAAAAAAAAAAGTAAAAGTTAATTGATCTCAATCCAAGGGCTTATGGCCATGGAGGAAAACTCTCGTGATATCGGTGTGACTGATTCCACTACGTTTTGTTCCCAGCGTTGTCGTGGCAAGCACTCCCGATCAGCCCGGTAGCCTCTATGGAGGTACTAGGTTTAAGAAGGATTGCAAGTTGACTGGGTGATCTGTCGATTTCCATATGGCCATATCAACTTCTATGGGTTGATATGCTCAAGTCTATCGTCCCGGGGGCTTGGTCAGTGTTTCTTATTTCTTTGTTTACTCTCGAGGAAATCTCATTGATCTCCAAACTCCACTTATTCACCTGTTCATCCGAAAAGACGCCTCACTGGGGGTTTGGCCCTTTTCTTTTTTTCGACTCAGTGTGGATCAGGCTGCAATTCCTTTGGCAAGGACAGCTCCTTCTGAGATAGTTGGCGCTTCCTTCTGTTGATCGGCTCTTCCTCCATCCACCCCGCTGGTCCAAAGAGCCGAAAGACATCTGGCAGTGAAAGGGAGAATCGCTTTCCTTGGTGGGGAGGGGAGGAAGCGGAGGGAGGCGTCGCAGTCCAAATTCAGACTGGAAATATTACAAGCGGGTGGAGGGTGATCTTTTTTTTTTAATTTATTTTTAATGTATGGCTTTGAAGTAAATAGACGGGAAGGGAAAGTTATTTATACAACTTTCTTCCAAACCGAATATTGGCTGGTAGTTCGGGGTTTGTCTGGAGCACTTTAGAAGCCGCCTGGGGTGGGGATTGAAAGGGAGCGCAGCTCTCCAGAGAAAACGATTAATTCACTGCCAATTGGATTAGAGCAACGTTGAACTCATCCATGTTTATAACGATCCCGATTAATCTCATTTGCGAAGCCACCAAACAGCGGGCGAGCGCGAGAGCGAAAATGATCGGGCTTCATTGTTGTGCCCGGTTTTTAACGCCTATGTGTTGGGGTTGTTTTTGTTAAGCTTTAGAATCCTTGACATTTCTTGATTTCTGAGTGTCATGCAAGTCCTTTTCGTCATCATCCCCTTTCTGTACTATTATTGTTGTTATTATTACCAAAAAAAAACCCACATTAGCAAAAGCCGGTTGCCATGGATGTTGTTTTTTTGAGAGGGAGAGGACAAGAGATCAAATTAAAAAAGAAAAACAAGATTTCGATATGACTTGTCTTGCTGTGTTTCTTTATCTAGATAGGATAACACACACATACACGTCATAAATTCCCAATGCATCTGCGGGGGGGGGGGCATCAGGTTGGCAAAGGCTAATATGATGAAAGTGAGATATGAGTATCCTGTGCATATTTCTGAAACACGTGGTGCTCATTAAACTTGATTTGGTTTGCCGCTTTGTTTCCTTGTAAATCCAACATTATGTTCAATGGGGTACTAATAGTTATGTGAATTGGAGATACAGAATGCCCATCCCCTCCATATAATAATCAGTTATGGTGCTGGAGAAGACTCCTGTGAGTCCCTTGGACTGCAAGGCTATCAATCTGGTCAGTCCTAGAGGAGATCAACCACGAATGCTCTTTAGAAGGCTAGATTCTGAAGATGAAACTCCAATACTTTGGCCACCTAATGAGAAGGGAGGACTAACTGGAGAAGAGCCTAATGCTGGGAATTTTTGAGGGCAAAAGAAGACGGGGACGACAGAGAATGAGGTGGCTGGGATGGAGTCACCAAAGCAATAGGTATGAGCTTAAATTGACTCCAGAGGATGGTAGAGGAGAGGAAGGCCTGGAGGAACGTTGTCCATGGGGTTGCGATGGGTTGGACACGACTTTGCAACTAACAAAAACTCTAGCACAGCTGACACTGACACTGGATGAGCCCTGGAATGGCTTCTGATTCTTCTTTGCCATCCCAGCCCATCCTCCATGTTGCTACATGGGGCAACTAAGTTTGAAATAGGAATAGAAAAGAACTTCCATCCATCACGAAGCACTTCATCCAAGCAGAGAGGTTGGGTCTATTATCTCCTGCTAAGCCAGTATTCCTTAACCTTAGCAACTTTACGAAATGTGAACTTCAACTCCCAGAATCCCTTAGTCAAGCACGGAATTCTGACATTTGAAGTCCACACACCTTGAAGTTTCCAGGGTTGAAATACTCTGGGATAAAGCAAGGATGTTGGGTGACTAGTCATTGTGTTGCTGTGGTCAACCACGGTTTTGCAATCCACACAATCTTAATGATGCTGATCCTCAGAGTTCACTGGTTCACAGGAAACCTGTCTTGGCAGCATGTTCCACCATTTCCAAGCACCTGGGTTTTGAATGCATGACCTGACATTTATAGGAGAAATCCTGTCTTGACACCCGCTCTGACTGGAGCAAGATAGACTGCTGTTGTTTTATTTATTTATTTTAAAAAAGAATTTCATCTAGACTCTAGAACAGTGGTTCCCAGCTTTTTTTGGCCATGTCCCACCTAAGCATCTCTAAAATCCTGATGCCCCCCCCTCCTGTGGCATATAATTCTTACTTTACTCAAAAAGTGAACTCTATTCACCATTAACTTGGTTTAAACAAGGTTCAAATTGCCCCCATTAAAAATCAAATTGCTCCCCTTTGGGGCGTGGGACCCATGTTGGAAACCACTGATCTAGAAAGAGTGCAGAGAAAAGCCACAAAGATGATTAGGGAACTAGAGGCTAAAACATATGAAGAACAGTTGCAGGAACTGGCTATGTCTAGTTTAATGAAATGAAGGACATGGGGAGACATGATAGCAGTGTTCCAATATCTCAGCGGTTGCCACAAAGAAGAGGGAGTCAAGCTATTCTCCAAAGCACCTGAGGGTAGAATAAGAAGCAATGGGTGGGAATTAATCAAGGAGAGAAGCAACCTAGAACTTTTCTGACAGTTAGAACAATTAATCAGTGGAACAGCTTGCCTCCAGAAGTTGTGAATGCTCCAACACTGGACATTTTTTAGAAGATGTTGGATAACCATTTGTCTGAAGTGCTGTAAGGTTTCCTGCCTAAGCAGGGGGTTGGACTAGAAGACCTCCAAGGTCCCTTCCAACTCTGTTATTCTATTCTATTCATCTGAGACAACAGAAAATTAAGTGACTGAGCAATAACTTTGTAGGAAGATCTCTGGCTTCAGATGAGTATTCCAGACAAATCTAAGAGGCATTAGAGGGGGGGGGGGTGTCAAATTACAGGTAGTCCTTGATTTACAACAGTTCATTTAGCGACCGTTTGAAGTTACAACGGCGCCGAAAAAAGTGACTTTGGACCATTTTCCACATTTGCATGGTCCCCATGAACATGTAATGAAAATTCAGATGCTTGGCATGTTTATGACAATTGCCGTGTCCTCATGGGGTCATGTGATCACCTTTTGCAACCTTCTGACAAGCAAAGCCAATGGGGAAGCCAGATTTACTTAACAACTATGTCCCCAATTTAACAATCATGCAGTCATTCACTTAACAACTGTGGCAGGAAAGGCTGTAAAATGGGGCAAAACTCACTTAACAGCCGTCTCACACTTAGCAACAAGAGATTTTAGGCTCAGTTGTGCTTGTAAGTCAAGACCTACCTCTACTTGAGAAAGCAGAATATTTCCCCTGCCTTCCCAGTTCCAATATAACAGCATTTATTTCTCCAAGAAACAATAAATGCTATAAATGCCATCTCCTCCATCCATTCATTGCCTGTTGAAGAAGAACAAGGACCTTTTACTTATGTTAAGTAGCAGATTAGTTACTTAAGAGTCATAGACTAAAACCAAATTTATTCCTGTAATAATTTATGGAAAGACTCAACGTGAGTATCTCAAGGCAAGCCTTATTCTAGGAAGGGAGTTTAGGTCTGAAACATTCCAGGAAGGGGAAGGGGAAGGGGAGAGGAGGAGGAGAAGGAGGAGGAGGAGGAGAAGGAGGAGGAGGAGGAGGAGGAGGAGGAGGAGGAGGAGGAGGAGGAGGAGGAGGAGGAGGAGGATAATGTATCTGAAGATGAAGAGACCGCATTTCTCTGATCGCTGTCTACCTGCAATTAAACACTCAGAAAAGAGAAGTGATTGTCATTTTAGCCAACCAATTAACTCAGTCAACCCACTTTCTTCACAAACTTTATTTTTTTCCCTCTGTCCCATCTGCAGGATAGAGAATAGTTTGATCTATCAAGGTTATCTTCCATTAGGAATAAACTAGTTAATCTAAAAGGCAACAACAGCAAAGAAGTCTGTGGTACCTTAACACTGAACCTAATTATCTTTAACGTCAAGAAGCCTGTGGTCCTATGCGTATTTAATAGAAAGAAAAGGAAGTGAATTCAAAAGATTTACTTCTGGGTAAATGTGCATAGCATTGGGTGGAGAATATTTCCCTCTTTAAATTTTATTTTACTAGTTTGAGTCCTACTGAAGAAAAGCTGAGGATCTTGGATTGTGCTGAAGGAAAGATTCAGCAAGATAATGGAAGACGGACTTTTTATTCACAATACATTATTATTTTTTTAATTTTTATTTTTATTACATACACAACACATACACACAACAATGAAAAAACAAAAAGAAAAAAGAAAAAAAACACAAAAAAGAAAAAAAAACCCATCATCACATACAGCATGTCGTTTGGTTACAGGTGTTTTAACATTTATCATACATTTATTATTTCATTTAATAGGTCATAATATGCAGTTTGGGTTGCTTTGTTTACCATCCCTTCCTCCTTATTTTCCCTTTCTTTTCTCCCTCCCTCCCTTCTCTACTTTCTTCCTTCCTCCTCTCCTTTCCCTTCCTTCTTCCTGTACCTTTCTCCTACTCCTGCTCTTCCTCTTCCCCTTCCTACCCTCTTTCCTCCTCTTTCTCTCCTTTCCATCCTCCTCTCCTTACCTCTTTCTTTCCACCCTCTCTCCCTTCTCTACTTCCTTCCTTCCTCCTCTCCTTCCCCTTCCTTCTTCCCTTACCTCTCCTTTGCTCCTGCTCTTCCTCTTTCCCTTCCTACCCTCTCTCCTTCCTCTTTTCTCCCTTCCATCCTCCTTTCCCTTTCTCCCTCCCTCCCTTCTCTACTTTCCTCCTTCCTCCTCTCCTTCCCCTTCCTTCTTCCCGTACCTTTCTCCTACTCCTGCTCTTCCTCTTCCTCTTTCTACCCTCTCTCCTTCTCTTTCTCTCTTTTCCATTCTCCTCTCCTTACCTCTTTCTTCTTTCTCCCGTCTTCCTTTCATTCTCTCCTCCTCTCTCCCTTTCTTTTTCTACTGTTGTTGGTGTATCTATTTTAAATCTCAGTTTGTGTTTCCTTGGGATGGTATTTATTCACAATACATTATTGTCACTGGAGCTGGGCCAGGGCTGGCCAGCATAGAGACACATCAAATTGAGAGCCACCTGGTTAGATTTGCAATCAGCAGATCTATCATGCTCCACTCTCCTTTATGAAACAAACATAACATTATACCAGAAGCCAGTCTGAACCTTATCATGTATAAGGTTTAGAGCCATTTCTAAGGTTCATTCAAGTCCGTTGACCAGTCTGATGCCACCCTACATATAATTATTGGTAAAGACAACTTAAGCTATATTGCAAAATGATCTAAATGAGCAGAACTGCTCTTGGAGGTGGTCTGATTCTCAGGGCAATTGGACCTCTGCTTAATTTAGTAACCAACCACTACATATAGACTCCACTGGTTCTTCTGAGATGATATGCTTAATGTTGGACTGCCGTAGGCTTCTTTCCGAATACGAATTGCTTTTTCCTAAAGGAACTGTGTGCCCACTGGGATACATGCACTTCCTACCCCTTTATAAAGATTGCTGTCTTTTCTCTGCGGCTAGACATGGTTGCTAAGGTTTGGTATTCGTGAGAACAGATTCAGCAGGATGGTGATTAGGCTCTGCCTGTGCTATTTCCTGCCTCCTGTGCATTTTACACCAATTTAATACTCAAAATGGGGACGCGGTGGCTCAGTGGCTAAGGCGCTGGGCTTGTCAATCAGAAAGGTCGGCAGTTCAGGGTTCGAATCCCTAGCGCTGCCTAACGGAGTGAGCTCCCATTACTTGTCCCAGCTTCTGCCGAAAGCACATAAAAATGCAAGTAGAAAAATGGGGACCACTTTGGTTGGATGGTAACAGCGCTCTATGCATTTAGTCATGCTGGCCACATGACCACAAAGACATCTTCGGACAGCACTGGCTCTTTGGCTTTGAAAGGGAGATGAGCACCGCCCCCTAGAGTCGGGAACGACTAGCACATATGTGCGAGGGGAACCTTTACCTTTACCTTTAATACTTAAAAATGGAAGAGATTCCCAAGACAGCTGTCTGCCTGCCTGCCTGCCTGCCTATCATCTATCTGTTCATTCATTCAATTTCTATTCAGTTCAACCAAGTGACTCCATGTAGAAGGGCAAGTAGAGATACCCAAGGTGCTTTAATATTGGCTGGCTCGGGCCAGGTTAACATGGCTAGTATATCTTTATGCCTCTTGAACTTGGCAGTCCCGGGGCTCTTCTAGTTTAATCCATCTTCGATTTTTATAATCAAGGTTTTTAAAAATCCTAATGGGGAGCCAGAGTTCCAAAGAGACATCCGATGATGGATCAAATTTCATCTGTTTTGCCATTCCTGGATCGAAACGATACTTTCTTTCTCTCTCTCTCTTTTCATTATACTCCTATGAGAAGGGCTTCGATTATTTGGTTGAGGGGAATTGCAACCGCCTGTCTCTACACCCCTTTTATCTAAACGGGGTAAACTTTTGACTCTGGTGTCGTGTGTTTGTGTGTTTGTGTGTTTGTGTGTTTGTGTGTTTGTGTGTTTGTGTGTTTGTGTGTTTGTGTGTGTGTGTGTGTGTTGCAGGGCTGGAAACTGATTTCCAAGCACTGACAAACCAGGGAGACCACCGCCTTGGTTGCCGCGAAGTCCCGTTCGCTCAGTTCGATCCCATTTTTCCTGCCTCCCCACGCCCAGGCGCGCCTGGTGTTCCGTGAACGCCTCGTGTGAACGTACATCGCGGGTCCTTTTGCTTTCTGCCGGCACCTCGATGCCGCTGCCACCTTTTGGCTTCTTCTCCCTCAACCCTCTGCAATGCAGGCGGTTGGAAAGTCAAGCCTCTGCGGCCGCTGGCTCGAGTCCCCCCCACCCCGCCGGGAATCAAGAGAGGCGTTTCTCGAAGCTGATCGCCTGCCTGATCCTACGAGGAAGCGGCGGCGGCGGCGCTGGGAAAGGAAAGGCAGCAGGTGCGAGCGAGGGTCGCCTTTCCCTGGCCTTTTGATAACCTTTGGCGCCGGCCACGGCCGGGTTCGGCGGGCCAGAGATAACCAGCGGTCCCTGGTCTTGTCACTGGAGCCTCTCTCTCCAGCCCAGCCCGGCCCGGCTTCCAGCTACCCAGCCCGTCTGCCCCGGGCTTTTGTTGACCGAGCTGGTGGCACCGCGGCCGGATTCTTTCTTGCAGAGGTGAAAAGTTCAGCAAGGCGGGCGCCGCAGCTTGCGCCCCCTCCCGCAGCTTGCTTGCTTGCTTATTTATTTATTTATTTATTTATATTTATTTATTTATTTATTTATTTATTCCTTTATTCCTTTATTCCTTTATTCCTTTATTCCTTTATTCCTTTATTCCTTTATTCCTTTATTCATTCATTCATTCATTCATTCATTCATTCATTCATTCATTCATTCATTTAGCTATTTAGCTATTTAACTATTTAGCTATTTAGCTATTTAGCTATTTAGCTATTTAGCTATTTAGCTATTTAGCTATTTAGCTATTTAGCTATTTAGCTATTTAGCTATTTATTTATTATTTAGCCCTTCAAACATGTACAAGATTACAGGTATAAGTATAAACATGGACATGAACACAGGAAATGGGGACGAATAAATGGGGACAGTATACTGGACAGGTACGGAAGGCACGCTGGTGCGCATAGCCACGCCCCCTTACAGACCTCATAGGAATGGGGTGAGGTCCACGCTTGCTTGACGGTTTAAGGTTAGAGTTATGGGGGTTTGAGGATGTAAGAACAGAGTTGGGAAGTGGTCCCTGAGATCCGAAAGGTTGGTGACCCCTGCTTTGGATTGCAACAGAAGACTTAAGCTTTCATCTTCCTTAGCAGAACTTCTCCCATTCAAGTCAATTTCTGTCGGGGTCAAGAAACCATGCCCCTCCCTGGCCTAGAGTGGCATCTTTAGACACCTTGAACTGGGAGGAAGACCGCAGTTTAGAGACTTCGTTCGCATGTGCTGTTTTCGCGGGGAGGGAGGGAGGGAGGGGGAGAGAGAGAGAGAGAGAGAGAGAGAGACCGAGAGAGAGAGAGAGAGAGAGAGAGAGAGAGAGAGAGAGAGAGAGAGAGAGAGAGAGAGAGAGAGAGAGACCGAGAGAGAGAGACCGAGAGAGAGAGACCGAGAGACCGAGAGAGACCTGTGGTGTGTGTTCAGGTTTGCTCTGGAAGGCGGTAATTTGGGTTAAACTTATGAAGGAGATGATCCAGCCTGCCAACTTTGCAGAATTGGTGTAAAATAAGGTTGGAAGTGGGACGAGGTGGCTCAGTGGCTAAGACGCTGAGCTTGTCAGCTTGTCCATCAGAAAGGTTGGCAGTTCGAATCCCCAGCACCCTGTAATGGAGTGAGCCCCTGTTACTTGTCCCAGCTTCTGCCAACCTAGCTGTTAGAAAGCATGTAAAAATGTAAGTAGAAAAAATAGGAACCAGCTTTGGTGGGAAGGTAAAATTGTTCAGTTGGCCTTTGGCGTTTAGTCATGCCGGCCACATGACCACATAGATGTCTTCGGGCAGCGCTGGCTCTTCGGCTTTGAAACGGAGATGAGCATCGCTCCCTAGAGTCGGATCGACTAGCACATATATGCCAGGGAAACCTTTACCTTTAAGGTTGGAAGAAGGGGGTGCTCCCTCCCTCTTTCCTTCCACCCTCCCCTTTTCCTCCAGCACCCCGGCCAACCCAGAGGAAAGAAATAATGGAACAGCGCAAAGGACGGAATAAAACGGGTTTTAAACCCAAGTCAGTGGCCAAATGCTGAGTGGGGGGGTGGGGGGTGGAGATCGCGCGCTTAATTAAAACCCCAAATTCAGTGGGCACCTTTCGCCGTGTCGCCTTCGCCTAACGACGGCTTGTCAACCTCAACCCTCTCCGCCCCCCTCTGCCCCCCGCACGTCCCCTCTGGCTCCCCCACCCATTAACAAGCTGCACCGCGGAGCTGCAGGTTGCTTTCATCTCATTAATATTTTGGAAACGTGAATATTGAGCGTTCGGAGGCCGCTCATTCGCCATATGCCGGGCCACTCCTGCTTAGGGGTGGCTGGTTCTTTTTTCTCCATTATTAGCAATTAGCTTCTACCTTCCCCAAAGTCAGCGCCAAGTATCCAAGAGACTGGGAGGCGCAGGAATCGGGGGGTCGGGGTGGCGGGGGGTGGGGGGTGGGGGAGGTGTGTGCCTTGCGCGCGCGCCAAGCGTGCTTAATAGCTCCGGCAGCCCAAACAAAAGCCCAGGGCCGGCGTGGCTTTTCAGAAGTGCCTCCAAACCGCATCAGCTGGGAAGCAGCCGCATCCCTTGGAATCAATGGGAAGGGACCCTGTGGAGGGGTGGGGGGGGGAGAGGAGGGGAGGGAGAGGAGAAAAGCGGGGAGCGGGCGTGATCAAAGGTACAGCAACCATTTGGCTCGGAGTCTTGAACTTTAGCTGTTAGAAAGTCTTCCTTATCGCATGGGATGAAAAAAAAACAACTCACCGTGTTTTCCAAAAGGGCGTTTGGAGCTTCTGGAAAGTCTGACTCCAGGCAAACTCCCAGATGTTTTAAATGCGGGTGTTTTTATTTATTTACTTTGAGAGAGGGGGGGAGAGAGAGGGAAGGAGAGAGACCCCCAGTGTTTGGGTTCCCGGAGCACGCTGAACCATTATATTGTATTCTGGAGTGTTGTGTATGAAACTAGCCGTTGTGTTTGTACACCTTTTTTTAAGGTAGTTAGCTTGCATGTCTCCCGCTCCCCTGGATGGTTTTCACCGGACAGGTTGAAAAACCGCATCATTAAAACAGGAAATCAAGCAGCAAACATTAAAAATGTTAGATCGGTCGAAGGTCTGGGTAAACGTGTGGCTTCGCTTTCCGAAGGAATGTTTAATTCGATAAACCGTAGTGAAGCGAATAGTGGCTTAGCCCCTATATGAGCACAGTCTTCGTAATGGCACGGTTTAAGGGAGGGCAGCAACGGAAACCGAAGTTGAGTCCCAGCTTTCAGCCCGAACCTCACTGAGTGGAGCCGTTATCACTCAGTCCAACCTACCTCACAGGGTTGTTGTGAAGGTAAAATGAGGGGAGGCATCCTGATAGAAGAAAGAAGGAATGCAGATAGATTACGATAGATAGAATGATAGATATGAGAGAGAGAGAGAGAGAGAGAGAGGGGGGGGGGAGGGAGGGAGGGAGGGAGGGAGGGGGAGGGAGAGGGAGAGAGAGAGAGAGAGAGAGAGAGAGAGAGAGAGAGAGAGAGAGAGAGAGAGAGCAGTACAGGCACCCCACGTAAATTTGGTTGCTTCGGGAGTCAGTTTGGCTCAGCTCAATTACTTTAATTTTGCGTAATTCGACATCCGTGGAATCGAAATCGAATCCACTCGGAAACGAAATCCGACAGTGCGCATTAGGACGGGGCACAAGGGCGTGTTGGCGCGCGCGTTTTACCCTTTTGTGAGCAAGTTTACAAATGTTGCCCGGTTATTTCACGTGGTGGTTGTTTAAATTGGTGTCTCACTTTCCAATCGACGAAGCCAACCGTGTTTACGGAGACGTCAACATTTGGCCGAGCGGAACTTATCCACTGGAGTGTGGCAAGAGCCGGGGCAGCCCTTATTTGTGTGAAACACACGCTGCTCTTATCGATCCGATTTCTAGCCGAGGGAGAAGCTTGAGGGAGGTTGAGGGGGGGGGGCTATGAATGGGATCTTCGTTGGTGGGGAATTGGTTGAGAAATTCTGGATTCTTTCAAGGGGTTTTTCATTCAGCCGTTGATTCTGGACCAACCACTAAAATGGATTATACGCGAGGGGAAAAAATATTTCCATTTCATTCTATTGCAGTTTGAATCTTTAAAACTGATCCAGGCTTACAATCCAACCGGAGTACTTGAATTAAAATTACTTCTGGCTAGCAAATTAAAGCGATTGAAATGGACCAGGAGTATTTAAACCTCCAGTGATGACAATAAAAGAGAATATTTGTGGTTTAGGGTTGAAATGAGGATCCTTGGTGATCCTTGAACTTGGTTGTTTTCTTGTAGATGTTCCATTACCCAGAGTTGGTAACATCATCAATACTGATAATGTTACCTAGTTTGGCAATGAAATATCTGAAATATATTTGGGGAAAAACCAAGCTCGATGAGCACCAAGGACCCCTCAGACCACCAGGGAATGTAATATTAGGGCTTACACAAAGCATTAACTTAGTTTTTTTTAAAAAAAATAATGGTTTATCAGAAAAACCACAGCCACAACATCCACAGTTAAATCCAACCAAACTTTATTGAGGATATTTGAATGTGACCATTTTGGCTCAGGATTCATGCATTGTTGTATCAACACATAGGGATCTGAGTCATTGCCTTCTTCAATAAAATTCAGTTAAATCGTGACTTAATTTACTTCCACAAAGCATTTTAGACACGCTAAACGGGTTAATTAGCTGTGTATTAAACCTAGGCACCTGTCTTGGTTTGAAGACCATCTTCTTGTTGTACATGTAGGCATGAATCATTAATTCTATAATCCTTGCCTCCAACGATAGTGGTAAGTAAGTTATAATCCTGCTCCTATATGGCAGCATTGGATCCACTCAGGTCTATGAAGCTTATCTTACTTCCTGGTAGTCCTTGATTAGGGTATTGTATTTGCTTGTCTGAGTTAGTAGTTCCTTGATTAGGGTATTGTTTACTGATTGTCTGGTATTACTCCTGGTGTAAATTCTGATGTTAATTCCTGCTTATTGGGTGTTGACTGCTGGCAATGAGGTATTTGGGTCTTTTTGAGTGGTGTGTAAATGTTGTTTATCTCTATGTGCTGGTTGGTAGCTGATTTGTCTAATTGTGAAGCTTTCAGGAATTCCCTAATATTTTTTGGATTAGAGTTTGGTCCAGCATTCTCACAGTTTCTCAGTTGAAATTATGGTCCATTTGTTCTGAAATTAGGAAGTTCCCAATCATACGTTCTGACTACTAGTTCATGGATGTGCTCTGCTAGTTTTCTGCCTGTTTATCCTACATAGTTACAGTCCTTAGACTGCATGTTGTAGATAGATGACTCCTGATTTTCTCTTCTTGGGTGTTTGGTTTACTTAAGATGTTTTGGAGGGTTTAGTTGGCTTGTGAGTTTTGGGGATTACACGTAACTGCAATAATCTGTTGGTTGTTTCTGAGATTTTTTGATGTATGGTTGTTATCTTTTGCACAGTTTGTGTTAATTGTAATCTAGCAGGTTAGATAGTCAAAACCTTTTTGATATAGTTGCCACCAACGCCCAAACCTCTAGAGGCCTGATTTCAAATACGCCTTTGCAATATATTTTTTAATTATTTTAACAATGAAAAATTAATTGGATTTAATGGGAAGGAGTGTGGTGCTGAGTAACTACAACTGGCTAGAAAACAAAGAATATCAAGCAACTGCAAATTTAGAAGCAGGAATTTGCACATGTTTATGAATATTAGTTTGAGTGAGTTCATTGGTATTTGATTTCAGGAGTCATTGTCTTGTCTGTTTAACTGAAATACCTTTGCATCAATGAGATTTAAGATAAATTTGAAAAATACTTGTCCTAGTTGAAGAAGCACAATTAATATTCTTGCCTCTGATAAAAACAAATGTCTAGTAAAAAAAAAAAGTCACACTCTAGCATTCCTGATGTTTGGATACTATTGAAGTTGATTTAATCAACTTATCAGTTCCTAAAAAAACCCTTCAGCATTGTGTGATTATGTAGATTTTTGGCTAGCGTTCCACATCTTCCTAAATCATGCTTAGGCTTAACAATGAAGTTCAAACGTGGCTTTTTAACCACAGTTTATTGAATATCCACAATTGCCGAGTTCACCTGACACGATAAACCATAAATTGTAATCCATATTGGCTAGGTTTTCACATGACATGCCAGTCCCACAAGCTAAAACACACATGTGCATACCAATTACTTTTCTGAGCAGCTAACCAAACTGTCTCCTTCATCATTTGGCTCAACCCTCTTACCCTACAATACCGCCGCACTTACAGCAACAGTTCCTGTTTGATGTTGATCTTAATATTCATTATTTCAGGTGATAAAAGATTGGCAAAATGAAGCAGTTGACATGAGGGGTCCTTGGTGCTCTCTGAGCTTGTTTCTTTTCCTCTTGCAGAAACATCATTACCCAAACTAGCTAACATCATCAGTGTCCCAAAAGTGCTTTTTCCAGAGGCAACTGGACTTTCTGGTTTTTCTTTGAAGACATTTTGCTGCTCATCCAAGAAGCTCTGGCTGGATGGTGGGAAATGAATCACTGGGATTTCCCACCATCCAGTCAGAGCTGAAGAAGCTTCTTGGATGAGAAGCTAAAGGACTTCAAAGAAAAAAACAGAAAGTCCAGTTGCCTTTTGAGAGGGAAAAAAGCAATTTTGGGACAATCATGACCTGGATGACTGACAATCTCCATAGACATTTTACATCATCAGTGCTAGCCCAGGGCGGAAGCTTTGATGATTTTACCTAGTTTTTCCCCAAATGCCATCACTCTGCTAAACAACTAATCCCCACAAAACTGTCAAATTGTCTCCTAAGACTGTATTACTATTCTTCTTCTCTTCCTTCCTAGTACCTATCTCTTCCCACTTATGACTATAAGCATGTTGCTTATATCTTTAAAATTTATATTGTTTTATTTGTTTCCTAGTATAATTTGATTGCTTATTAGTAACCTTGACTATCACTAAGTGTTGTATCTTAAGATTCTTGATGAATATATTCTATTTTTCTTTATGTACACTGAGAGCATATACCCCAAAGACAAATTCCTTGTGTGTCCAATCATACTTGGCCAATAAAGAATTATGTTCTATTCTAGTTTGGATAATGAAATGCTTGTAAGAAAAGAAGTAAGGTCAGGGAAGATCAAGGCAGACAGACAGACAGATATAGGGATAGATATAGGGGTAGGTAGGTAGGTAGGTAGGTAGGTAGGTAGGTAGGTAGGTAGATAGATAGATAGATAGATAGATAGATAGATAGATAGATAGATAGATAGATAGATAGATAGATGATAGATGGATGGATGGATGATAGGTAGGTAGGTAGGTAGATAGATAGATGATAGGTAGGTAGGTAGGTAGGTAGGTAGGTAGGTAGATAGATAGATAGATAGATAGATAGAGGAATAGATAGATAGATGATAGATAGATAGATAAAGGAATAGATAGATGATAGATAGATGATAGGTAGGTAGGTAGGTAGGTAGGTAGGTAGATAGATAGATAGATAGATAGATAGATAGATAGATAGATAGATAGATAGATATAGGAATAGATAGATAGATAGATAGATAGATAGATAGATAGATAGATAGATAGATAGATAGAGGAATAGATAGATGATAGATAGGTCGGTCGGTCGGTCGGTAGGTAGGTAGATAGATAGATAGAGGAATAGATAGATAGATAGATAGATAGATAGATAGATAGATAGATAGATAGATATAGGAATAGATAGATGATAGATAGGTCGGTAGGTAGGTAGGTAGATAGATAGATAGAGGAATAGATAGATAGATAGATAGATAGATAGATAGATAGATAGATAGATAGATAGATAGATATAGGATAGAGAGATGATAGATAGATAGATAGATAGATAGATAGACAGACAGACAGACAGACAGACAGAGACCCATGTCAACCCTGAGATACAAATATTCTCCTTTACTGAAGCAGTCGGTGAACTCCAAATGAGACTTTCCGTCAGCAAACAAGCCTAAGATCCGAAAATCCTTCCTTTCTGATAAATAGGATTTTCAGTTAGCTACAGCCGTCGCCGGTGGAAGGATTGCGCTCCCACCGCTGAACCTGAGGGGTGGGAGGAGACAAAGGGTTAAAAAAGCCGCCAGCCTTAACTTCACCAGGGCGGCCTCAGAGGACAATGGGCAGGTTTCGCGCATTGGCGCGCGCCCGCGCGCTCTCGGCAAGCCAAGTCTCGCGCCTCAGCGGTGATGGGTTGGGGCGGGGGGCTTCCTTGCTCCGCCGAGGCCGAGCGTCTGGAGCGGAGCACGCGCCGTCAGCTGGTGAGCGGAGGGGCCATTCAGGCAGCCCCCCTCGGGGGTGGGGCGGGGGGGGAGAGAAAGGGAGCTGCGACGGCGGCGCATTGAATGCCCTTCGTCCTCCTCCTCCTCTTCATCATCCCCCGCGGCCCAGCGGAGCACAACAGCCTGCATTAGTCAAGCCCTCCAGGAGCCCCACAGCAGCCAAGCAGAGGCTCGCCGCCGTCCTCCCAGAAAACGGGCCGCACGCGAGGGCACCGGCGGGGCGGCTCTAACGCTGAGGCGGAGGGGAGGGGGAAAGGAGAGACAAAGCAGGCGCGGGTGGGGAGGAGGGAGGGGGGGCGGCGGAAAGAAAGGAAGAAAGTTTTCTTTCGCGTCCGAGCGGGGTCGTTGAGTGGCGCTTTTGCTTGTTCTCTTTTCCTTCCAGAGAAGCAGCAGCAGAGGAAAGTGGCCTTCAAATCATGTCTCCTATAGCCTCCTATACCTGCCCGTTGAAAGGACAGGTAGCATTATATGTTATGAAAATGGAAAATAAAAAAGTATATATTTTTTTTAAAAAAGAAAGGACAGGTAGCCCTCGACTTAACAGTTCACTTAGTGACTGTTCAAAGTTACGACGACTCTGAAAAAAAGAGATTTCTCTCCATGTTCCACACTGACAACATGGCTGCATTCCCCCATGGTCAGATGATTTACATTTTGGATGTTGGACTCGCATTTATGACAATTGCAGTGACCTGCGGGGGTGGGTAATGTGATCGCCTTGTGCGACCTTCTGACACACAGAGTCCACGGGGACACCAGATTCCCTTAACAACCGTGTTACTTATTTAACAACTGCAGTGATTCGCTTTACAAAAATTTGGTGAGAAAACTCGTAAAATGGGTCAAAAATTCACAAATTTCTCATAAAATGTGGGCTCAATTGTGGTCATAAATTGAGGACTACCTGCATTCTTCCACTCAGTAGTAGGACTATTTTGGAGCCTGCAGGAAAATTTACCCTATTGTAGGTCTAATTCCCTGATGCAATGAACCTGCTGTCCAAGAAAAGGGGAATTTGTGTATGTAGGAAGTGTTTTAGTACAGATAGTAAATATAAGGCCAAGTCAAAAATATGATATTACCTTTGCTGCAGTTGTGGGTTCCAAATTGGTTTACTACTGGTTCGCTGAGAGAGGGCGTTTTGTGCACGTGCAAAAAATTGAGTCTAATTACTATCATGTCAAGAATACCCATTTGTGGAAAAGGTGAAATAATGTGTCACACAAAATGCAATCATCTGTTTGATGCTCGTAACATGGAGAAAATGCTAGTTTTCAGAAAAGGCACAAGTTTGATTCAGACATTACTTTTATTCCATATATGAACTTAGCACTAGCTACGTGGCTCTGAACTTGAAGGTGACATGGTGAACATGAGCTCTTGCATGGCTGTTTCTGCTACCTCATGAATGAATAAGCCACAGTAACTGGCTAAGTATATTCCATCATCTGTTCCACTATGAAGACAATGCCCAGAATGTGATATCCAGTTTTCATTCTATAACTGACAAAGGAAAATACTTCATATCCAACTACTATGGCTTATTTAGCAAACCACAGACTAAAAAAAATCCTATCTTTTCATACTGAATGAATCCAACCAGAGGGATCTGTCAGGATTAATAGCTAATAATGACTTACTTGATGAATTTGTCTAGTTTTCTAAAGAAGCTTCCAAACTGGTGTTCTCCAAATGTATTAGATCAGGGGTGTCAAACTCAAGGCTCAGGGACCGGATCTGGCCCGTGGGGCTGCCCTGGAAACAGCAAAGGACTAGCCGCGGTGCCTCTGCCAGTGAAAATGGAGCGGCCCTCCAGAGCTCCGTTTTCGCTGGCAAAGGGTTGCAAGAAGCCGAGGTGGCGCAGTGGTTAGGGTGCAGTACTGCAGGCCACTTCAGCTGACTGTGATCTGCAGTTCAGCGGTTCAAATCTCACCGCCTCAAGGTCGACTCAGCCTTCTATCCTTCCGAGGTGGGTGAAATGAGGACCCGGACTGTGGGGGCAAGTTGCTGACTCAATTTGCTAAAAAATCTGTAAACTGCTTAGAGAGGGCTGAAAGCCCTATGAAGCGGTATATAAGTCTAATAAATAAATAAATAAATAAGAAGCTGTCTCAGCTGAAAACGGAGCTCGGGAGCCCATTTTTGCTGGCAGAGCGCTTGGGTCACCACAGGCACCCTTAACACAAATGACATCGAGCTGGCCACACCCACCCTGGCCATGCCCCCCCCCCCAGGTCAAATATAACCCTGATGCAGCCCTCAATGAAATCGAGTTTGACACCCTATATTAGATGATCGTTTTCATAACCTCCATTTTGCACGCCCACTGTGGCAGATGGCAAGTATGCACTTGGTGCGTCTGGAGAGTACTACATTAAGAGCTGTTCTAGGTCAGTTATCCGGACTATAAAACAAATAGCTATAGTATTGTGATGTGTTTTCCAGAATTTATGATTTTTGCAAATTATTCTGCACTCTTGTCTAGATAACTACAGAGATCTGGTCATTGTTGGGGTTATAACTATATTCCTTTTCACAGTTTACAAAATTCACATATTTTCTCCAGTACTTGAATAATGCATTCAAAATGACCATTAAAAAAAACAACCGGCTTTTCAATTTCTACTGTTGTGCTCCTGAGATTAATTTGTATTTTTAGTTGAACACACCCTGCTATAAATGTTTTATTGGTGAGTGAACTCGCAGCATTTACTTCTACCTAATAATAATTCGTTAACAACATAGGGGCAGGTGTTTTCAAGGATGTGATGCATCAATATGGTGAACATTTAAACTGATTTAGGAATCATCATAAAAAATGGGAGACAAGGTAAAACATACCTAATAAAACTGTTGGCTTCACGCTCATTAAGGCACTTGAATTTCTGGTTTGCAGAATTATACCTGGTAGGGCAATAAATGGTATTGCAAACAATAAGATTTAACTGAACGCTACATCTGCACAGGAATTTCTTTTTAAAGGCATACAAAATAAATACTTGTAGTCAAACAAAAACACCAAAGCTCAGTTACAATGGTCTTCTCAAAAGGCTAAATTGATTTCTATGGCATTGTTATTTCTAAGTCAGCTTTCTCCGTGCAGATGGGGACAATTTCAACTTCCAAAATTACCCAGCCAGCATGGACACATTTCCCATGCTATTTATTCTCACATCTAGAGAGTGTGCAATAGAGGATAATGTATCTCAGGATTTGGAACTGGATTATAAGAATATATTTAACTCAGAAAATGGAACATAATTCTTGAAGAAAAGCTTTGTTGTTAAACAGAATATTTTCACGCTAGCCAGTAGAAATGAACATTTGCAGTATTGAAATGGAACCATTTTTTGGTTTCAATTATTACTATTGAATAATTATTACAGGTAATGCTTGATTTATAACTGTTTAGTGATGATTCAAAGTTACAATGGCACTAAAAATGAGGCTTATTACCATTTTTCATAATTATGACCTTTGCAGCATTCTCATGATCATGTAATCAAAATTCAGATGCTCGGCAACTGGTTCATATTTATGACAGTTCCAGTATCCTGGGGTTTTGTGATCCCCTTTTACGATCTTCTGACAAGCAAAGTCAATGGGGGAGCCAGATTCACTTAACAATAAGTTTATTAACTTATCAGCTGCAGTGATTCATTTAACAACTCTGGCAAGAAAAGTCTAAAATGGAGCAAAACTCACTTAACAAAAGTGTCACTTAACAACAGAAGTTTTGGGCTCCATTGTCATAATTCGAGGACTACCTATATTGAAACCACAAATTATTGAAATCATTGCAAATCATTATTATTGAATGTTTATTTCACATTGCTGTTTATGTTTGTGCGCAAGATGGTTTACAACAAGATAAAAGAAATCCACAATATTTGTCTGAAATGGTATAGAGTTTTCTGCCTAAGCAGGGGGTGTGGACTGTTATTCTATTCTATTCTACTCATACAGTAATAATACAGTTAAAATCAAAGCTACCCCAAGTGGTGGGTGCTAAGCAGATATTTATGAGTGGATGCTCTGTTCCTGTGATTATGCTGTTGCTAAGTGGAGAGTGCAGAAGTTTTCATTTCAAATTCTTTCTCTGTTTAGGATCTTATTAGGTAAACCTCTGCTAGTCACAAAGGTGCTTTTTCAGGAGGCAACTGGGCTTTCTTGTTTTTTTTCTTTGAAGACATTTTGCTTCTCACCCAAGAAGCTTCTTCAGCTCTGACAGAATAATGGAAGGGATGGAAGGATTTATACTCCTTGCAGACAGCTGGTCATTTGCATCCTCTTAGAGGGTTGTTGAAGCACTTGAGTGTTCCTCTGTGGGACATACATGACTTGGATGACTGAGAATATCTACAGACTTTTAGCTATATAATTTGGGATGGACACCCTTTGAATGGTGTGGGAGTAGGAATGGATTTACAGAGGAAAATAAGAAAAAAACATTGCAGACTACAGGAACCAGGAGCACTGTGACCCAGTGGACACAGATAAACTTCCACCCTTTAAAAGGATGCAAATGACCAGCTGTCTGCAAGGAGTATAAATCCTTCCATTCCTTCCACTATCCTGTCAGAGCTGAAGAAGCTTCTTGGATGAGAAGTGAAACGTCTTCAAAGAAAAAACAAGAAAGTCCAGTTGCCTCTTGAAAAAAAAGCACCTTTGGGACAACCTTATCCAGAATGACTGAGAATCTCTACAGACTCTGCAAGTCACCATTTTTCTGAGCGAGTCTTTTCATGTTTATAATATGCTGAGAACAATATACAAAATATGAGGTGAACTGTCTCTTGGGAGATTTTATAGATCAACATATTATCTCTCTTTGAAATTAAAACTGCTCATTAACCATTAAAACTAGCCTTATGTGCATTACAGGGCTGAAACAGGTTTTAATGAAAGTTTGGATTTCTGCTAACAGAAATGCAACTGACTCAGAAAGTTGCAGAAAATTTGGCAAATGTCATCAAGTTGTTACCTGTAAATCCATGGCTTAGTTGAGGACAATTGTACCTCTGCTCATTCTGGGTAATGCAACCATAAGCAGGCTTCATCACAACCTCAAAATCTATTCGTCTTCCCAACAGCACCTCCAACTTACCTGGATTTCATCTCAGCTTGTTCTCTTTCACCCAGCCACCACCCTTCCTCTTTAACAAGACTGTACAGGGCAAAGAGAAGCTGTACAGATGATTTGATTGCAAACTCAGACCTAATAAAAGAGATTGATAAGAGTTGGTATGCTTAGCATTGAGAAAAGATGAACCACACAGCATTTTGCCAACACTTCCACAGTATAGGTGATAGGTGCAGTGCTTAGAGTGCAGTAGTATTACAAGCTAACTTTGCCCACAGCCTGGAGTTCGATCCTGAAGAAAATGTTCTGACAGTGAGAGCAAATCAATCAATGGAACAGCTTTCCTTCAGAAGTTGTGGGAGCTTCATCACTGGAAGCTTTCAAGCAGAGACTGGACTGCTATCTGTCAAAAATGATATAAGGTCGGCTTGGGTGGAGGGTTGGACTAGATGACCTATAATTCTGTTAATCTATATAAAGTTGACTAAGCCTTCCATCCTTGCAAGGTCGGTAAAATGAAGATCCAGATTGTTGGGGGGGCTATATGCTGACTGACTCTGTAAAGTGCTTAGAGAATGCTATAAAGCACTATGGTATTTAAGTCTAAGTACTACTATTAATGGTTTAAGTTACAGGATGAGAGATTCCTGTTAAATGACAAGTAAATGTTTCTAATAGAAAGAGCAATGTTATGTGTATAAAATAGGCAGCCGTATAAATTTATTAGTAAAATCAATAAATCAATTACACAAGTAGTAAGCTTTTTATTGATCTTGAAACAGAATCCTGATAACCGTTGTCAGGAAATTGTTCATTTGGATTTCCGGGCTAAATAAGGATTGAGTTCAATTATGGCTCCTCCTAATTATAAATTTCTTAGAGTTGGTCTAATGGTTGGGGCAACAGGCTAGAAAGTGGGAGACCCATAAGTTCTCACCTTAGCCATGAATGTCAGCTGAGTGACTTTGGGCAAGTCACTTTGTCTCTGCCCAACCCACCTCACAGGGTTGTTGTTTGAAGGAAATAAGAGGAGGAAGGTGTGCCACCTTGATGTATTTGCAAAAAGAATAAAGGTGGAATACACTGTATATAAAGATGCAGTGGCTAAGACGCTGAGCTTGTCGATCAGAAAGATTGGCAGTTCGGTGGTTCGAATCCCTAGCACCGCGTTGCGGGGTGAGCTCCTGTTACTTGTCCCAGCTTCTGCCAACCTAGCAGTTCGAAAGCATGTAAAAATGCAAGTATAAAAATAGGGACCACCTTTGGTGGGAAGGTAAGAGCGTTCCATGTGCCATTGGCGTTTAGTCATGCCGGCCCCATGACCACGGAAACGTCTTTGGACAGCGCTGGCTCTTCCGCTTGGAAACAGAGATGAGCACTGCCCCCTAGAGTTTGGAATGGCTAGCACATGTGCGAGGGGAACCTTTATAAACAAATAAAATTGTACAATAGCAACATCAATTGTGATTACTTTTCCATTCATAATAACCAGGGCATGGTTATTATGAGCTTGAAGCTGCCATTGTTTACTAGTCTGATATATTTAGTTCTATATTTTAAAAGTGTGAATTCCAAATGCTGACCTACACCAATATGAGAGAATTATTGTTATCCTGCATCATTTATATACTTCTTATCAGAGGTACAATTCAGCAGGTTCTGGAGAACCGGTAGCGGAAATTTTGAGTAGTTCAGAGAACTGGAAAATACCACCTCTGGCTGTCCTCAGAGTGGGTTGGGAATGGAGATTTTGCAATATCCTTCCCCTGCCACACTCACCAAGCCATGCCCACAGAACCGGTAGTAAAAAAAAATTGAATTTCACCACTGCTTCTTATATACATCTGATTTTATAGAAACAGGAAATAAGTCACTGGACTAGGTTCTAATTTAGTCTGATTTGAGGGGGGGCTAAAAGGAGAACAAAATTTATCCTATAGAAGTAAAAATTAAACAACGAGGGGTCCATAATGGATTCAAATATATTCAGGGGTTCTGTCAATAAGTTGCCTCTGCTTGGCTGCTCTCCCACCCTTCTGTAAAATATATTTTATATCTCTTCAACGCTGCAGTCATGATGGGAAGGTAGATTTGTAACTCAGAGATGCAGTTAAAAAATTATATTGGGATATTATCTTTAGTTTCCATCAGGTGGTAGGTTAAGTAATTGACTGTGGAACTCCTAAGGGGCCTACGTAACAACTGACTCAGCAACAAGTAAACAGCCTTTGTGGTTGAATGGCCCACACATCTGCCAGTTTGTGTAGATTATAACTTTAGTCAGAGATGTAGATGTAGTTAGAGACAGATGCATGACATAGACCCAAACAGTATATGGCAGTTGCTTATAGTTGTTTTTCCGTATGAGAATAGTCCTAACATTTGTCCATCACACATTTCCCTTATGAATTTTTTAAAATCCAAGAGTCATCTTTATTCAAATGAAAATTCAGATGGAAAACAGTAAGCAATAAACTATATTGGTGTTTTATCTTCTTAGGGGGGGATTCTCACCCTTACTTTCCCCAAATTTCTAAATCATCAAAAAGGCATCCCAGGTCGTCTTCTTTTCTTCTTTTCTTTTCATTCCCTTTTTGTTTCCTTTTTTTTGTTTGTTTCCTTTTCTTTTTTCCAAAATTATATCACATTTACAGCCATGCAATAATCACTCTATACGAAATGTGCATGCAATGAGAACTGAATTTGGCAGTATCTTCAGAATGAAGAAACATGAAACATTTATAATATAGCATTCTTTCAATCAGAAACATCCCTCAGCAACCAAGAAAGAAACCACTTAACTCCATTTCGCAGGATTAAGAGTACTTTTACTGGTTATGAAAAGATAGCAGTTAGGAAAACAAGATCTGAGGCAAAAGCGCGCGGAATCATAGATATCAATATATCTCCCCCTGGTAACCCCATCCCTAGTCCAATCTGCAAACCATCTTACCTTTTGAAGTTCCATCTTCAAAAAGCATCATCAGGGTGATATGCAGGACAGTTGGCCTTGGCAGGCCCAACCACTATCTCCAGCATGTGCAGTAGAAGGTGAGAACAAAACTCCCTTTTCACAATCTCTCCTGTACTTAAAACTTCCCTTCCCAAATACCAGGCCTCCCCCCCCCCCCATTTCAATGGCAGCCGAAAGCAAGTAGAGAAACAGAGGCTGACAGTAAGGATGTTATTAGTTATGAATACAGAACTGGATTCCTCTCAAAATCCCACTGAAGAGTTTATATCTAGTATAATCCAGATCAGTAGGAGAGAACATTTCATAAAATAGGACGCTAGATTGAAAAGAGCCGAGGTGGCGCAGTGGTTAGGGTGCAGTACTGCAGGCCACTTCAGCTGACTGTTATCTGCAGTTCAGCGGTTCTAATCTCACCGGCTCAAGGTTGACTCAGCCTTCCATCCTTCCGAGGTGGGTGAAATGAGGACCCAGACTGTGGGGGCGATATGCTCTGTAAACCGCTTAGAGAGGGCTGAAAGCCCTATGAAGCGGTATATAAGTCTAACTGCTATTGCTATTGCTAACTACCCTGTAGGTTGTGCTAAAATGTAGCTTGCTGATTTGTGTCTAAATATATTGTATATACCCAGCCAGTTATTCAGGGTGTTATATGAATATAACTTTGGTTATCTTTTTTTACAAGATTGGTATTGGCACTTTTATTTAGAATTCGCTTATATTTAACCATATTATAAGGTCTGTAAGATGATCAATATTGCTAATGTGAGCCTTTATTTTCAGAGTCCAAGAGCTCTAATATCTAAAACCAAATGGCATTCTAGACAAATACGGTAATCCTAGACCTACAACCATTCATTTAGTGACTGTTCAGAGTAGTGATGGGTTTCAAAAATTGTTCGAACCTACTCTGTGTGTGTGGCCTCCTTTGTGGGAGTGGCTTCCCGCCCATGTGACCGGATGGGAGTGGCTTGCCGCACATGTGACCAGATATGAAGATGCCGATGACACTTGTCAGAACCACCTTAAATTACCTCACACACAGCACCGGCATGCATAAAAATATGATGTAAACTTGTTTTTTAAAAGGCATCTTTGGTTTGCGTTAAAACAACTTCAACACACGCAATGTTCTGATTGCACCACAAACGCAGTAGTCATCCTTACCTTCCACAGAGGCACTGAGTTTTATAAATATGAGCATGATAGTGTAGAATAATCATATCCAAGGACCAGTGGTGGGTTTCAAAAAAATTTGAAACTTCTTCTGTAGGTGTGGCCTGCTTTCCGGGTTCACTGGTGGAACTTCTTCTAACCCGTTCGGTAGATTTGACGAACCGGTTCTACCGAATAGGTGCGAACTGGTAGGAACCCACCTCTGGTTCAGAGTTACAACAACATTGAAATAAGTGACTTATGAGCATTTTTCACGCTTATGACCACTGCCACTTGGCAATTGCCATGTAGAAGGAAAGCTCATGAAATTTTCAGAGATTACTAAGCTCGGAGGTGGGCAATTGTTAACACTTTCAAAGATAGATTCAAGAGTCAGAAGGAAAGAAAGTAAAAGCACATTGGCAGGAAAAAATCCACAGGTACAGTAGTACCTGTGAGAAGGATCTAGGTGCCTGGTGGAATAACCCTTAAGTATGAGTCATCCATGTGCTACAGCTGCCAAACAGTCAATGCAGTCATAGTCTGAGTCAACAGAGGGATAGCATCAAGATCCCAGGAAGTGATAATACTGCTCTACACACAGTAGTAATGACACACTTGGAATTTTGTGTCCAATTCTGGTCACTATGATACAAAAAAGGATGCCAAAGCTCTAGAAAGAATGCAGAGAAAAGCAACACAGAGGGATAAGGTGTAAGTGGGTTGAATCTTATAATGAATGGCTAAGGGAACTATTGTAGATATGTTTAGTCTAAGGAAGAGAAGGCTTAGGGGGAACCTAACAGCGGTCTACAATACTTGAAGAACTGTCACAAGGAAGAGGGCATCAATTTATTCTCCACACCACCTGTGGGCAGGACAAGAAGCAATGGATGGAAGCTCATCACCTGGAAATAAGGTGGAATTTCCTGACAGTGAGGACACTTAATCAATGGAACAGCTTTGCTCCCAGAGTTGTGGGTGCTTCACTGCTGCAGATTTTCAAGAAAAGATTGCTCAAATCATTTGTCTAGAATGGTATAAGGCCTCCTGTCTTGGATTAGAGCAGGGATCACCAAACTTTTGGACCTCGGGGATCACTAAATTCATAATTTTAAATCCAGTGGACCATCAATATGATTTTTTTAAAAAAAGATAAATAGTATTTAGTGCAATATAAAAAATGCAAATAATTTTTCTGCGGCGCACCAACATTTTATCGCGGACCAACTGGATTAGAAGATCTCCAAGGTACCTTCCAGCCCTATGATTTTATGAAGATCATCCTACCTTCATTAAGATATAATAGGTCCTAGTCCTTTCTCCCCAATTCTTACAAGGGGAATCCATAGAGATTAATTTCTGTCACCCATCATGTCTTTGATCAATCAAGACTTTCCCATTTTTAAGAAACAGAGAAATGTGAATGCTAGGATATCAACCTTAAGTCACATCCAAAGCAAGATAGAGAATTTCTTATTATTTTAAAAATGTAATCCAGTTTAGGACTGTAAATGAGCTCCTACCTCTTTTCCAACAATTCATATATCCAACCAGCTTCTAATCTTAGTTTATGAAAGGGATTAGCTTTGATTGATCACAATTTAGGTTTTGATTCTTGGCCAATTGAAAATAGAAAGAAAAGTTTCCATATTTCTCTTCTCAGCTGGGCCACTTGAGAGGTGGGGAAATACAGGTAGTCCTTGACTTACAACAGTTTGTTTAGTTCAAAGCTCTGTAAAATGTGACATAGCTTTTTTCATTGTTATGACCTTTGCAGCATCCTCATGATCACGTGCTGAAAATTCAGATACTTGGCAGCTGGTTCATATTTACGACCATTGCTGTGTCCCAAGGTCATGCGACCACCGGAGCCATGATGGCACAGTGGTTAGAATGCAGTACTGCAGGTTACTTCTGTTGATTGCCCACTGTAGTTCAGCAGTCCAATTCTCACTGGCTCATCCTTCCAAGGTGGGTAAATTGAGGATCCATCCTTCCATCCTTCCAAGGTGGGTAAAATGAGGACCCAGCCTTCCATCCTTCCAAGGTGGATAAAATGAGGACCCATCCTTCCATCCGTCCAAGGTGGATAAAATGAGGATCCATCCTTCCATCCTTCCAAGGTGGATAAAATGAGGATCCATCCTTCCATCCTTCCAAGGTGGTGAAAATGAGGACCTATCCTTCCATCCTTCCAAGGTGGTGAAAATGAGGACCCATCCTTCCATCCTTCCAAGGTGGGTAGAATGAGGATCCATCCTTCCAAGGTGGTGAAAATGAGGACCTATCCTTCCATCCTTCCAAGGTGGTGAAAATGAGGATCCATCCTTCCATCCTTCCAAGGTGGTGAAAATGAGGATCCATCCTTCCATCCTTCCAAGGTGGTGAAAATGAGGATCCAGCCTTCCATCCTTCCAAGGTGGGTAAAATGAGGATCCAGATTGTTGGGGAAAATATGCTGACTCTATAAACTGCTTAGAGAGGACTGTAAAGCACTGTGAAGCGGTCTAAGTTCTATTGCTATCTCTATTTTGCAACCACCTGACAAGCAAAGTCAATGGGTAACCCTGATTCACTTAACAACCATGTTACTAACTTATCAACTGCAGTGATTCTCTTAACAACTGTGACAACAAAGGTGATAAAATGGGGCAAAACTCATTTGACAAACATCTCACTTAACAGAAGTATGTTGGGCGCAATTGGGGTCATAAGTCAAGGGATACCTGTAATACACTCAAAGCTTGTGCATGTAACACATAAGTCAGCTCTACTGGTAAGTGAAATCAATCAATCATACAGAATAGACCTGGAAGGGATCTTGGAGGTCTTCTAGTCCAGCCTAGCTCAACCAGGGGACCCTACACCATTTCAGACAAGTGACTCTCCAGCCTCTTTTTAAAAATCTCCGGTGATGAAGCACCTACAACTTCTGACAGCGAGCTGGTTAATTGACCTCACTGTTAGAAAGTTTCTCCTGAGTTCGAAAAACTGCAAGTGATGGTAAGCAGCAACTTGGATGTCAGTTCCATAGCATTCCTATTCTACCATCTGGACCATTGTTTCCTTCTATTGAATGTGCACAGCAATCTGGAATGGTTTGCCTGAAGACATCATGGTGAGATGACTCTCGCAGCCAAAGGTGTTGCTAGTGGGGGGAGGCAGAGGGAATATTAGCAGCAAGGGGATCCTTTGCTACTGTAGTTCGCTGCTATATATCATTCAAGCATCATTTATTATTGGTCCAAATCGAGTCATTGGATGTACTTTGAGTAAGAACAGGATTAGGATTGTAGCTTTAACTTCAGAATTCCAGATACACAATCTCTAAACTTCAATGATATTCTCTTTGACGATATAGTCTAGTCTTTGTGTTTATTGACTATTCCCAAAGCTTTAAGTCACACATTATGCTTTAGCATAATGTGTTTACATTAGGGTTTGGACCTTGTGTAATGTATACATTCAGAAATTGATTTAATTGGGATTTTTGATTGTTTGGTAAAGCACGGTTTGTGGATTAGTGTCCTGTATGGATTCATCACTATGGTTTGCTCAGAATACCATGTGTAAAACACCAGTAGCCCGGTTGCTAATGTGTGATCCCAGCCAATTGGACTTATTCCCATTATTAACCAAATTCATTTCCTGAGTTTTCTTTTTTCTTTTCTGTTTTATGAGCAGAATAAAAAAAATGCTATACATAAGACAAATACACTTCAGAAGAGGGCATAATTATTTTTCAATTCAATCAACATTTTTATCTAAAAAATATTTTTCTTTTTTCCCCCTTCTGAGCATTAGTCACTCTTCAATTTTAAATTACAGTTACAGAGCTGGAGAATAATAAATGAGCAACACACGACTGGGTGTGTGTGTGTGTTTTACTACTGGAACAACATGCCTGGTTGTTAAAACTTGGGCCTAAAGCCAAATAT
Source organism: Thamnophis sirtalis (assembly GCF_051295495.1). NCBI lineage: Eukaryota > Metazoa > Chordata > Lepidosauria > Squamata > Natricidae > Thamnophis > Thamnophis sirtalis. The sequence continues at coordinate 15,823,571 of NW_028261390.1, forward strand.
CCTGTTAAAAGAAATAAAAAATACATCCTGTCCAGCATTCTATAAAATAACATTTTATGGCTGTTGTAAAATGTCCCTTGTCAAGCTTTTTTTTTAAGTTAGCATCTATATGAAAATTAGTTGTTTTTAGATTTGTTAAGTACCATATATCAGTATAGCTTCATATACCTTATTCTTTATATATGAAGTTATATTGGTATGGTACTTATCCAGACATATATACCTTGTATGTTTTATAAGATTATAGTAATCAAGACTTACACAATAAAGCCAGGTAAGCCCATTAAATGAGACTTTAGAAATTATTAGTTGAAATAAAAAGGCAAAAGATTAACCTGAGGAAAAAATTGCAGTGGCAATTTAAAGGTTTCTACATGACAATTTTACAAAGCTGGCAAAATGACACCTTTCATAAAATTTAAGGATAATCCGAATAATGCTAAGAGCATCCAGTGTGCAGCCTGAAACTGCCAACATCATTCAAGCATCCTGGAATTGTGCAATGTTGGTTTTTGCTTTCTGGTTTTTGATCTTTGGCCAATGTTCTTCTAGGATAGGGCTCTCCAAACTTGGCAAAGTTTAAGTTTAAGACTGGTGGACTTCAACTCCCAGAATTTCCCAACCAGCAGTAGGGGAACAAAATACTTCAGTAGATAATCTCAGGATGCATACATACTCAGATGAAATGTGGGGAGGGTCTGACACAATAACTAATTAGTAGTCTTGAGTTATCACAACATTTCTCAATTCTCATTTATATTTGGTTCAAAAAGTCATCAAGGTGACTTTTCCATTTTTCTCTGTATCTGTTTTTTTTAGTGAGGATTGGTTAGTCAATGATCTATGAAGCTAACCTATTTTCTCTCCATTTTTAATCCGGTGTCTCTAAATACTCTTAGCATTTTATAGTTGGAGCAAGAGATGTAGTTGCATTTACAAGACTCATACTGTAAAAGAAAGTGAGGCTTAAGGGCATGTCCTGTTGACTTTTCTAAAGCATCAACAAACCCAATGGTGAATGTTCTTGAGAGTTTACTTCATAAAGTCATAGGGCATCTCTCTCTCTCTCTCTCTCTCTCTCTCTCTCTCTCTCTCTCTCTCTCTCTCTCTCTCTCTCTCTCTCTGTGTGTGTGTGTGTGTGTGTGTATGTGTGTGTGTGTGATGTCAGCCACACCAAACTTTTAAGGTTCTCCTTTCCAAAACAAATTGATCACTTATATCCCCTAAGTTTACTAGAAGAATTTCTAACGCTGGTTCCTTTCAGATGCATACGTGAGATCCCACTGAGCAGGAAGACGGGACAAAAAACTTTGAAGAAATGATTTGATCATACCTTCTTCTGATCCAAGAAGGTTAAAAAATGGGAAAGGCAATTCTACAACCCTACCTTATCAGTCATCCATTATTCATTCTGCAAACAATAAAAGCATATAGAAGCATCCAAACTTCGCTTAGCAAAGGATTAGGTTGTGGGATAATAAAGACATGGAAAATAAAATAAAGCAGAATTGGACATTATTCAAAAAAACAGCAGCAACTCTGTTCTAAGGAATAAAAAAGCAATAAATTATTTATCATGTTCATTAAGTTAATTGGGCTACTCTATCTGGGTCCTTTTGCCACATTTGCATGGTGATAGTTTTTACCATCACACAGAGCTAAAGCTTCCAAATAAGAATTTTGTTTTGTCTTGAGGGGCGGGAGCAAGAGTAAATGATAGCCTTTGTTTTTACTTTTGTTGATAAGGGGTTTATCTATCACTCAAAGTGATCACAAACCAGGTCTCTGGGAAGACTTTTTTCTCAAGGGCAGGTGGTAGATAGGATGACTTTTTAAACTCTTTTCCAATATTATGGCCTAGTTTACTTTTCCAGCTGTTGATGGGCTTTTCATAATATAAGTGCTTTTCTTTGCCTTTTATTACAGTCCTTGGATAACAAATGGCAGGGACTCTAACCCGGACGACCTCATTTAAACTTTGAGCTGCATGCAAGTACGCTGCCTTCCAAGAAAGGAGTAAAGTTGGGGTTAAAACACAGGTGGGCCAGAAGCAAAGCTCAAATGAATCAAAATTGATCTGAATTGGGATTAATTAATTAATTAAAATGAGATCTCCAAATAAAGCTAGTGTGCTCACCCCAAGACATGGAATGGTTTTTCTTTTCAAATTTTGAGTACCATGTAAGGAATATTTTGTGCAATTGCTCCCAGGATGTTGATATACTCATTGTGTGCCTCTGGAATGGAATCTCAAAATAGCCCATTTTGCATGGGAACAGATTTCTGCAAACTAGGGCTCTATGAGAAGAAGGAGGAGGAGGAGTGGAGGTGGTGGAAGAGAGGAAGAAGGAGAAGAAGGATAAGAAGCAAGGATGAAATGCTCTGAAGTCTACTACCGGTTCGCTATCGCACAGCGCTGAGAAAGAAGGATTAAGAAGCCTTTTCTGAGTCTGCAAAGGTAAGAAGAATAGCGAGGGGAAGACAGTTGTGCCACACGATTTAGATTTGCTAGAAAGCAGGATTTTCTGCTTTCTAGCGGCACAGCTGATTGTTGCACAGATGATTATCAGAACGACCGGTTCGCCTGAACAGATAGCATATTTTTACTACCGGTTCAGGTGAACTGATCCAAACCTTATCGGACATTTCACCCCTGATAAGAAGGAAGAGGAGGAGGAGGAGAATGAGAAGAAGAAGAAGAAGAAGAAGAAGAAGAAGAAGAAGAAGAAGAAGAAGAGGAAGAGGAAGAGGAAGAGGAAGAGGAAGAGGAAGAGGAAGAGGAAGAGGAAGAGGAAGAAGAAGAAGAAGAAGACTTCAGTTAGTCCAGAATGCAGCCGCACGAGCGATTGTGGGTGCACCTAGGTACACCCACGTTACACCTATCCTCCGCGAGCTGCACTGGCTACCCATTAGTCTCCGGACCCGCTTCAAGGTGCTAGTCATTACCTATAAAGCTCTACATGGCATCGGACCTGGGTACCTGAGAGACCGCCTCCTGCCGATTATCTCCCATAGACCGATTAGATCTCACAGGTTAGGTCTCCTCTGGATTCCATCTGCCAGCCAATGTCGGCTGGCGACTCCCCGGGGGAGAGCCTTCTCTGTTGCAGCTCCAGCCCTCTGGAATGACCTCCCCGGGGAGATCCGGACCCTTACTACTCTCCCGGCCTTCCGCAAAGCCACCAAGTCCTGGCTGCTCCAGCAGGCCGGGGGGCTTGTGAAACATCCAGCCCCACGGAAATTGTGAATGTTGCGTCTTTTTTAAAGTGTTGTCTTTGTCTATTTATCCCCCTTCCCTTGTCTGTTGTGAGCCGCCCGGAGTCCTCCGGGAGTGGGCGGCATACAAGACAAACAAACAAACAAACAAACAAACAAAAGAAGAAGAAGAAGAAGAAGAAGAAGAAGAAGAAGAAGAAGAAGAAGAAGAAGAAGAAGAAGAAGAAGAAGAAGGTGGTGGTGGTTGACTTAATCAGTGTCACTTGGTCTAGCATTCTGCTTCTATAGAGGCCAACTCATATGCTAGAGCCATGATGGCCAACCTATGGCACGTGTCCCAGAGATGGCACACAGAGCCCTCTGTGTGGGCACGCACACTGTTGCCAGCTCTTCTGGTTTCTGATGCATGCATGTATGCCAGCCAGCTGATTTTCATGCGTGCTGAGCTCCAGAGCCCTGGAAACCCGAAGACCAGCTGGCCAATGTGCATGTGGGTGCCGGCCACTTGGTCTTCGGGTTTCCCGTGATGCATGTGCAGCCCCCTGCATATCCCCTCCCCACATGCTTGGCAGAGACCCAAGGCCAGCTGGCTGGTGGGAGGCGCACACACACATGCGGCAGAGATGAACTGGGGTGATGGCTTGCATGCCCACAGAGAAGGTGCAGCGTGCCACCTCTGGCCCACATGCCATAGGTTCGCCATCATGGGCTTATAACGTAATTGAGACAACTGCTGGTAGATGAGCCCCAGGAATCATTAAATGAGCAGGTTTCCCTGATTGGTTCACTGGGCTTACCCACATGACCTGTTGTTAACTGGTTTTCATGAAGGCTTCTGTGCCTACAAGGACAATATAAAATACATAATGGGAATAAGTTTTTGTGCAGAAGATTGATATATATCATTGTTCCAAGTACCACTACTCTACAGAATTGTTACAACTTCAATATAAACAATGCCAACCCAAGAGAATCAAATGCAAATATCTACCCTTCCATTTCATGTTTGTTCTGTCTGTCTTTCTGTTTGTCTGTTTATCTATTTATTGATGCATGCTGGGGAACTGCTCTTTCGGTTTCTGGCCCTCCCCTGTGTGTGTGTGCTCCCATTTCAGCACTCGGTGCCCAAAAGGTTCACCAATACTGTTATAAAGTATAGGATTCAGAGGTGGCATTCAGCAGGTTCCGACCAGTTCTGGAGAACCAGTAGTGGAAATTTTGAGTAGTTCGGAGAACCGCTAAATACCACCTCTGACTGGCCCCGACCCCATCTATTCTCTGCCTCCTGAGTCCCAGCTGATCGGGAGGGAATGGGGATTTTGCAGTAACCTTTCCTTGGAATGGAGATTTTATAGTATCCTTCCGCTGCCATGCCCACCAAGCCACACCACGCCCACCAAGCCATGCCCACAGAACTGGTAGTATTTTTTTTTTGAATCCCACCACTGATAGGATTGCATTATAAACTACATTGCAGGATCTGTGACCTCCATTCCCAGTTAGGTTGATTCCTTCGAAGTGGGGTGAATAATTCTGAGCACGATATTGACATTAGCTTGCTTATTTAAGGGCTATGTTAGCTACATTCGAGGTTTATCCATGCTTATCAGTTCTATTTTCAGTTGGGCATAATTTGAAGATCAAATTAGGGCAATTACCTCCCCCCCCCCACTCCAGAAATGTCAAAACAGGCATACAGCATTAATCCCTAATCTTAACATTGTTTACCAAAGCAAAGGTCCATATTTCAGAAAACACAAAGTAATAAATGAAATTGGCAGCTGCATTTATGACCAAAGATAAATACTGCACAGTAAAGCACTGGAGTCTTGTTCCAGGATGTACTAAAATCTGACAAATATGTTTGATTTCAGCAAACGACAAAGGATTCCCATCTCTCATAAAACCAGACTTTAGGATCCCCACACCAAGTCAACAAGCATTACGTTACAAACTGACACAAGGAAGTACTTATTTAAATTATTTATGCCTTCTATCATTTGGCCAATATTTGCAGGTCCAGATCCCAGGACCAATTCCTGGCAATTGAAAGCTGTTGTAGAGAAAAAAAAATTGCATAGACCTCTGGTGAGTTGCAAACTACCAGCATAAAGCAGTGCTCTTGAACATTTTTTGAGCCTGCAATGTTAAACAAGTGTCCTGGAAAATTATACAAAAGTCAGTAGGAGTGATGGTCAATCTTAAAATAACGATAAAGTCATTTTTCCTTCCTTTAGCTAAAATTAAAGTAGGATGAAGCAGATAATTTCAAATAACTCTGAATCAGCATCTCAAAATTTATCTATTTTCCATCATTGATAAACATTCTATAGGTAAAGGTTAAAGTTCCCCTAGCACATATGTGCTAGTTATTCCGGACTCTAGGGGCGGTGCTCATCTCTGCTTCAAAGCCGAAGATCCAGTGCTGTCCGAAGACATCTCCGTGGTCATGTGACCAGCATGACTAAGGCGCATGGAACGCTGTTACCTTCCCACCAAAGGTGGTCCCTATTTTTCTACTTGCATTTTTACGTGCTTTCAAACTGCTAGGTTGGCAGAAGATGGGACAAGTAACAGGAGCTCACTCCATTACGTGGTGCTAGGGATTTGAACCGTCAAACTGCCGACCTTCTGATCGACAAGCTCACCATCTTATCCACGGAGCCACCGCGTGTCTTTTCAACTTTCTCTACAAGTGCACAAATTACATTTATCTACTGATTAAACATTAGAATTTTGCTAAACCTTTTCCCAACACACTTAAACTAATCCTCCTGTATTTGCATTCATTTATTACATTTTCCTTTGTATAATGGGCAATAATGCCATGGTTTTCGTTAGCGATGCAGTGGGGCACATCAGATAAAATGAAGTTTATGATTTATCTGGAAATAGGTGTGGAAACAATAGAACAATATATGCCACTATTGAAAAATAAATATTACAAAGACAGTTCCAACATAACTCTTTTTTAAAATTTGCCAAAGAACTAACGATCTTCTCAACTGATTTTTTTTTTTGCGGTTCTGATATATGTTGCAAAAAAAATTAGAATCATTAACAACCTCAAGTTGATTTAATTTTTGACCTCTCTTCTATAATATATGGCAATTTATCGTTCCTACATATACAATATTCCCATTTGCTTCTGATATTATACTTCTGTGCTACCGATCTGTTGGCATGCTAATTTTGGCTATTGGTTGTGCACAAAAGCCCATATGGTACGCTTAAAAAAATATTGGATCCATTGAGGGTCATCAACATTAAATCAATGCTGTGCATTAATAGTCATGTTTGCTAAACTCCATTGTTGTTGCCATCATCATCATCATCATCATCATCATCATCATCATCATCATCATCATCATCATATTTGCAATCAGTTTTCCTAATCTTTTCTCTCTATAGAATATATAGAGTATAGAATTCTTTATTGGCCAAGTGTGATTGGACACACAAGGAATTTGTCTTCGGTGCCTATTCTCTCAGTGTACATAAAGAGAATAAAATACATTCATCAAGAATGAAAAATACAACACTTAATGGTAGTCAAAGTTACTGAGAAGCTATCGAATTGTACTAGGAAACAAATAAAAACAATGCAAATTGGAAGATACAAGCAACATGGTTATATTCATAAGTGGGGAGAGAGGTACTAGGAAGGAAGAGAAGAAGAATAGTAATACAGCAGTGGTGGGTTGCTCCCCGTTCGGCCAGACTGGTAGTAGTGGCAGCGGGAGTCCCTTCCCACCCATCTGGACGTTTCTGGGCATGTGCAGAAGTATTGCATGCGTGAGGGCGCACAGGAACACACCCACACTGGTAGTAAAAATATTTGCAACCCACCACTGTAATACAGTCTAAGTGAATTATTGACAGTGTTGTGGGAATTAGTTGTTAAGCAGAGTGATGGCATTTGGGGAAAAATGCAGCTTATTTATTTGTTTGTTTGCTTGCTTTCCATAAACCAGCACCACCTTTAATTTTAACAGGTGAAAAGATCACCTTTAACTTTTCAGGATTCCAAAAGTTGTTCTGTGTTCAAGCTTTCACTCCATTGCTGATCTATAGTCCTTTCACAAACAGTGTCTGGATTCTCAATGTTATCCGCAACTTGCCATTTAGAAAGGAAGAGTTCCGTGTGAAAGAATATGATTTACGGAGGTCTGCCTATGAGCTCCTAGCAGAGGCATCATTTGACCGGAAAAACCTCCAGGTTGGCATTTAGCCAGAGGACACATTTAGTCATGCATCCACAGATACTTAATTTATTGATTGATTGATTTTTAAATTCAAAATTTAAAAAGCACCATGAAATATGATGTTATAAAGTGACTTATTAACCTTAAGCATCTTATTTAACATGATAAACATAAATTATATTTGTAATCCAGTGACTGAATTTCATCACCTCAGAAAAAATGACAAAGTACGCAGCGGCTCAGTAGCTAAGACCCTGAGCTTGTCGATCACAAGGTCGGCAGTTCGGCGGTTCAAATCCCTAGCGCTGGGTAACGGAGTGAGCTCCCATTACTTGTCCCAGCTTCTGCCAATCTAACAGTTTGAAAGCATGTAAAAATGCAAGTAGAAAAAATAGGAGCCACCTTTGGTGGGAAGGTAACAGCGTTCTGTGCGCTGTTTAGTCATGCCAGCCACATGACCATGGAGACGTCTTCGGACACTGCTGGCTCTCTGAAATGGAGATTAGCACTGCCCCCTAGAGTCGGGAACGACTAGTGCATATGTGCGAGGGCATCCTGTACCTTTACTAACATGACTAGTGGACTTTTTAATATATTAGAAGAAGACAACAGGAAACAAACTCATCAGTAAATGAGTGTTGTGCTGAATTCCTAACACAGCACCCAACATCCTCTCAAAATTTCAAAAGTGTCTAACTAACTAATCCAATAAGGTTTACTGTCCTTAAGTTACTTTCCTGAAGTTTAGCAGTTCTTGGTTTAATTATTGTCTTAAAAGGGGCTGTGGCTGAGGATCTGATATACTCCAATTTGTCTTGCAACATACAGGGAAGATGAATGTTGATTATGCTAAACAAAATGAACCACAAAGCCATATAAAAATGATGAGTTGGCCAGCGTCTTGTTGAATTGTGTTACTTGCTGTACCTTGAAAAGATGCCAGTAGAACATAGGAACATGTCTGCTATGATTTTGTTGTCTAACAGTTCTTCCTATGAATGTACACCCTTTGCTTCATCTTTGAATAAACCAGGTTGAGGGGTGGGGGGAGAGCTTTCCCCTTTATAAGGCCAGTCCCTATGCATCCATTTTCTCTGTTTCTCCATCAGGAGCAATGTATCCGCTCTGCTATCAATACAGGCTGTTACCAGGGGTTAACTTTGTCCCCCGACTTCTCCTCCACATGATGTCTCTGTGTAAAAGTTTTGCAGCGAGTCCTCTCTCTCTCTCTGCTATCAGAAAGGTCGCCTGGATAATGTGACACACATTTTACTTTCAGCAAGCTTGTTATAGCCAGCACTGAATTTTTCATGAGCGCTTCAGTAACCTGTAGCTGAAGCTCTAGGGGTTTCTACCACAAAGAGGTAGATCAGTTTAGCTCTCAGTTCCCATCTGGCAGTGGGTGACAGGGACAGTCAAGAGGCTGCAGGAAACCTGAAGAACAAGGGGCTAGGACGGGGGAGTGGGTGCGGGACATCTATTGTGATGCATGAAAAGCTAAACATGTGCTTCTTGTACGGGCGTAGATTTTGAGACATTTATTGATACCGCCAGCTTAAAGTTTGTACTCATTTCACTTTAAGGTCATCTACTGCAAACAGCTGTCCCTTCCACAGATGGGCAATGCGTGCACTTCTATTTTCTGCTAAGTTAGAAGTCTTAAGATTCCCTTTGAACTTAATTCTTGATTTTTTTTTATCCTTTAGCTGCTCTAAGCAGCATTTATTCATGCTGCATCCACTGCAATAGTGGTAAACTGAGCCAGCATTCATGCTTTATAAGGTCTGGTTTTAAAAATATAGGCTAGAAAGACCCAGTGTTAGTTTCTGGGCTTTAAATAGCATTATCTCACTCACATTAACTTTCCCCCTGCATAAACCCTTATTAATTTAAATGTTATTTCTTCTCTTTCACAATGCTTCACAATGCATTGCATTACTAAATGAGATGCACTCTACTTAAAAACAAAGGTATGTCTAATACTGTAGTTCCATGTCTCCCCCCCCCAATAAACATTAAAGTGGTCGACATTAAACAACTGTAACACTATCTTTGCATTTAGTTTCAAAAAAAAATACTGACTCCTAATATGTACATGCAAATAACAGCTCCAAAGGAGAGCTGATAGTTATCAAAGCAGGCAGAGGGGGGGGGGGGAAATCCTAACTTTTATTCTTCTTCTTCTGCAACTGGTGAAGCCCTGATGACAAATCTTTTTTTTGAGTAATATTTTTCATTTTTTTCATTTTCATACACTCACATGTATACTGTGCATAGCCAACACCATACAGTATTAAACAATAATTGCATCAATTCCTCTTGTCAACAATACCCCAGAAAATAGAAACCCAATATACTTCTTCCACTCTCCATACACCTCTTTCTTCCACCACCCTCCAACTTTCTATCTCCCTCCATCATCCCCCTCTACCCTACTTCCCCTCCCCCTCTACCACTCCTCTCTCCAAATCCACTCCCCCTCTTCCTTCTCCCCTTCCCTCCCACCCTCTCTCCCATCCCTCTCTGCCCATCTTTCTTCTTTCCCACTCCTCCTCCCCTTGGTGTATTTCCACTATATGTCAATGTACTTGGCTTATCCTATTTTTAAAGAGAGATGAAAGAAAAACAGTATACATGTGAAGTCACATTACATTGAGATCTAACACATCGTGTCTAACCTAATATATATCCCTCCCTCCCCCCCGCCCCCCCGACCCCCCACCGCCTCCACCCCCCGACTTCCCAGAGCCCGTACACGGTATAGATTTTTAACAAACACAGTCTAAAATGTATTGAGAAAAAAAAGAAATAAAAAAAAAGTTAATAACATCTCTACATTGATCTTAGCTACTTCTTGCTAAGCTAACTTTGAACAATTTAAATCATTCCTGATCTTAAGCATAGGCTATCTGGAATTTCTTAGTCCCGTATTTGTTTTGTATATAGTCAATCCATTTTTTCCAGTCTCGTTTATATCTCTCATTTGAGTGATCTTTAAGATATGCCGATATTTTAGCCATCTCGGCTAAATTTGTAACTTTCAATGTCCATTCTTGAGTTGTAGGCAGGTCTTCCTTCTACCAGTATTGCGCCACCAACAGTCTTTTTGAACAAGAACGTTTCTTCCAATTGGTATAGCCGCTTTGGAAGAGTGAATTTTCTCAGTGCTGCTACAAATATAAACTCCTTCCCTTTATAAGTCTGAAGTCCAGTGGAGTTGCTAAAAAATAAAGCTAAGCAGGATTTGACCTGATTAATACGCGGGTGAGAATTCCAGCATTGAAGGTGGTTAGACCCAGAAGTTAAAAATAAATCATGGAACAAATCAATGGGTTTTGTTACTGTTGCCAAGAAAATTGACATGGCCAGATCTGTGGAATAATGAATATTCAACTTCAGTTTGAGGCTTTATTAGCTTAGTGTTAATTCTAATTTATTTATAGGCAAACTATTCTAATTTACACTATTTTACACTATTTTATACATTCCTTCATTTTATTTCTTCAATTTAGGTTGTTCATGAACCATTTTCATTCATCAAATGCAGTTTACTGTAACATAGTGTAACTCGTTAGTGTAACTAAATAGCAAACTATTTAGTGTAACTAAACAGTGTAATTACAAACTTATCTCGCCTTATATGAAAAAGAATTATCTCATCTTATATGAAAAATTACAAACTTAACTCGTCTTATATGAAAAAAAATTCCATTGACTGATTGCCCTTTTCTGATCATGATTCTAACTGTATTACATTCATGTTACACTTTGCATATTTCTCTGTGCAATATTTTTTGACATGCTGATTAGCAAGCTAGTTAAGTACTGTCTGAATGGCATTACAATTAAATTATAACCTCCACATTTTGACAGTGACACATGCAAAAAGGATGTAAAACCTAGTGGAACCCAAGCTAAACATAAGTCAACAATGTGATCCTACTGGAAACAACACAACACAAAACAAAATGAACCTTGGGTTGCCTCAACCTAAGTTCATCATTCTCTTCTGGGATGATAACACCTGGAGCTCTGAATCTAGTTCTAGATATGTTCAGAAAGACATTAGCAAATGAGCAATCAAGATAGTAAGGGATATAGAACCAAAAATTATGAAGAACAGTTGGAGACCTTGGATACAATTAGCCTGGGGGGGGGGGGGGGCTACAGACAAATTTAAGATGTCAAGGGAGAATTGTCCAAAACAAGAATTGTTCTAGGATAAGAAACAGTGGCTTAAGTTACAAGGAAATAGTTTTCAGCTGGACAAGTGAAAAATATCCTAATATTAAATGCTGTTCAACAATTTAACTACCATCACAGATGATGGGCTCCTTTTACTTTATCTGACTTGGGTGCGGTAAAAATTTATTCCTGCAAGTGTTAGACTAGATCAAAGTGTCAAACTCACAGGCCGCAGGCCAAATGCATCACATGCTGGCCATGCCTCCCACCCGGTTTTATAAAAGGGGGAAGTCCCAATGCATCACGTGACACCACCGTGATGATGCAAATCTGACACCACTGAACTAGATGTTCTCAGGATCAGTGGTGGGTTGCACATTTTGTTACTACTGGTTCACTCCACATGTGCATGGGCACTTCATGCGCACACAAGCACTTTCCGTGCATGTGCCCGGCCTTCCGCACATGAGCTTTGCTCAAACGCACACCTCAAATCCACGCCCAACCTCAAAAATGTGCTAAATAGGACAGCATAGAGCCAGGGCTGGGGGTGGCTGGGTGGGCAGACCCACCTGCAATTTTTGCTATCGGTTCGGAGAAACTGGTCCGAACCGGCTGAATACCACCTCTGCTCAGGATCCTTTCCAATCCATGCATTTGTATATCCGCATCTTTTGATCTGTTAAATTTAAACCTAAACTGCTTTAACTTAGCCGTTGCATAACTACAGGCATAGAATGGATGCTTTTCTATAAAGTTGTAACTAGCTGTTAGATATATATTTAATGTGGTTTCATTAGATCCTATCAGTATAAACCCTGGAATAAAGTTCCAAGGGATTCTGTGAATAAAAGAAGGAGAAAAAGATGAACAAACACATTCACGAAAATTGTGATAAAAGCCAGCCTTCCCCATTGAACACCTGTTGCTTGAGGATGGTTAATTACTTTTGATTGTTGTCAAGTATCTGAAATATTTATTGCCCTGCCTGTTAATTTTCTTGGAAATAGGAAAGGCAACACCCCTAAAAATAATAAACTCCTCTAATTTCTGGCATTCTAAGCTAGTGGTTTCTCGGTTTCTATGTTTGATTTTTAAGATGTCCTTTGGAACAGAGAGAATTTTTTTTTATAATTGAAACCCAGCTGGTTCAGGCATTGTGGATGCTGCCAGTTTACTAAAAAAGAAACCGGTGACTCATAGACACGGTGCCAAGCGGTTGCAATAGTATCACACGGAGCCTAATAAAAAGATATGGTTGGCGTTGTCTTATGACAGGGTTGGGTTGGATGGCATTCAAAGTGGTTTAGACTAATTTTTAAGACTCATACAAGGAGCCTACATTATCTGAGGGAAAGGGCGAACCTACTCATCCCCAGAAATTGCGGTGCTCAGTAACATCCCTTTGAGGAACACTTCATTGGGATTCATTTTGAGATAGAATAAAATAGAATTGAGTTGGAAGGGACCTTGGAAGTCTTCTAGTCCAACCCCCTGCTTAGGCAGGAAACCCTACACCACTTCAGACAAATGGTTATCCAATATCTTCTTAAAAACACCCAATGTTTGGAGCATTCACAACCTCTGGAGGCAAGTTGTTCCACTGATTAATTGTTCTGTCAGGAAATTTCTCCCCAGTTCTAAGTTGCTTCTTTCCTTGATTAGTTTCCACCCATTGCTTCTTGTCCTACCCCCAGGGGCTTTGGAGAATAGTTTGACTCCCTCTTCTTTGTGGCAACCCCTGAGATATTGGAACACTGCTATCATGTCTCCCCTAGTCCTTCTTTTCATTAAACTAGACATACCCATTCCTCCAACCGTTCTTTAGATGTTTTAGCCTCCAGTCCCCTAATCATCTTTGTTTTTTTTTTTTTTTTTTTAAATAGCAATAGCAGTAGACTTATATACCGCTTCATAGGCCTTTCAGGCCTCTCTAAGCGGTTTACAGAGAGTCAGCATATTGCCCCCAACAATCTGGGTCCTCATTTTACCCACCTCGGAAGGATGGAAGGCTGAGTCAACCCTGAGCCGGTGAGATTTGAACCGCTGAACTGCTGATCTAGCAGTAGCCTGCAGTGCTGCATTTAACCACTGCGCCACCTTGGCTCTTTGTTGCTCTTCTCTGCACTCTTTCTTGAGTCTCAACAACTTTTTTACATCATGGCGACCAAAACTGGATGCAGTATTCCAAGTGTGGTCTTACCAAGGTTTTATAAAATGGTATTAACACTTTACTTGATCTTGATTGTATGATTGTAGCATGCCAGAATATTGTGTACTTTATGCCCAACATCAAGGCTGGGTTGAATGGAAGGTTTGAAAGATGGCAGATAGAACTTGCAAGACATGATCCATCTTAATCTCTCTTGAAATGCTGCTTTATTCCAGCTGAATAGCAGGGCTGGCTCTACACATCAGACACATAAGCATTAAGACAAGGGCTCAATATTACTTTCCTCCACATTTCCAGGGTTAGACGGATACATTTTACATCTTTTTGATTAAGTTACTATCTTTGAGAAGTGGAGGTTTGATGTTTTGGAGATCTAATATTTTAGTGTCATGTATATGCAATTTAGAGGGATGTGGTGGCTCAGTGGCTAAGACGCTGAGCTTGTCAATCAGAAAGGTCAGCAGTTCAGCGGTTTGAATCCCTAGCACCACGTAATGGAGTGAGCTCCCATTACTTGTCCCAGCTTCTCCCAACCTAGCAGTTCGAAAGCATGGAAAAATGTAAGTAGAAAAATAGGAACCACCTTTGGTGGGAAGGTGACAGCTTTCAGTGTGCCTTCGGTATTTAGTCAATGACCGAAGTACCGAAGTTTTCTAGCGCTACAAAGAAGCTTCGGGTTTTCTATCTCATTCTTGGCTGCTTTCTTATGGCTGTGCAAGTTTCTTGATTGGCAGAAGGCTACAATATCATAACTTGATATTTAATTGAAGTGTGAAAAGCCAAGGAAACTTCATCCCACTGTAGTGAACATCATATAGTGAAAGACAGTAATAGTCACATCCACTTCTTAGATGACACATCACTCAGTGAAATGAAAGGATCCTAAAAACCCAACCTTGAGAATGTCACAAAAAATGGATGATCTAGCCAAAAAATCCTTGTGTCAGTTCCAAGAATATATTACGGCGAATGTATAAGTGATAAAATTCAGAGCAAATGCATATTTATTCAGATAGAACAGATGAATATTTTGACAACTAAGATTATGCTTCATAAGACTTGATTGAGAGCTCTAATAAGGTATTATGCAAAAGAAATCAGTTTGCCTTGGGGGAAAAATCAGAAATTGGCTGATTTTTCTAGATAACACAATTAAATGTCAGAGACACAAAACCTTTCACTGATTATCATTATAAATTAATAGCTGTAACTCCTTTTTCCAGTTTGACATAATCAAATGACATTTTCATATAAGGGTAAAACATGCCACATTATAGATAGAGGAGTACATACTGGTAAATATATCCACATACATATGCATAGGTGTGAATTAGATATTTAAAACTATTTTTGAAACTTTTAAACACTCGAATTGTTTACTAGGGCACTGCTGCTAATATTCAGATAAAAGATGTTCAACATTTGTATTCGTCTCATTATAGTTCTTGAGGTAGTGATCATTCTGAAAATGATCAATTTGCTATTAAATTTGGGAAGTATTACATGAAAAAGCTAAAACAGTCTCATGTTTTTTTTTAATGGAATGGCTATACACGTAGCATATTAAGTAGTTATTTTAATAATGTAACACAATAAACAATGAAACCACCAAACTTATCCATTTGAACCAAAGCATGGGCTATAGCAGATAATGCTGAAAAGACAACTTTAAAGCATAATTGCAAATGTCTTGTTTTACTTTTTTTTTAAAGTAAAGATTTCTATTTATTTTCTTTTTAAAAAGCACTTAAGATGAGATGTCAGTTATCGGGATGGTTATTCATAGATGTATATTTTATCTATGTCTAATAGGAATTTGATTGACAGGAGAGTTACAGAGGGAGACAAGGGTCAGAACCTCACTGGCAGGTCAACAATGGATTTTTTAAAAGGCAGACATACAGCAAAATAAATACA
The DNA here is from genome assembly GCF_051295495.1 of Thamnophis sirtalis. Lineage (NCBI taxonomy): Eukaryota > Metazoa > Chordata > Lepidosauria > Squamata > Natricidae > Thamnophis > Thamnophis sirtalis. Next base: position 15,839,267 of record NW_028261390.1, read on the forward strand.
ATGTGCAACATAATGCCAGGCATTATTATAAAGTGCATGTTCACATAAAACACCATGCAACTAAAGTCCCCTTGTTCCTTTTTGTCCACATGTTATGATACAAAGGGTATTTGAATAAAAATGGTTTCAATACCCATGCAATTTTCTTTGTTGTTGTTAGTTGCGAAGTTGTGTCCGACCCATTGTGACCCCATGGTTCCTCCAAGCCTTCCTGTCCTCTACCATCCTTTGGAGTCCATTTAAGCTCACGCCTACTGCTTCGATGACTCCATCCAGCCACCTCATTCTCTGTCGTCCCCTTCTTCTTTTGTCTTCAATCTTTCCCAGCATTAGGCTCTTCTCCAGTAAGTCCTTCTTTCTCATCAGGTGGCCAAAGTATTTGAGTTTCGTCTTCAGGATCGTGCCTTCTAAAGAGCAGTCAGGGTTGATCTTCTCTAGGACTGTCCGGTTTGATCATCTTGCAGTCCAAGGGACTTGCAGGCCCTTCAAAGGCTTCAATCTTCGGTGCTCAGTCTTTCTTATGGTCCAACTTTCACAGCCATACATCGCAACTTAGCTACATTATAGAACATTAAAAGATTATATTAAGGATTAGCATTTAGATAGCCCTAGTATGCTAACAAGGGATGCAGTGGCTCAGTGGCTAAGACGCTGAGCTTGTTGATCAGAAAGGTTGTCTGTTTGGCGGTTCGAATCCCTAGTGCTGCGTAATGAAATGAACTCCCATTACTTGTCCCAGCTTCTGCCAAACTAGCAGTTCGATTAGAACCGCCGAACTGTCAACCTTTCTGATTGACAAGTTCAGCATCTTAGCCACTGAGCCACCATCTCCCTAAAGACATAGAAAACTCAAAATCCATCCTTAGTATCAATGACACAAGCATTCTGTTCAACAATCACTTGAAAATCATTTATTAGGGTCAATAATTCCTTGGATTTGGTGCAGTTCTTTACTGAGTTGAGTTCGAGGAAGAGGATAATTCTTACCTTTGATCAGCTACTGATCAGAGATAAAAGCTTTTTAAGATATGGGACAAAGTTTTTGGATCAGATGGGATATAATAATTTTATGAATTAGCTCATGAAGCTCTCCATCCCTAGAATAGAACTTTTATATTTGAAACTTGGAAGGAACATAAGTATTTTATTTCAAAATATTGTTCTTTTTCTTTCTAAAATGCCAAATTTTATCATTAATTTAATCTGCTCACACACTTACATATGCCAGTACCAATTAGGGAGCCAAGGTGGCGCAGTGGTTAGGGTGCAGTACTGCAGGCCACTTCAGCTGACTGTTATCTGCAGTTCAGCGGTTCTAATCTCACCGGCTCAAGGTTGACTCAGCCTTCCATCCTTCTGAGGTGGGTGAAATGTGGACCCAGACTGTGGGGGCGATATGCTGACTCTGTAAACTACTTAGAGAGGGCTGAAAGCCCTATGAAGCGGTATATAAGTCTAACTGCTATTGCTATTGCTAATTAAAAGCAGAACCTAATATAAGCTTCCATTCAGAAAAAATGGAGTTAAACGTACTGTATTACAATCCTTACTGTAAGGAGTAAGGATTGTAATTGCAATCATTTAGGATTGTAATTGCAATCGTGTAAAACATAAATTGATTGGCTATTAAAGGCCCAGCTTTAATTAGTGGGGCAACAAGGTTAACAGTATACCTGCTTGTATTTTTATAATCCAGATTTATTTTTTAAAGTAGGGAAATCAACTTTCTAATGGAAACATTTTATTACTAAGCACTCCTAGCTAAAACAATTAAACCAATTCATACACAGGGCAACTTCTGGCACAGAAGTCAAAATAATCTCCTCTTCTAACAAGATTAGTTTTGCTGCAAAAGAGAAAGTGACACACAGAAACCAATGTTCTTGAATGCATTTTGTCTCTTTTTGCAGCCACTATGACCCTCCACTTAATTAGGAGACGCCAAAAATGTGTGTGAATTAGCAATGCACGCTCATGGACACAGGTACAAGTAAAACAATGGAAAGTCATGATGGCCCAATACTCCATCAAAGCTGTAGGTGAAGTAAATGCCAAAATTGGGGACATCCCACTGAGTAAGAATGCTCAGCTCCCAAGTTTTCCAAATTCAAATAGCAATAGCAATAGCAGTTAGACTTATATACCGCTTCATAGGGCTTTCAGCCCTCTCTAAGCAGTTTACAGAGTCAGCATATTGCCCCCAACAATCCGGGTCCTCATTTTACCCTCCTCGGAAGAATGGAAGGCTGAGTCAACCCTGAGCCGGTGAGATTTGAACAGCCGAACTGCAGAACTGCAGTCAGCTGAAGTAGCCTGCAGTGCTGCATTTAACCACTGCACCACCTTGGCTCCTTATGGGATCTCTCAGCAAAAGTTCTGTTTTTGTTATGAAATTCACTTTTGTTATGAAATTCACTGGGTTCACTACCCACCATCCCAATCTATAATGCATGAGATTGGCCTCTGCCTCTTTTAAAATGCCTTCAGGTTTGAGAGACAACTATGCCTGTTAGTTTGATGTCTTGGAGTTCCCAAAAAATAATCATGGGTATCTCTGGTGCCAAGGATGCTGTCACATCATCTCACTGGCTTTGTTTCATTAATGCCCAAATGCAATGAATTGTACTTGGCTGGCACACAAATACAGTGCTTAACTTGACAACTGGTGCACAACAGTTGGGGTGGGGGTGGGGGGCAGGAAGGAAAAAATATAATTAGGAAAAGAATGTGAATAGCTTGATGGATATGTTTATATATGTATGTTACATGAATCAGGCTATGCACTTCACATTCTACATTTATAGAATAGAATTCTTTATTGGCCAAGTGTGAATGGACACACAGGTATTTGTCTTTGGTGCATAAGCTCTCAGTGTACATAAAGAAAAATAAAATAGAATACATTCATCAAGAATCATAAGAGACAACACTTAGTGAAAGTCATAGGTTACTAATAAGCAATCAAATTATACCAGGAAACAAATAAAACAATATAAATTTTAAAGATACAAGCAACATGCTTATAGTCATAAGTGGATAAAGAAAGGTATTAGGAAGAGAAGAATAATAGTAATACAGTCGTAGTAGTTAATATGACAGTGTTGTGGGAATTAGTTGTTTAGCAGAGTGATGGCATTCCGAGAAAAACTGTCCTTGTGTCTAATTGTTCTGGTGTGCAGTGCCCTGTAGCCAGTGGTGAGATTCAAATAATTTAACAACCAGTTCTCTGCCATAATCATTTTTTCCAACAACCAGTTCACCAAACCACTCAGAAAGTTAACAACCGGTTCTCCTGAAGTGGTGTGAACTGGCTGAATCCCACCACTGCCTATAGCATTGTTTTGAAGGTAGAAGTTGAAACAATTTATGTCCAGGATGTGAGGGGTCTGTAAATATTTTCACAGCCCTCTTTTTGACTCATGCAGTATACAGGTCCTTGATGGAAGGCAGGTTTGTAGCAACTGTTTTTTTCTGCAGTTCTAATTATCTGTTTAAGTCCGTGTCTTGTCTTGTATGTCTATCTTATATGCATATACTGGCCACATTCCCTACAAAATATTGTTTGAGTTTCCTACAAGGTTGCAAAACTAAAAGAAAGGAATATTTTCTCTTTCCAGCTATAGGCCCTGCCTCACCACTGGTGAAGTGGAGAACACAACTCTCCAATATCTGGATACAACCAAGCCATTTGGTTGTGTAGTCGCAGGAAAATTTCATGGCCTTTGAGCAGAAGCCACTGAAAGTGCTGAGTATGCTTCTGTTTTTCATGTGAACATAGTCTATACTCCCCCTCCTTTTTCCCCCCTGCTTCCTCCCCTTTCCCCTGCAGTGCTCCACAACCCTCTGAAGAGACAAGAGTAGAGATGGCGTCACAAAGCATTTCTTGTACTGAAGAGTCTTTGGTGTTCAGCAGTATTAAGTTCCTGCCTTTTGTTTTTTCAAAGGCCTGCACTGTCAGCAAGTGTTACCCTGTATACTATACCAACTCCTGGTATCTCTGAGCAAGGATTTGTGTGTAGGCCAACTAGGAAGATAATATTAGAAGGGGGGCCTTCGTGCCTCTGGACCTTGTTCTTTTCAGAAAGGACAGTTCCATGGCAACCAGGACTATTAGGGAGCCACAATCTTGTCACCACAATTTTAAGCCCTAAGAATTCAACCCAAAAGATAAAACACGACGTGGCAACTTTATCTTTTGCATAAAGTCATTTCTCAGAAATATGATCGGCGCAAGCATTTAAAAAGAGGGAAGCTGTGGGAGGGCAAAACTCTCCTGTGCACATTAGAATTTTGACAGATGAATGAAAGGAGGGAGAAAACACGGCCTTTCAGCCACTTTTTAAAATACGGTGCATCCGTGTGCAGGTCTCCACACAGAATGAACGATTGAGTTGCCAAAAGAATAGCATTATAAGTTTATAGATGAATAACAAAGCGGCAATGTGAATTTAGATAAATCTCCTTGCGGAAATACAAAGATTTAGCGTAAATATGGAGGAGAACGGAATCTGCATTGTGGAAAGGGAGGGACATATAAAAAATAAATCCGTGCATGAAATACTGCATCAAGAAGGTATGGAAAATATAAACTAAAGGCATGCCGTATTTTTTGGAGTATAAGACCCACCAAGATTTTGAAGAGGCAAATTAAAAAAAAAGTTTTTGCACTTTGCAGACTACCCAAAAATGGCTCATTTTTAGCAAAAATGGGCCTGTTTTTCATTTTAAAAAGGGCATGCATAGCCTTTAAGAGGCTTATAGAGTGCTTTTGGGGGCAGGGGGACAAAAATCATCCTGTTTTTCCTTCATTTCTGCCCTCTCCAGCCCCCAGGAGCACTCTGGAAGCCTCCTAAAGGCTATGCACGGCCATTTTGGTGAAGGAGGCAGGGTTTCAGGAGGCCACAAATGCTGTATTCAGTGTATAAGACACACCTAGATTTTCACCCTCTTTTTTGAGGGAAAAGGGTACATCTTATATTCTGAAAACTATGGTAGGTTCAGCAAAAATATATTTGAGAAAGGCCTCAAACATTCAAATTTAGGACCTTTATGGACAGACAAGCAGCAGCATTATACCATTTTACTGTAATATTAATCAACAACTGGCATTTGTATTAGGATCATTTGGTGTTTAATTGCATGATAACGACATCCAATCATTTGGAGTAAGCATCCACCACGATCAGGAGTGTCTGCCCTTCCACTGGTCCTGTGAAGTCGATGTGGATGCATGACCACAGTCCCTTGGCTGCTTTCCACTCTCACACGGGTGTCCGGGGTGGGGCTGGTCGTGTCTCCTGGCAGGGTCTGCAAGTGGCTACCCACTCTGTGATGTCCTTATCCATATTGGGCCACCAGATGTAGTTCCGGGCTAGTGCCTTCATCTGTACTATTCCCTGGTGACCCTCGTGGAGGGCTTCAATGGCTCACCTCTGCAGCCTCTGAGGTACGATGACCTTATGGTCTGTGATGAGTTTGAAATGTCTGCCATACACATACTCATGGAATCTCTTGATCCCTGCAACTGCAGCCAAGGCTTCCTTGTCAATCTGGCTGTAGTTGCGTTCAGCCGGGGACAAGGTCTTGGAGTAATGGGCTATGGGAGCCTCCGATCCATCTGGTAGGCGATGGCTCCAAAGGGGGAGGCATCACAGATGATCTGAACCCGAAAAGTATGGTTGAACTGGAAGAGCACACTGTTGGAGGATAGGAGCTCTTTTACCGCTGCGAAGGCCTGGTCTTCCTTCTGTCCCCAGGTCCATGGTACTGTCTTTCCCAGGATCTTGTGCAGTGGCTCAGTAATGGTGGCGTTCTGTTGTAAAAAAATACTATAAAAATTCAATAGTCCTAAGAAGGCTTGGAGCTCTGTCTTGTTCCTTGGGGTGGGGGTATTTCTAATGGCCTTTACTTTACTGTCAGTGGAGTGGATGCCAGATCTGTCTATGAGGTATCCCAGGAACTCTGCCTGCCTCACACCAATTTTACATTCCTTTGGGTTCACTTTAAGTCCCTTCTCCTTGAACCTCCCCAAAGTCTTGCGCACGCGTCCCATCAGCTGCTCTATGGACTCCCCTGACATGAATACGTCGTCAAAGTATGGCACCACCCCATACTTGCAGTAGCCACTCCATTAAACACTGAAACAGTCTTAGGGCTACGCTGACTCCAAACTGCAGTGTGGTGCATTTGAAAGCCCCCCTGTGGGTCACAATTGTCTGTGCTTCTTCGGTGGCTTCGTCCACAGGCAATTGTTGGTATGCCTGGGTCAGGTCCAGTTTGGTTAATATTTTCCCGCTTCCTAGAGAATGCAACAGATGTTGCACAACTGGCACGGAATATGTGCTTTGCTGTAAGGTCTTATTCAGCGTACACTTGTAATCCGTGCAGAGGCAGACAGAACCATCTGACTATTGGGGTTTCCCATACTTCGTGGTCGGTCGGCATGAGGATTCCTTGGGCAATTAGTTTGTCCAATTGCTCATCCACTTTGGGCCATAGAGCAAATGGGACCTTTCGGGGTTTGAGCGTGATGGGGATTACATGGGGGTGTAGGTGAAATGGGTTTCCCCTTATATTTACCTAGGCCTCCATCAAAGACGTCCATGAACTCTGCCAGTAGCCAATGCAGGTCATGGGTTGAGATTCGATGCAGGCCGGGGATGTCTAGCCCCAGGGACTTGAACCATTCCATTCCCTGTAGAGACGGTTGGGGGCTGGCAATGACCGTGAGGGGTAGACAGCCCTGGAATTTGTGTCAACCTCCATTCTTCCTAGGACTTGGATCTAGTTCTCCTGGTAGTCGTTGAGCCGGACGTTTGGTAGTTTGAGGAGCTTCTTGCTGGCTGTCGGGTTCAATTTCTTAATGCTCTGCCAGGACACGATCATAAAATATGATCCTGTGTCCAGCTCCATCTTGCATGGTCCCCCTTCAATGGTCACCGTGGCATGGAACTTTTCCCCTTCATAGGCATCTGCGTGGCCCACAGTGGTGGTCTGGGCTTGGTACTGTCCCGTTCTCCGCCTATTCTGCTGTTGGCCAGGTTGTGGGTTGTTTTGTCTCCACTGCAGAGCCATGGGTCTTGGATGGGACAGGTTGGGCTGGGATGCTCTGCACGCCTTGGCAATGTGGCCTTTCCACTGGCATCTGCAGCAGATGACTTCCCGGAAATGGCATGCTGCTCTTGAATGGAATCCCATGCAGCCAGGGCAACGTGGCTGCCTGTCCTCTATGTCCCTTGCACTTTGGCGCGTAGTGGTCTTCCAGGGCACATTGTAGGGTTGTCCATGCGACAGTCTCTACGTCTGCTGGGGCAATCAACGTCTGTACCATCTTATAGATTTTTGTTCCGCAGTAAGTTAGGAATAATGCCCACTTCCTATTATCTGGCTGGTCCTGGTAGTCATTGCCTTTCAGGAACATCAGGAATCACCCCATGTATGTGTTCCAGTCCTCCGTCTGCGAGTCAAAGATCGCTGGTGCAGGGGATGCTTGCGATGCCATCTCATGCTGTGGTGCAGGGTCTTGGTCCTTGTGCAAAATGGCTACTTGTCCAACGAGGGTTCTCAGGTCCCTTTGTCCTTCATCGCCAGTATTAGATTGGCAAGAAGCATCAGGCAAGAGGCGCGAGTAAGTTTCAGCACTTTTTATTGCAAGAATAAGTGACTGCGCTCTGCCAGCTGGGCTGCTGGAGCTCGCCTTTTAAGGAGCTCTGGCAGACCAGCTGGCCAATGACAGTAGTTTAAACTTCCCGGGGTTTGGGCAACCAATCCCTGGTGAGCGTGTGAAAACATGTAAATTTAACAAAGTATGTCCGTACATAACAGCAAAATCATTATATTAGTTGAGTAAATATGAAAAGAGAAGGATAGTTGTAGTGATTAAGATGTTGGACTGCTTTTAGAGAGACCCAGATTCAAATCCACTCTATTACAGGGTGGCTTTGGGCAGGTCTCACCGACTCAGGGTTGACTCAGCCTTCCATCCTTCCGAGGTGGGTAAAATGAGGACCCAGATTGTGGGGGCGATATGCTGACTCTATAAACTGCTTAGAGAGGGCTGAAAGCCCTATGAAGCGGTATATAAGTCTAACTGCTATTGCTATTGCTATTACTAGGTCAATCATTCTCTTAGCCCAGAGTTGTTACAGCTGATATAAAGTAAAGAGAAATTGTTTTATATGCTGCTTTAGTCATTTCCCCATACATTATCTTCTGCAGTTATCCATCATTGTTGGGTCAAAATATCAGTAGCAAGAAAGGGTTTTACATTACAGCATTAGTGATTAGAAGATATATAAGTAACTAAGCGGGATGTCAGGATTCCAAATAGCATCCAAAATTAAATCAAAGTCCAAGGCAAAGTATTGGTCAAGTTCCAATTTATTAAGAGAGCCCTGTTGGCACATCTGGGAAAACCCGAATATGAAAGCTTCCCGGGTTTTCCCCATCCAGTTGAAAGTTCAAGATCTTGTCTCCACACCCACAAACCCCTCACATGGTCCAATCTTCCACTGCCATGCCGGCAGTTCCACCCATCCAGTTCCTGTCAGGTGCAGAGGTGCAACGCCAAAGGATGACCTTGACTTTTTAGAAGGAATTTTGTGTTGGCTACATAGCATCTAACTCTGTAGAATCCCCCCTCTCATTTTCCCATAATAGAAAAGGGCAAAGTAGAATAATAGAAAGTGTGCCAGTCCAAAGATCCAAAAGGAATATGGCTGCAGGCCTGACATGGGAAGTGACCAGAGGTTCCTGGAGAATAATTGGGTCTGAGTAAGCATAGAAAAGCAATATACAGCTAGTACACCAGTGGTGGGTTTCAAAAATTTTTTGAACCTACTCTGTGGGTGTGGCCTCCTTTGTGGGAGTGGCTTGCCGGCCATGTTTTCTCTCTCTCTCTCTCTCTCTCTCTCTCTCTCTCTCTCTCTCTCTCTCTCTCTCTCCCCTTCCTTTTGTCTCTCTGTCCCTTTTTCCTTTTTTTCTTTCATCTCTCTCACTTTTTCTTTCTTTTTTCTTTTTTATTTCTTTCTTTCTTTCTCTTTCTCTTTCTCTCTCTGTGTGAGTCTGTATGTGTGTGTGTGTGTCAGTGGTGGGTTTCAAAAAAATTTGGAACCTCTTCTGTAGGTGTGGCCTGCTTTCCGGGTCCACTGGTGGAATCTCTTCTAACCGGTTCGGTAGATTTGACGAATCGGTTCTACCGAGTAGGTGCGAACTGGTAGGAACCCACATCTGTAGTACACTGAAGTGTTATTAAGCGTATCCTTTGTAGGGTATTTTTACTCTTCCATTATGCATGGTTGCTTAAGGGGAAAAAGTTAATCATTCAACATCTACATTCATCATTTATTCTCTTTGTGCAAGGTGCCTGAATGTTAGCTGTATAACTATTAATAAGAATATGTGGGGAGCGAAATTGTTTGCTTTTGTTATAACTCTTAAATGTTTCTTTCTATGAAATCCTGGATAACTTCATGTGAGGCCAAGTTAGTTTGCCACAGGATCGTCTTTCAAAGATAAGAGTACAGCAATTTGTTTCCTTTCAGTGGCGTATCAGTTAAGACATTCCTTTCCACCATCAAGATTTAGGCATTGCATTAGAATTGGAGTGTCTCTGCGCTTGTATTTCTGTTTGAACTAGAATCGCATGTTAGGAACGTAACTTTGGATGAAAATGAAACCCTCTGGTTTTTATGCAACAACTGGCTTATGTTCACACAGCCTTCTGATTAACTTTGAATACTTTTTGTGAGAAATTACTTCAGATGACTGGCAAGAACAGTTTACTGCTTGCTCCATAGTTCAGTAGGCACAGAAGAAGTGAAAACTCGAAGACGGAGAAGAAAAAAGAAAGGATGCTTTCATAACCAGCCACTGACCATATAGCAATATGCCCTTTCTCATCCTTCCTATTTATTTTTAGAAACATGTTGATTTCCTTACAAGTAAAACATTAATTTTTTTTTCTATTTTTATTCTTTTTTTTTTTTGCATAATATTTTTATTTCCGTTTCATTCTATACAATCAGATGTTTACTGTGCATAACCAGGGCATATAACATTGAGTAATAACCACAACCCTCACTTATATAGAAAATGCCCCCTACAATACAAACCGAATATACTACCTTAACTCACCATACACCCTCTTTCAACCCTCTCCAACTTTCATTCTTCCTTCTCACATACCTCTCTACACCTACTTCCCCTCCCCCTCTATCTAACCCTAACCCTATCACTCCCTCTCTTAATCCATTCCCTCCCTTCCTTCTCCTCCTCCTCTCTCTCTCACTCTCTCCACCCTCCTTCTTCTTTCACTCAGCTCCTCCCTTCGGTATACTTCTATTACCTTCCAATATATTCGGTTTGTTCTGTTTTAACACTAACATTAAAAAGCCACAGTATACAAATGCAATCATGTACCTTAAAGTTTAACACATATTATGTTTCCCCCCTCCCCCCCTCCCCCTAGATCCCCACCTCCCTTCCCTCCCCCCGACTTCCCAGAGCCCATACATGGTATAACTTTTTGACAATCACAGTCTAAAATATCTCTACATTGATCTCAGCTTCAAGTAAAACATTAAATTTTAATGCTCTATAGAGATTCTCGGTCATCCTGGTTGTCCCAAAGGTGCTTTTTCAGGAGGCAACTGGACTTTCTTGTTTTTTTCTTTTGAAGATGTTACACTTTTCATCCAAGAAGCTTCTTCAGTTCTGACAGGATAGTGGAGAATGGAAGGTTTTACATTCTTTGCAGAGAGCTGGCCTTTTGCATCCTTTTAGCGGGTTGTTGAAGCACTTGGAAGTTTATCTGTGTCCCCAGGGTCACCTGAGTGGTGCTCCTGGTTCATGTAGTCTGCAATTTTTCTCTGGAAATCTATTTCTGCTCCCACACCATTCGAAGGACATTCATTCCAAATTGTATAGCTAAAATTCTGTAGAGATTCTGAGTCATCCAGGTCATGGTTGTCCCAAAGGTGCTTTTTCAGGAGACAACTGGACTTTCTTCTTTTTTGTTTTGAAGAAGTTTCGCTTCTCCTCGGATGAGAAGCAAAACGTGTTCAAAAGAAAAAAACAAGAAAGTCCAGTTGTCTCCTGAAAAAGCAACTTTGGGATGAGACTTTAATCTACTTTAAAAGTCAATTTAAGTCTTGCTTTGCTTCCATGTTGGTAGAAAACAATCCCAAAGCTTCTTCCAACCACATTAGTTTAATGTCTAATCCTGGTGAACAGTCGTTTTTGTTTTTCTTTTCTTTCTACATTTTTCTTTGAGACTTTCCCAGTAGGAGACATCAGTTTTTCCAGGTGGAAAAAAGGTTAGGTAATCTTTACTAATGATATGAAATAGTTTATTTAAATCTGGTACTTTGTAGCTACTAGTGAGACTGCAATTCTCCAACTATCCAGCCTACTTACAGGCATTAGTTTAAGAAAGGTGGTTGAGATACATTATGTTGATGTGTAGGAAGTTAGCACCCACCCCTCTCCTAGAAGAATGAAATATCCTAGGAAATATTGAAAAGGCAGAATATTATATTTCCCTGGATAAGAAATGGAGAAGCATGTTTTTAGGTAGGAAACAGATTCACTCTTAATAGCCTCCCACCTTTGTAAATGGGCCATTAAAATGGCTGAGCCAGACTATTCTACATAACAAAGGTAGGATTAACCCGCAACAGAAACTCACCACATGGCATCTGGGAACTCAACCAAACTTCGGGCTCAAAAGTCACACAACCTACGAAGTTAGCTAAGCCCCCCACCCCACCCCGGGAGTCTGACAACCAATCAGAATACATTTCTTACACAGGAACAGGAAACAGAGAGGTGGGGCAGAACAGAGAATTTAAAAAATTCAGGAACTTTCAGCAAGTCCCCTTTTCCCCTCTCTTTTCCTCTTCACCCAAATCTTGAAGCATGTGATCACCTTTTCCCCCCAAACCTCAAACCATGTGGTCTTGTCCACCATTAAACCGTCTTTCCAAACAGCCTCCATGTTTCCAGTGTCTTTTTCTACACTTGCAACTGAACCCAGAAGGACATTTCTTCCAACAGATGTAACACAATCTTTCATATAATGTTATATAACAGACATGTAATTAGTCATCTTTCGCACACATGAAACTAAAACAAAACCCATCAGAATAGCTATGTACACAAATCCAAGAATTATAGAGATCCTCCATTGCTACCTCTGTTGCAGAGGTGTCAAACTTGGGTTGTCACATTGTAGTCACGTGATGTTTCATGACTTTTTTGCCCTTCGCTAAAATGGGGTGGGCGTGGCCAGCACATGACACATCTGCCCCGTTGGCCATAAGCTTGACACCCCTGATCTATAGAGATGAATAGAACTCTAATATAAGTGGATTGTGTTATGCATTCCTACTTCCTACATCTTTTAGTCTCATACCTTATCCTTTAAAGCAGCGGTTCTCAACATGTGGGTCAAGACCCCTTTGGGGGTTGAACGACCCTTTCACAGGGGTCACCTAAGACCATTGGAAAATTGCAAAATTACAGTTATGAAGTAGCAACGAAAATAATTTTATGGTTGGGGGTCACCACAACATGAGGAACTGTATTAAAGGGTCGCGGCATTGGGAAGATTGAGACCCACTGCTTTAAAGAATTAAACGCAGGCATATTTTGTACCAATAATGAGATTTCTATTTAGAACATTGTGTAGTAAACAGTTCTGTATCTGTGTTGCTTAGAAAGGGCTGTAACACACTGAGAAGTGGTACATAAGTCTAAGTGCTATTGCTATACTGCCATCTGGAAAGTAGTTCATGCACAGCATTATAACTTCATGTAAAGTTTATAGTGTAGTTCACTGAGGCACGTGGAATATGATGAATATCCAAGTATTTTCCCACCAAAAGGAATTTTTCCCCATAGTTCACCTAATTAACTCTTCCCTATTAGTTCTTTCTACGGGCTGCGTACTTAAGCCTATAGATATGGACTTTTTCTATTCACTATTAGGAGTTTTCATCCTACAGACATTCTTTGTTGTTGTTTTGGTCTTATTAACTAGAATCAATAATCCAAGCATAAACAAATCAGCTTTTCCCTAACTTTGTTGTTGTTGTTAGTTGCAAAGTCACGATCCCATGGACAATGTTCCTCCAGGCCTTCCTTTCCTCTACCATCCCCTGGAGTCCATTTAAGCTCACGCCTACTGCTTCGGTGACTCCATCCAGCCACCTCATTCTCTGTTGTCCCCTTCTTTTGTCTTCAATCTTTCCCAGCATTAGGTTCTTCTCGAGTGAGTCCTTCTTTCTCATCAGGTGGCCAAAGTATTGGAGTTTCATCTTCAGGATCTGGCCTTCTAAAGAGCAGTCAGGGTTGATCTCCTCTAGGACTGACTGGTTTGATCGCCTTTTCCCCTAACTAGTAAATTCCAAATGGCCAATATTTCTATTAATATAGCTGAACTTGGGCAGCCTTTTCCCAAAATAGGGTTGGGAAATCTGGTAATTGAGATCTCAACCCATGAGGAAATCAAGTTCAAGAAAGTTGAGCTAAATACAAATGGCTCCCACAGTCCTAGGAAACATATGCCTCATTTCCAAATGCACTGCTGAGATTACGTAGTTGACTAATGTCAAGCAAACAGCCAAGTTCCGAGAGCATCAAGAACTCCCCACTCTAACCCTGAGCTACAGATATTTTCTTCTATTGGAACCTGAATACGTATAGGAAAATGGTCGTGCTAGAAGACTATATAGAATAGAATAACAGAGTTGGAAGGGGCCTTGGAGGTCTTCTAATCCAACCCCCTGCTTAGGCAGGAAACCCTATAGCAGTGATGGTGAACCTTTTTTCCCTCGGGTGCCAAAAGCCCGCCCGCCCGTGCTACCATGCATGGGGGCATGCCCACACCCATAATTAAATACCCCCCAGAGAAAATGACCTCCCCCCCCCCCCGAGGCCCTCTGGAAGCCGGAAATGGCCTGTTTTCCAACTTCCGGTGGGCCTGGTAGGTCTGTTTTTTGCCTTCCCTAAGATTCAGGCAGTTTTCCTGAAGCCTGGGGTGGGTGAAAAGGGCCTCCCCACGCCCTCCAGAAGGCCAAAAATCAGCTGGCCAGTGCTTGCATGTGCGCTGGAGCTGACATAGGGTAAAGCCTCGCGTGCCCTCAGATATGGCTCCATGTGCCATCTGTGGAACGCATGCCATAGGTTTGCCATCACGGCCCTATAGCGTTTCAGACAAATGGTTATCCAACCTCTCCTTTAAGACTTCCAGTGTTGGAGCATTTACAACTTCTGGAGGAAAGTTGTTCCACTGATTAATTGTTCTAACGGTCTGAAATTTTTCCTTAGTTGTAGGTTGCTTCTCTCCTTGATTAGTTTCCATCATTGCTTCTTGTCCTGCCTTCAGGTGCTTTGGAGAATAGCTTGACTCCCTCTTCTTTGTGGCAGCCCCTGAAAGATTGGAACACTGCTATCATGTCTCCCCTAGTCCTTCTTTTCATCAAACTAGACGTACTCAATTCCAGCAACCATTTTTTATATGTTTTAGCCTCCAGTCCCCTAATCATCTTTGTTGCTCTCCTTCATCCCCTCACATTATTTAAGGCACACACAATACAGAAAGAAATGCTACTACATTTTTTCAGTCAGCTCAGTTCCAGTATAACACACCACGACACCCATGATGTAAATTTTCATGCAATTCTACTCAGGTACAGTGTAACGAGAAAAGGAACAATATCCCTCTATCCCTCTAGATCCTGCCATTGTTCTATGCATAGCCTGCTGATGAACGTGAGATGGCAAAGTCATCTTCATTAGATGGAATTTAATAGTGAATCAAAGTTCTAGAGAGAATAGACTGATCTAAACTTTAGCCTCCCTTGAGTCTCGCTGAAAGATTAGAGGGAAGGAACAGGGTCCTGCTGTGTTGAAGATATCAGATAGTTTTTCACTAATAGTTACTTTTGTTATAAAGCCTTAGAGTCTCACCCAAATTTAACTCTTTGGGGGGATAGGGGGGAAGGTTCAACTATGGAATAACACATTCAACTAAAGTTCTTAATTCACAATAATTCCGTTGTGATGCTGAGATACGATAGGTCTTAGATTTATATACATTTGAAGTGCTTTTTTTCCCATTTAAAGGATGATTTTTTCAACGACTTATTAGGCCACAGACACTGGTCTTTGAATTTTAGACATTCTCAAAGCCAGTTGTCACTTTAAAAAAAAATCAGAATAAGTCTATACCTCAAATAACGAGAAGTACCCTGTTTCCCTGAAAATAAGACCTCCCCGGATAATAAGCCCAATTGGGCTTTTGAGCGCATGTGCTAAAATAAGCCCTCCCCTGAAAATAAGCCCTCCTGAAACTATTGCAACACAGCAGCAGCCATGAGGTGACCACGCTCACCGCCTCTCAAAAATAATAAGACCTCCCTGAAAATAAGGCCAGGTGCTTATTTCAGGGGTCAAAAGAAAATAAGATCCTAATTTCTACATATAACACATTCTTAATAACCTTATTTTTGGAAAAACATGGTATTTTAAATATAAAGAACAGAAAATTAAATATGCAACTATTATTGCAGTAAGGATTTTCCTTAACGGTTTGTTAGTGGTTTTTGCTTTACAGTGTCAAATCATTTTAAATAAAATGTTAGGTCTGAACTTATTTTAAGAAAGATAAAACATGCTGCCCGGGAGAATTGTTACTCTCCACCCACAGAACACCAACTGACAGAGCTAAAGTATAAACAAGTATGAAAAACAGAATGTGTTAGATGATCTTGCTAATCTAATGCTGTCTCTGTACAGTCCATCAAGCTTCTAGCCTTTTATTGAGGCTTCTGTTTCACTCATTGAAAAGGGACGATAGAGGCTCACTATATCAAAGCTTCGTTATCATTATTGGCTGGGTTGTGCAAGCATCTTTAATTCTTTTGTTGATGGCTGAAAGTGTGTTATGCAGCATTGATAAAACTGCTACAAAAGCTTTAAGCAGAAGCTGCCTTGGTCTCCATTTCTGACAGGCGAGATCTCCCCATTGTCAATTTATAATTGGCCCGGACTAAATGACCTTAGGGGTTGGTGTTTTTTTTTTTTTTTTGAAGAATTAGAGTTTATTGCTTTCCAATTCCTTAAGCTGATCCTGATGTAGCCTTGTACTTCAGCTGTATAGGTGTAATTTCTTACCTGCATCCAAAGTTTTTCATGCATAATAGGTGTGATTGAGCAAAAGAAGGAAATAATACAGGGTTGGAAACAATTTTGCCAATTCTTAAAAGAGCCCCTCTAAACAACTGACATTTAGATTAGACTTTAAGGTCACAACCAAGGATCTCCTTCATCAGAATGAATAAGGGCACCCAAGCATAATATGATGCTTTTCCCCATTTTGTATAGATTCTCATGAAAATCTAAAGACATTGTGTAAAAAGCAAACCCCAGTATTATATAAACATTAGACAGTGTTATATGACTGTAGTCTGTAAATGTGGATTTATAGACGGCTGTTACATATAAGCTGGGTTGACAAAATCACAAATGAGGAGGTGATAAGCCACCTGGTACAGCCAAGGGAAATCATCAAAGCCATTAAAAAGCTAAAGTTAAGAGTATTTTGGACATGTGATGCAACACCCCCCAAAATATGGCATCCTTCACTTAATCCTCCAGGGTAAAATTGAAGGCAAATGAGGTCCAGGCAGAAGAAGAACACCATGACTTCAAAACCTAAGGGACTGGTTTGGAAAAAGATCAGCAGCACTTTTCCACGTGGCTGTTGACAAAAATAGGATTTCCAACATCTGATGATGGATATGGCACAAGAAGAAGAATATGACTGTAGTAACACTATGGGATTGTTAAGAGTCTAAACTAGTTAACAAGTGGGTAAAGAAGGAGAACAAATGGGATTTGCTCAGCAGTTCAACATGGAAATAGAAGGAAGGAAAATATAAGGGAGAAGGAAGGGTGGCTGGAGAAGCCAAGGGAGTGTGTGCTCAGCTGTGAAAGGTGAGAAGGTCAACTCTGAATAGCTAGATACTGCAAGGAGTGGGACCTGAGAGTCCTTTCTGGGTGACTGAGTGACTGCTTCCTGGTTAGTAAGCTGAGAACATAAAAAGAATATAAGGCAGATGGTTTCTGGCTCATAGAGCAACATGGAGAATTAACAAGAATTGAATTCAACATGGGAGCCACAAACTAATTTTCTAACTCAAGAGTTGGTACTTAGCTATCATGAAGCCTTAAAAGGGAACAACAACAACAAACATAAATAAATAAAATAAAATAAAATAAATAAATAAGTGTTCCCAAGTGGTTGAATGCCAAGAGTGTAAATCCTTTCCATTTCCCACCCTTTTGTTAGAACAAAAGAAGCTTCTTGGTTGAGAAGTGAAATGTCTTCAAGAAAACGAAAAATCAAGGAAGTCCAGTTGCCTTTTTTTCAAAACCACCTTTGCGGACAACCATGGCATAAATATTTTCTGTTGGTAGACCCATAAGAAACAAAGGTAAAAATGAACAGAAGTTAACAGTGGATACATCTGTAATGTTAACAATCTGATATACTGTACATCAGCTGAAGTGAAAACAATAGAATAGAATAGAATAGAATAGAATAGAATAGAATAGAATAGAATAGAATAGAATAGAATAAGAGAGTTGGAAGGGACCTTGGAGGTCTTCTAGCCCAACTCCCTGCTTAGGCAGGAAACCCAACACCACTCCAGACAAATGATTATGCAAAATCTTCTTAAAAACTTCCAGTGTTTGAGCATTCACAACTTCTGGAGGCAAGTTGTTCCACTGATTAATTGTTCTAACTGTCAGGAAATTTCTCCTTAGTTCTGAGTTGCTTCTCTTCTTGATTAGTCTCCATCTATTGCTTCTTACTGTACTTAAAGAAAAACTCAAATAATTGGTGTGGTAGATTGAACATCATTAGAGAATATGCTGTTTTATCAAATGAAAAAATACCATTTAAGCTGGCAGAGGTAGCATCTTTTCACACTAAATAACATCAAACGAACGAGCATGCCTATTGCTTAAGAGTGACAATCCAGAAGCAAAAGATGTAGATGATATTCTTAACCATTGAAACTACAATCAATATTCAGCCCTTTCAAGAACAAACAGAGGAAGCCTTCAAATGAAGAAAAAGTGACCCTGACAAACAGGAGACAGGATAGCTTCCTGGGCTCTTCAAGAAGACAAAGAACTGTCCTTGATGACTTACTAGTTGTTGTGGCCTGCCAGCGGCCATTGGAGCTGGTGGCAGACTCGGACAATGAGGAGGTTGGGGAGGAACATGGGCCAATCCTGGAGTCTGGGGAAGGCTCTGATGAGTGCTTTGCGTCGGAGGCAGAGATGGGGCCAGGGCCGCCTGACAGTTATCAGCTACGTTCGGAGTTGGAGATCAGTGGGGCTGAAGAACAGCTGGAGCCTGTTCCTGATGTGTGCATGTGCAGAGCTGCCAGGAGAAGGGAACAGTTAAGGAACAAGAGCCGACTCGGGAGTAAAGGCGCAGGTGGACGGTGAATGGCCCTCCCGTAAGGATAAAGAGGAACAAAAGGGGAATGGAGTTTGCAGGAGACAATTAGTTCATTTAATTAGTGTGAAGATCTGTTTGTGACTCTCAGAGACTCCTTGCCAAGTATTTTCTTGTACAACATTGTGTTTGAAAGATATCGGCCTGGCAGCTCTCCAAGCATGATAAGGTTTGTGGTTGTAAATTCACCCTCGGGTTCTCTGCTTGGTTGCTGGGTGGATGTGGCCATCGTGGGTGTGATCTAGTTGGCCTCCTACACCACAGTTGGGGAGGGGCATTTTCACCTCCCCCAGGCTCCAGAGACTTTCCTCAAGGCTCTGGGAGGGCAAAAACTTCTTCCCCCAGGATCCAGAGACCCTCCTTCTGGAATTTCCAGGAGGCCCATTTCCCCCCCCCCCCCTCCTTGAGCCTCTTGAGGGCCCTGCACTTATCTTGGGATTTGAAGGCTCTCAAAACTGGCCATGACATTAGCTACCAATTCTCCTGAATCCAGGCAAACCAGTAGCATACCCAACCCTGGATGTGCGCTATAAAAAGTTAAGTTGGACAAGAAACTAAATTCTGCAAAGGGAAGGGAATCTATGAATATGGAATGTTTGCTATTAAGAAACTGACAAAGAATATGGTAACACTCTTCAAATTCCTGTTGTAACACAGGAGAAGGTCGAAACCTTTTTCCTATAATTCCAGAATGCTCAGGGGACAATAAAAGACTCAGATTACAAGAAAATGTACTTCAATACAGTGTTCTTAACAAGTTCTTAAGAAAAAGACCAATTTGATAATGTTATCAATTACTCTTCCCTGATTGGGTTCAGGCAGGGACTAGACAGCCATCTGTTGGGAATGCTGTTTTACAGTTTCCTGCAAAGAACTGTTTAAATATTTATTTAAAAGATAATTTAGTATCGCCTCTAAGCAGAGGCTGTTGAGTCCTTCCCAACTCTACACGCTCATATCTTTGTTTACCTCAGATCAGGAAGGAGAAGAGTTCTTGATTTATGTTCTGTGCTTACCAAATCCTGCCATTATAGAGTGCGGCAAAATGAGAAAGTGTTCCTTTCCTCCAATCTCACTTCCATTTCATCTCCTGCCTTCTGTTGCTCCCCTCTAAAAGATAAGGAAAAGTGGAAGATAAGAATACTTTATGAGTATTTGGAGGAAATAATGGAAGAAAAAATTGATATGAAGCCAGAGCTGTGCCTTCTACCGTGTTTCCCCGAAAATATGACCTGTCCTGAAACTAAGGCCTTGCCACATTTTTCTGGTAGGCAAAAATATAAGCCCTCCCCTGCAAATAAGCCTCCTGGACACCCCCCCCCCACCTCTGGCCAGGCAGAGCGCCACTCACCAACCTAGCAGTATCCCTAAGGTGCCAAGCCATGGGAACCAGTGGGGGGAAAGGTGATCATGTTGCTTGGCGCCTTCGGGATATCCTAGGTTGGTGAGTGGCGCTATGCCCAGCTGAAGAGGAGGGGGTTGCTACATGGCTGCTCTTTTGCAAGCGGGCTTCCAAAGAGCCAGGCACAGCTCAGGGGCGAACGGCTGTGTTGCACTGTCACAGCAGCGCAGCACAGCAGCCATGAAGCGACCACACTCAGGAGCAGCCACCCGGCAAATCCCCTTTCCAGCCAGGCACAGCGCCATTCACTGACCTAGGGGTATCGCCATGCCACATGAGTGTCTGTTTGCTGCCTCCCAGCTCTCGCAGAGCAAGAATTAGAGGAAAACATGGGAATGCAAATAGTAATTTTTTTAAAAAAAATTAGGAATTTGGCTGACAGAGAAATGCTCAACAATTAAGGAAGATAATTATGTTTAAATGATTCAGAAAATTAAGAAAGATCTGAAAAATTGGAGGAAACTACAAATATCATTAATGGGAAGAATTGCCATCATTAAAATGAATATACTACCAAAATTTTTATTTTTATTTCAAGTGGTACCGATTAGCCTAGGGAAAAACTTTTTAAAAAATTTAAACAAATTAATTGCACATTTTATTTGGTCAGGGAAAAAACCATGATTTAAATTAAAATTGCTACAGGACAGTAGAGATAGAATACAGATAGAAAAGGATTTGGACTTCCCGATTGGGAGCTTTATTATCAAGCAGCAGCTCTCACCTGGATAAGGGACTGGATCAATCTAAAAAAACAGAAGATTACTAACAATAGAAGGTTATAATTTGGAATTGGGTTGGCACATCTTCATCTGGGAAAGACAAAATTCATAGCTACTTCCAAAAACTTTTAATTAGAAAAGCTCTACTATAAACTTGGTTAAAAATCAAAACAAAACACTACAAATCCCAATCTGACTATCCACCATGGAAGCTCTGATATACCCGAATGTATTGGACATAAATAAGATAATAAGATATAAAGATATATTAGACAACCAGGAAAAACTAAAAACAAGACAAGAATTGGAAGATGAGGGAATAGATATAGGCTGGTGGCCCTATTTACAAATATAGGCAAGGTATAAAAAAAAAGGGAAAGGGATGGATTCTATAAGGAGCCGCAAGAGCTGGATGAAATTCTACAGGGAACCAAAGAAAAATTTATTAAAAAAATATATCACTATTTATTAAAATTCAAAATGGAAGAATAAAATGTTTAAGAAACGATGATAAAATGGGTGATAAATTTTGGGTATAGTATAGAATTGGCGGAATGGGGAAAAATTTGTGAAATAAATTACAAATTAACGATGGCAACGACATATAGAGAAAACATGTACAAGATGTTCTACAGATGGCACCTTCTACCAGCGAGAATTGCGAAAATGTTCCCGGAGTGTTCACCTATCTGTTGGAAATGCAACCAACAACATGGAACCTACTACCATATGTGGTGGACGTGCACATCTGCGAAAAAGTATTGGAAAAAAAATTAAAGATTGGCTAGAGGAGATTACTAAACATCAAATTGCACTAAAACCTGAATTAGTTTTGTTAGGAATTATAAAAGGAAATTATGAAAAAAATATTAGATACTTAATTGTACACATAATTACGGCAGCGAGAATTAAATTCACTCAAAACTGGAAAAATAATTATACACCAACAGAAGAAAATGTAATAAAAAATATTGGAATGTGCAGAGATGGATAGGCTCAGGAAAGAACTAAAAGAGAAAGAAGAATCAGAATACTACTCCGTATGGGATTTATTGTACAATTGGCTCTAGAGGAAAGGGGGGAAGCAGGAAAGCCAAAAAGAAAGGAATAAAGCTTAACAAATTAATAGACAACTACAAAACCAGAAAATGATAAAAAGCTAGAAATATGAGATAGACTATACCAAATAATTATACAAAATGACTTAAATGTAGTAAAAATTGATTATTATATATAGAATGAAGAAAAATGCATGAAATAATGTAAATGCCCAAATATATAAAGCTATAGTTATAAAAGACTTAGTTGTATAGATAAAAAAAATCACAACAGATATGTAAAAAAATGTAATGTGTTGCAAATATGTGAAGTTTGTACAAACAAAATAAAATATTTTTAAAAAAGAATAGAATAGAATAGAATAGAATAGAATAGAATTCTTTATTGGCCAAGTGTGATTGGACACACAAGGAATTTGTCTTTAGTGCATATGCTGTCAGTGTACATCAGGAGATTAAAATACATTCATCAAGAATAAAAAGATACAAAACTTAGTGATAGTCAAGGTTACTAATAAGCTATCAAATCTACTAGTAAACAAATAAAACAATATAAATTGAAAGATACAAGCAACATGGTTATAGTCACAAGTGTGAAGAGTTAGGTACTAGGAAACAAATAGGTGCTAGGAAGGAAGAGAAGAATAGTAATACAGTAAATTAGTAAATTATTTTACAGGGTTGGGAATTAGTTGTTAAGCAGAGTGATGGCATTCGGGGAAAAACTGTCTTTGTGTCTAGTCGTTCTGGTGTGCAGTGCCCTATAGTTCCGTTTTGAGGGCATAAGTTGAAACAATTCAACTTATGTGGGGGGGCAGAGATCGACCCCTAGGCCCCTAACATATGGGGTGCCGCAGGGTTCGGTCTTATCCCCCCTACTATTTAACATCTACATGAAACCGCTGGATGAGATCATTTGGAGGCACGGGATAAGATACCATCAATACGCGGACGATACTCAGTTGTATCTGTCCGCCCCGTGCCAACTCAATGAAGCGGTGGACATGATGAACCGGGGTCTTGAGGCCGTTATGGACTGGATGAGGGCTAAGAAGCTTGTACTCAACCCGGAGAAGACCGAGTGGCTGTTGTGTTTTCCTCCCAATAATTCGATCAGTGTTCCATCGCTCAGGCTGGGGGGTCAAATTTTATACCCCTCAGAGAGGGTTCGCAACTTGGGAGTCCTCCTGGATCCACAGCTGACTTTTGACCACCATCTGACGGCTGTGACCAGGGGGGCATTTGCCCAGGTTCGCCTGGTGCGCCAGTTGCGACCCTACCTGAACCGGGAGGCCCTCACAACAGTCACTCGGGCCCTTGTGACCTCTAGGCTGGAATACTGCAATGTGCTCTACATGGGGCTGCCCTTGAAGAGCATCCGGTGACTTCAGCTAGTCCAGAACGCAGCCGCGCTAGTGATTGTGGGTGCACCTCGGTTCACCCACATAACACCTATCCTCCGCGAGCTGCGCTGGCTACCTGTTGATCTCCGGGTGCGCTTCAAGGTGCTACTTGTCACTCATAAAGCCCTTCATGGTAGTGGGTCTGCGTACTTGAGAGACCGCCTCCTGCCAATTACCTCCCTGCGACCAATTAGATCACATAGATTAGGCCTCCTCCGAGTTCCATCTGCCAGTCAGTGCCGACTGGCAACTACACGGAGGAGAGCCTTTTCAGTAGTAGCTCCGACCCTTTGGAACGATCTCCCCGTGGAGATGCGTACCCTCACCACCGTCCAGACCTTCCGCACAGCCCTTAAGACCTGGCTAGCCCGTCAGGCCTGGGGACAAAGATAACTGTCCCCACCCGAATGATGAATGAATGTTGCTTACTATTTTACTTCTATGTATTGTTTGTGTCTATTGTCTGTATACCCCCCCCCCTCATTTTATGTAAGCCGCCCTGAGTCCCCTCAGGGAAAAGGGCGGCCTATAAGTATTAATAAATACTAAATACTAAATACAATTTATGTCCAGGATGTGAGGGGTCTGTAGATATTTTCACAGCCCTCTTTTTGACTCGTGCAGTGTACAGGTCCTTGATGGAAGACAGGTTGGTAGCAATTGTTTTTTCTGCAGATCTAATTATCCATCGAAGTCTGTGTTTGTCTTGTTAAGTTGCAGAATCAAACCAGACAGTTATGGAGGTGCAAATATATTTATAAATGAGCTGTGCACAATTGATGGCTTCAACTTGATTGACATTAAACACCTAGTCCACTCTAAAGGCAGCTGATCTAGATCAGTGAAATAGGTTTGCTGCTGAAAACATCAAGTTCATCAACGTAACTAAGGAGGTGTAGAGCAGGGGTGGGTTTCTGCTGGCATAACTGCCAGTTCAGTACATGTGTAAGTGCGCGAAGCAAGCAAGCACACATGATGCGCGCTCCATGCTCATGCACAGTTGCTTATTAATAGGTCTGCGCATGCACAGAACATTTTAAAAGGTGAAAAAAAGATGTTGCGGACTGGGGAACTGGTTCGGGGGCGTGGCGAGCATGCCGTCCCTACCGGTTCGAAGACCCAGTCACCATTTCAACCAGTGCGAACCGGTAGAAACTCACCTTTGGTGCGGAGGTGGGAGGAAGCCAATCTCATTCTGAACCTGTATCATTTTTTAATGGACAGACAATGGCTGAACTGGGCTTGAATTAAATGAGAAACTTTGCTTTCTTTCTTAACTAAACTTGAGTAATATTGGTAAGCGCTGTTGGAATAACCTTCAAAATATTTTTTTTTTTAAACTCCAGCACTGTTCAGTGAACAATTGACCAATGGTCTTTGTGGTGCCTGCAAGAATTCAAGTCTTATGGATGGTGCATGTAAACACCTCCCGTTTCAGTCTCAAAATAAAAAAAAAACACCTCTAAAAGAGTAAAAATGAAAATTTGTCCTGTTTGCTGCAGTAAAACCAGAGAGTTATAAAAGACCCTCTGAACAATATTGAGTTTAGGACAGCACAATCACATCAGAAAAGATTTACCTTACTCTGCAAATTCAATCTAGAGCAATAACAGTCTATTACAAGTGGAGCAATACAGCATCAAAGGAATATTTAAAAGAATAGACAGAACCTTTACATCAAAGCAATTGAGTTAGCCTCCCCCAAAGAAAGTGCTCTTGAGACAAGTTCTGTTTCTTTCAAGAATGACATTAATTTCGTTGAAAACTATATTTTAATTCTACATTAGGCATTTCTGGTACACAACTTCTTGACTTCTAGCTCTATTGCTCAAACAGGGAGCATACTGATTTCTAGTATATAATGAAAGGTCATTTCATTATATTCCAGTCCATTCCTTGAATAAGTGTGATATTTTTGGTAATAAATTTCCATCAATGTTTACTCAGAAATTAACAGAATATATCCAATATAAGCCCTTGTCTATAGCTATAGATTATGATATTAGCGAACAGTGCAAGATATCATTTTACTTTTTTAATTGTAAAGTCAATCAATGTCCATTTTTATAATATCAGCTAAGATCAGGCCTAAAGCCAAAGTCTATAACTTCAATAAAAGCAAACCAATTCCAAACATTCACAGCAAAATAAAAGAAGGCAACAGCAGTGGCCTTGCACAGAGATTTCAAAAAACACTATTAAATTGTTTGGGGGAAGGGTTCAAAATATTTTTTTAAAAAAATTGAACATTTTAGGTGAAGAAAGTACTAGCACTATAGCAATAGCACTTAGATTTATATACTGCTTCGTAATGCTTTTACAGCCCTCTCTAAGTGGTTTACAGAGTCATGCTATTGCCCCCAACAATCTGGGTCCTCATTTTATCCTCCTCGGAAGGATGGAAGGCTGAGTCAACTTAAGAGGAAAAATAGGGGATTGGGAGAGTGGAAACCCTGTCCATCAATCTCAAGAGATTTCAAAGTACATTTTAAAAAAAATTTAGACATAGCCAAATTATGTTTCATCCTGATTTTTAATTTTTCATTATAATTAGGGATTCTCAAAAGAAGAACCTATCTGATTTTCCTCCCCTGGATATTAAAAAATTCACCACATATTACAAAATTTTCCCTTAAGCGGTTTACAGAGCCATCATATTGTCCCAAACAATCTGGCTCCTCATTTTATTGACCTCGGAAGGAGGGAAGGCTGAGTCAATCTTGAGCCGGTCAGGATCGAACTCCTGGCATTGGAATGCAGAGTTAGCTGCAATGTTGCATTTCAACCACTGTGCCACTATGCCCCTTTCGTATAGAAATGCCATTCCATACAAAAATAAGAATTATATGCCTAGTCCATCTCACTGATTCAAAACACTGTTTGAAGAGATCATCTTGGCCATCATTATTTATCCAGAAAGGATATATTTAAGAAGAAACATTTTCCTTCTGAATTTTCTTAAAGGGACTTTACATAAAAACCTAGATATTATAACAAAGGAATTCACCGGAGCCTACCGGCATAGACCCAGAGGTGGGTTTCACATAACTTTACCACTGATTCACAGCACACCGAAAATGTGAGAAACATGCCCTCCGCGCATGTGGGCAAACTTCCGTGCATGCGCTTTGCTTGAGTGTGTGGCTTGCACACATGTACGTAGCTTAGAAAACGTGGCTAAATGGGATGGCATAACACCAGGGCAGGTGGGCTGGCCCACCCTCAGGTCACCACTACCAGTTAACCCGAACCGGTTCGAACCTGCTGAATGCTACCACTGATAGACCTCCTCATTCTTAGAGGGATAGTAGGACAATGAGATGCCAACAGGACAAAAAAAAAAGAAGAGCCAAACCATTATTAATGGCTGTTGCAGGTGCAGGAAAGTGTAAAAGTGTATGTTTTAGGACAAATGAGATGGATGGTATTCTAGTGAACTGCCTGCCTGCCTTCAAAGAAAAGGCAATGCAGTGCGGGCCATGGAACCACGTTGAATGTAAGAAGGCTGTTGCTTGAATCCCTAGGTGATACCTGACACGTCCAGGCACTAACTATGCTGACTCAAGTACAGTAGATAAGCAAAGAGTTATACAGTGGTTCCTTTGCATTTGGCCCAAGAAGCAAGTTTAAAAGCACAAGCAGGTTGTCCTGTGCAGCAGGTAAAATGCTTAAATGTCAGGTTGGTATTGTTCAGACTCTATCTGTATGCACAGCCACTATCAGGTGTACAGGCAGGAATAGAGTTCATAAAGAAAAGCCACGGAGAATAAACAGTATCCTGTTTTAGCCATTCCCCGGTGGCTTTGTAAAAAAACCCTTTAGCAATTAAAATGTTATTGACATTTGCTGACCTGTGTGTCGTGTCTCTCAAGATCAAGAGTAAATATACAAAATGTTTGGATAAATTTTCAACACCGTTGCTGGGCCCTGAAGTTTCTCGCATCCTCATGGTTGAACCCAGATGTGATTTGCATTTTAAAGTATCACACGGACATGCCTCTTTTGCCGTTTCACTTCCTTTTCAATGGACCTCCTGTGAAGCTATGGATTATTGATTACCTTCTGGATTTGCCAGAAAATCCTCAAGAGTATTTTCCTTCTGTACTTTGACTGTTGTTGCTGTGGTTTCTTCAAACTTGGCTCTAGGCAGCGACATGGATAAGTCCATGACATTTTCTAGGCAGCATTTATGGAAGTATGTAAGTTTCCTACAGGGGTGGTATTCACTTGCATTCCCTAATAGTTCACAAATGTGAGCTTGCATGTGTTCATGCATGCGCTCAGCCTTCCATGCAGGCACTTTGGCTAAAAAAAGTGCCTAAATGGGATGGCATAGAGCTGGGATGGCACCACAATTTCTGCTACCCACCCACGATTTCTGCTACCCACCAACAATTTCAGCTACCCACCCACGATTTCCATTACTGGTTCATCAAACCAGTCTGAATCGGCAGAATACCACCTCTGGTTTCTGGTTAGAGCCGAGGTGGTGCAGTGGTTAAATGCAGCACTGCAGGCTACTTCAGCTGACTGCAGTTCTGCAGTTCGGCTGTTCAAATCTTACCGGCTCAGGGTTGACTCAGCCTTCCATCCTTCCGAGGTGGGTAAAATGAGGACCCAGATTGTTGTTGGGGGCAATATGCTGACTCTGTAAACCGCTTAGAGAGGGCTGAAAGCCCTATGAAGTGGTATATAAGCCTAACTGCTATTGCTATTTCCTAGCTTCTAGTCCAAAACCTGAGCCACTAGGCCAAACTGGCTTTATCCTTTGCCTATTTCCTAGTAAAAATACAACAAACACGTCCATACATGTTCATGTTGAGTTTGCCTTAAGCTAAAGCTTTACTCTTGCAAGGAGTTGATTTCTGTAGTACAATCTATGGCAGCGATGGCGAACCTTTTATGGCTCACGTGCCATAAGTGGGGGGAGCGCAGGGGGGCGTGTGCAGGCATGCCACACCCATAATGCAATGCACCACCACCCCCTGCGCATGCACGCACTACAGGCGCCCCCCCCCCCCATTTTTGCATGCTTTTTTCACCCTCCCCAGGCTCCAGAGGCTTTATAGGAGCCTGGGGATGGTGAAAACAGCCTCCCCCGCACCCCCGGAAGCCCTCCGGAGGCTTCAGGAACCTTCAGAAGGCTTCCCTGAAGCCTCCAGAGCAGTCAAAATGACCCTCCGAGCAAATCAGAAGTCACTTCCGGTTTGCTCGGAGGGTCGCTTTGAGCGTTCCAAAGGCTTCAGAGACCTTCAGGAGGCTTCCCTGAAGCCTTTGGAGCAGTCAAAATGACCCTCCGAGCAAACAGGAAGCCCTTCCCTGAACATCCGGTTTGCCTGTAGGGCCGTTTTTTTTGCGCTCCAGAGGCTTCAGGGAAGCTCATGAAGCTTCCGCAGTGCCTCCGGGCGGGCGGGCGGGGGGGCTATTTTCACCCTCCCCAGGCTCCTATAAAGCCTCTGGAGCCTGAGGAGGGCGAAAAATGGCTTTAAAAAGGGTGAACTCAGCTGGCCAGCGCACACATGCGCACTGGCCGGCTGACAGGGCAGCACCTCACGTGCCCTGACAAATGGTTCCGCGTGCCACCTGTGGCACGTGTGCCATAAGTTCGCCATCACTGACCTATGGCATTTAGGATGAACTATGGCATTATGTCTGCAACACAAAAGCTATATCCTTTCCCAAAGCACACACATATAAAATATATAAGCCATGGTAGTGCAGTGGCTAAAATGCAGTACTACAGGCTATTTCATTTCGATTCTGGCTTAAGGTTGACTCAGCCTTTCATCCTTCCAAGGTGGGTAAAATGAGGAGCCAGATGGTTGGGGGCAATATGCTGACTCTGTAAACCGCTTAGAGAGGGCTGCAAAGCACTGTGAAGCGCTACATAAGTCTAAGTGCTGTTGTTACAATCCCTCCCAAAAATCCTCACTAAAGTCAAATATGTAACATGTTAAGTTCACTGTTCATTTACTAGAAGCCAAATATCTGTTGAAACAATATGGTTTGCAGTGTCTTCAGAATACCATAAGTATAGGGTTTAAGT
The DNA here is from genome assembly GCF_051295495.1 of Thamnophis sirtalis. Lineage (NCBI taxonomy): Eukaryota > Metazoa > Chordata > Lepidosauria > Squamata > Natricidae > Thamnophis > Thamnophis sirtalis. Next base: position 15,868,433 of record NW_028261390.1, read on the forward strand.
CTCCCTTTGGGGGCAGCATGTTCCGCCATCCTGGGACAACCACAGAGAAGACCAGTGTGGAAAAGTAATATCAAATTTTTAGTTTTCATATATTATACATGTCTGTAGCTGTTTATTATTCAGCCTTTGTATAAATGGTACATTGCTTATGTACCTTTAGTTGCATTTCTCGGGTAGTTCTTTTAAACACTGAATAAAAAAGTCTGCCCATTTGCTGTCAATGAGTTCAATAAAAATCTGTCCTTGACAATGTGAATATTGCTGGAAAATTCTCAACTAAAATGAGAGTTTAGTTGCTCCGTCTATTCTTCTGTTAAAAATTTTGTTTTCTTCACCGAGCAGCTGGTTAACTGATTTTTTTCAACGTGTCTAAAAAAGTCATTTTTGTTATTCTTAGTACCTCCACTAAACCCAGCTTTTCTGAGCTCTTGCATTCCTGACATTGAATCTGCAGTTCTGTGCTATTTTTTTGTGACCTAGCCATATTTTCGTATTCTGTCAGTGTTCTTTTTTATTTTCGGATTTTCACAAAGGATTTTTGGTGGCCACATTACGGTAGCTTATTTTACTGTTTTCTTTCTCATTAGAATTTTTTAGAATTGTACTTCTAAGATGTCTTTTTCCATGAACCCCCATCCAACTTGAGTTTGCCATTTCCTGTCTAAATTACCTCTTTCCATATGGTCAGCTTTAGTTTCCCTTAAGATCAAGAACTCCAGCATTACATGGCCATTTCCCCCAGTATTTCTTCTGCTTCTAGTTTTGCAACTTATCTTCCCTATTCTAAATGTTTCACATCAAGGAGAGCTGTTTGTCTGCCTTCTTCCACACTCTGAAGGAGAAAGTTGTCAAGAAGGCAAGTCAGAAATTTCATGGAACAATGCTTGTCAGAGTTTGTCAGAGTAATTAAACTCTCCCATCACTACGTCTTTATGTCTCTTCAAAAGATCTTCATCTGGAGTTTGGAAGACATCATCCATAGCTTTACACCTTCTCCTGGTGGAGAGGGTGATAGTAAACATCAATTAGTATTGCTTGTATTTGTTCCTCCACTTATTTTAAGCCAGGTGTTTCAGATGAAACATTGGCAAGTTTATTCATTTGGATTTCTAAGCAGCAATGGATATTTTAAAATTGAAATACAATGCCTTTTCCCTTTTGATTTTTTCTCAATCCTTTTGAACAAATGGTATCTTGTGCAGTAAAAAAGTTCAGATCTGTCTTATTTTTTTTCACCACTCTGAATATTAATGTATAAAACACAGCAGCCGTTAACTTTATGAGCTAGCATTCTTTTGGATGTTACACAATTTTCATGGCTTTCCAGAATTGCACTAGTAAGAAGGGCAGCCATATAAATATATGTATATGTATATGTATACGTATACGTATACGTATGTATTTATTTCTTTATTTGACTGATTTAAAAAGTTCATTTCAGCAGCTCGTCTTTTTAACCACCATGTACAAGTTTTATATGAGATCCTTGTTTCAAGATTTTCATGTTTATCTCCCTTGGGATTCAGTCTGAACTCTTCCAATCAAGCTAGTGAAGTTTTGGTCAAACTATTTTCATCTGACTTTATGATATGCAGCCTACCTCAGGCAAGCAGTCGATCATCTAAACAATGAAGACAATAGCCTCAGAAACCAAAACTCCTCATAAATCAATTTCCGTATCTAGTTACTCATCTGCAGGATAATTTCCTCTCCACCCCCCCCCCCCACTTCTGAAACTCTCACATCGCTGGAAGAAATGATGCA